>NC_080424.1:24677043-25283543 GCF_029873635.1 Malania oleifera | reverse complement strand
TACTGACACAATGTGCCAATAAGTTGCTTCAGACATATTTTTTTCCCACGTCTAGTCTTCTAGGATATACTTTAGGTTCTTGGTCCAGTGAAGCTTAATGCAATTGGTTTTGATACTCTGAGCAGGAGAACAGGATTTTTAATACTTGCATATTTCTTATGGCAGCCAATAATAGCAAACTTTTGTATGAGATTTGCTTTTCTTTTCTATTTCTTGGGGCAAGATTATGCGACTGAAAAATTAGTGGAACCAGATGTTTGCAAGTTACAGCCTAAAGTTTATGGATCTCCCCCACACAGGGATGTTCTGACTTGCAAGAAACAGACACTTGTTTCATTTCTAGTATTATCCTCTTTATTTATTTCCTGAAGATAGACAGATTTAGTGAGTATTGGATTTTTAGTCACATGAGTATTTTGAAAATCCTGAAGGTTGCACTTTGAATTGGAATTAGGTATGCTTCCAAGCTTGTCTTGTTATGAGCATATCCTAACCATTTAAAGGCAAGTGAACTAACTCCAAACCTTTTAGAGAGTTTTTATTGTGTAATGAACCACCCTGAAACTTTTAGAAATGTTATTGTAGAGAGTTCTTATGGTTTTTGTTGGTAGCAATGTTCTACAACTTGTGAATTTTTTGGCCTGTTTTCTGTGAATTTTTAGTTTATACTTTATATTCATCTGGGCTGATGTCATAAATGAGAGATTTGGTATTGTTTAGCCTTTTCAAATGAAATCAAAACTTAGAAAATGCTAAATGAGTTGGACTGATTTGGGCACAACTAAACTTTGCGCCGAGTTTAGGCCCATCTTGAAGTTTGGATCATAGTATATAGCTTATCTAAATTGTATCCACATGCTACTAGCTGTGTAAATTGTCTGATATACATGTATACAAATAGTTTTGAAGGTAGTTGAACTTTTGTTGACAGATTCTTTACTCCTTTGTGGGTTTTTTGAGGCTCTGTGACCTTATCAGGGCTTCAATCAATATTTCTCACTTTCTTTAATTTTGTTTAGGTTGATTCTTTCCAATTTTGTGCTTGTTTTGCTTCGTGTGTGCATTAATCCTTAGCACCCTACCTGTTTTACCCCCGTCTTTGCCCTTCTTCCCATATTTTAGTCCAACCTTTAAGTAATCTTGTGAAATTTAAATTGTGAGCATACTTCACAGTATGGCAGCTCAAGTCTCATGGTTGCACAAAATCACATTCCCAACTTGGGAGAATGGTTCCTCTTGCTTTTTCCTTGAGGCTTGTTAATTGTATGCCTTATTTTCTTGTCGGGAGTACAATTTGTTTGGATGGTTCAATGTTTGCATTTAATGCCCTTTTGAACTTAAAAAGGTCTTCGCTTTTTCTTGTCAGAAATGACATACTGTCATCATCCATTGGTGCTCTGTATTCTTGACATGTAAACCACTCATTGCACTTTCTGAAGAAGGAATGTTATGTTTGAAGATCCTAGACAGTGTGGCAATAGATTGTTGCAATTAAAACATTCTCCTTTTCTTCAAAATACCTGTTAAAATTGAACTGTGTTGGTCATATGCAAAAAATCTTGGTTTCAGCAATTTCTTGATTTTATTCTGCTTACAATTTTATATTGACTCCTCCAATGGTGCTGCTGTTCCTATTCTAAGCCTGTCATTTTGCAGCATCCCATTAATAGCCTAATTTAAGAAGGGTTTTGGGAAGCTTTTGTCTTAGAGATTTTGTGGTTAATATTAATTTTATTGTTTTCATTAGTTTTAAAAATTAGCTTGTTACTGTGCTTCATATTCTTGGTTTTCAAATGGCCAAGGACTGATCTGCCAATAATCTTCATCTTATAGCTGACATTTTAGAAGCTGAATTATATGCAATTAATTTGTTTCTTGTCAGCCTTCCTTTGTTAGACTTTTATCCATCTCTTGGTATTGCTTTCCACATCGGACCTGGTTTATACTGGACCTCTGGTTTTAATTTTATGCAGTTATGAACTTATTTTTACCATTCTTACTTGAACTAGGAAGTGGTGTGGAGAAGTGGGGAGATGTAGAGGTGTCAAAGGTAGTAGCTTCCATGGTGTGCCTGTAGATTATACATAGTATTGGCAAAAATTTTGTATAAAACTATAAGATACAATTTTTTCAAATGATTATATATCTTTCTCCGATGTAGTCTTAAAATTACTGAAATTATGGTATTTTTACTTGGAATTCTTAAGCTGTCTTAAAATTATATTATGATTCCTATCCTACTTAATTCAAAATATTTAAGCCCTATGCCTACCAAAAGGATTCTGAAAATTATAGGTTCAGGTGCGAGGTTCTATTGAGTTAAAAGAGTTCAGTTCTCTGAAAGTTTTGCAGGGGCATCAGATCTTAAGCATCATCTATTATTGGAGGATCTTTTAAGCAAGTTTTTAGCAAGTTTGTTTGCTTATGCCAGTGGTGGAGATAAATCTGCCTTAATATTCAAATTCATCTGCTCTTTGTCATTGTTATGGTTGATGTCGTCATTTTGTTGTAAATATCCACTGAGATTCTTCCATGTCCTTAATTAATGATCTATATTTATGCTTAATTATTATTATTATTATTATTACTGTTATTGTGGTGCATGTCTTTTACATTTCCTTCATTTGTAGTTTATTTATCTTTATTGTTAATGGTGGACTATAATAATATGAAAACTATTTTAGTGAAACTGAATACCCTTCTCTAGGCATCTGCACAGTTGAAATGACATTAACTGAATTTTTTTATTTCTATTTCTGCAGGAGTTGTGAAATCTAGGCGATCAATATGGCGATTGAGAACAATCACTGATTTCTTTTGGGCCATTGTCAATTTTATTGGCGTGTTTTTTGCGACAATGTTTTCGGTAAAACTGAGATCTCCCCTTGCACAGTTGAAATTTATATGTCATCAGGAGCATAATGTGCGTTAGGTACTTAACTCCTGGATGCTTATGTGCATCAGATGGAAAAATCAGATGCATACAGGAAGAGCTCAGGTTCTGGAAAGAAATGGGATGGCGATGGCCCAGGAGGTCCTGGAAGGGGTCCGTATGGTGGTGGCCCATATAGGCCTCCTCGTGGATTGGACAATGTTCGAGGGATTGACCACAGTAAGCCAATACGTTCTCACAATTTTTGTTTTCCATTTTTTTATTATATGCTTTTTTTAGTTAAAATTTTTCGTTTAACACTGTTGCAGGTTCTCTTCCTGCATGCGGCTCGTGCTGTGGGGGTTGATAGTCTCTGGGCATCTTCTACACTTGTGCGTTATGCCCAGGTGCTTAGTTTGGAGATGGAAATATGATGTATAGGGGTCGGAGAGTGTGTGAATAACTTGTAAACATAAGAACTGTATCCTTCCCCCTCTCCACCCCCCCCCTCCTCTCCCATAAAAAAGAAAAAAAAAACTAATGAGGCTTTCCAGTTATACTATTTCCCTTTTCTTCAATTTAATGTGTCGCTTATTTTTCTGCCATCAAAATTTCTTTGAGCTCTGTAAAGGATGCATGGCAATTCCTTCCATGGCCTCTTTTGTGTGTGCGTGTGTGCGGGTAGGTCACAATTTGGAGCTGAATGTCAGAAAAGTATTTTGATGTCTCGCTGGGCACGATGGCCCTAGGCTTGAGACCTGATGAATTAGTAGGAGAGCTTTTGAGAGGTGGAGTTCCATCTCCTCAAAAGAGAATATGAAAACCTTCGCCCCGATGATGGAATCGACGCTGCTGTTGGTGTAACATGCCAACGAATTAGGGTTTTGAATGGACACTGCACTAGTAAGTTTTTGTCATACTTTTTCGTTAGTATTGAAACAAATGTTTTAAAAGTAATATTTTTCCGATTATATCCTCAACCCTTACGAGCTGCTGGTTTCCTATACGTGAATATTTTTTTCCACATACAGGTTGCTGGATTTTTCACTCTCTTATGAAATTAACTGAAACTATTTTATTTTGATGATAGCTAAAATTGTAGAAAGATTGATGAGAGTTGTAAAATCAATGAGGGTTAAAAATTTATTATTTTTATTTCAATTTGATATGAGTGTAAAAATGAATAGGGATGTCTATTTTGTTACCTCCACAACAGGACGAGTTTTAGGGTAAAATTTTTCACCATGCTGCAGTATGTAATTAAGGGCAAAAAGGGGAAAAAATTTTTTAAAGGTAAACTGTATCATTTTGGCACTACATAATTAAGGGTAAAATAGAAAAAAAAAAAAATCATTTTAAAGGCATTATGTCAATAAGGGCAAAAAGGGAAGAAAACTTTTTTTAGCCAGGTCATGTGTACGAAGCTAGCAGCTCCTGAGGGTTAAGGGCAAAATTGAAAAAATGTATTATTTTTTAAATTTTCGTTTGTATATTAACAAAAAATTGACACGAGGGGTATGTATTTTCATAGATTCAGACTTGAGGGAGGTCGGTAGAATTTTAAAAACCTCAAGGGAGATCCTTGGGAGATCCTTGTCTTCTTGACAAATCTCACGAGAGGTAAGTGTCTTTTACCCAAATATTTAATTAACCTTCAATAACATACATATTCCAATTAGGATTTAGAAAAAAAAACAGTGACATTCTGACAAGTTAGTGCTTACTTAAAATGAAAGACTAGGGAAAGAAATCAAATTAATAAAATAGTGCAAGTGAAGATGGCAAGCAAAGACACCTTCCATATCCCTAGAGTAGCAAAATCAATTTAGAGCAGAATCTAAATTTTCTAGAATATGTTTAGTTTACATTACTTAATTTCTTTTCGTAGGATGTATGTTTTTTTGGAATTTGTTTGATTTATTTGCTTACTCTGTGTAAATATTTTTGTAATTCTTAATGGAGTTTATTAAATATATATATATATATATATATATGTACATATATGTACGTATATATTTTAGTACAAAATAATAATATATATACAGCCATAATTTAGTTTACAAATATGGATTTATGAATCTTCAAAGTATGAAAATTATATTTAATTTAAAATTATAAAATACAAAAATATACGAGAAACACTATTATGACACTGTGTAGATACATGGACAAGACAATCTAGAAACACCCCTAAGTAAATTAATGAAAATGTTAGATTTTATTATTTAAGTAACAATATAAAATTTTTTAATGATTATCTTGTCAATAGCGGACTTGGGTGACTTATTTGGTTGTCATTAAGTTTGAGGATCATTTTGAAAAATAAAATATACATAATCAAATTATTGATTATCTAACTCTCACCCTTTTTATTTTAGAAAATAGAATTGACACTTTATTTTAGTTATTGAAAAGGAAAAATAAAAGAAATCATTTCAAAAAGAGTTTTAGGTTTGAGAATACATTTGTGAATCGGGAAGATAATCCCTCAATTACTTTCAAATGGAATTAAGGAATTTGTACCTTACAGTATCCATTCCATGAATGATTACTAATATTACCTTGTGTGTGTATGCCTCCTCAAGAAAAATCAATTTTTTTGTCATAAAGACTGTCAAAATTTATGAAATAAAGGGAGACTGAAGGATTGGTTGACCACCATTAGAGGCTGGTCAACTTGCCTTGCTTTTAGGCAAGGTTGGTCGAATGTCTTGGGCCAGTTCACCTCCTGCATGAGACATTTTTTCCCTTCCACTTTTTGCAGAAATGATTTCATTACCTGAAACCCATTCGAAAGGCTTTTCATAAGGTCCATATAGAGGATATAACCTCATTAAGGCCTCACTATTTTGATGTCTCTTCCAAAATGTCAAAAATTCACACAAACACCTAACAAAGAAAGAAAGAAAGAAGAAGAGAATTTTAGTTTTTTAAGTTATTATGATTGAATTTATATATCTACATATCCTCAAAATAGGAATCAAATCATCTGTAATTCATCGAAACACTTTCAAATTTTAGAATTAAAAAATATTTTGATGATTTTTGAAAACACTCAAAGTCTTTGATTAAAAAATTCATATTTTATTAAAAAAAAAATGATTTTCAGAAAACCCATTACAAGATTAGAGTCTTGAAACCTTGTTAAATTTATAAAATCAAGCATTTCTTCACCCTTAAGTCACTACACAGACGATTGCTTTGAAAAATTTTATTTTTCTAATTTTAACTTAAAAATTAGTTTTTTTAGTTAGAAAACCATAAAACTGCTTTGAAATCTTGTTAAAAGTGAATTTGAAAACTTTGGAAAATGGTCAAAATTCAAATTATGGGCACTTATTCCATAATTTCTAATTCTTTTTGAAAACACTTGTAAACACTTTTAAAATGGATTTTTATTATTTTTTTTATGGAGAAAATCATTAAACCACATTAAAGTATTAGCAACTAGACTCGACCATACACTCTTGCGAGTGTTTTGGCTCATCAACATCATTGAAATTATAGAAAAAGTCTAGAAAAAACGGCTAAAAATTAGCCTCTACACTAAGCGATCAACTGCGCCTTAGAGGCTAATAAGCCATTTGCAAAGATCATGGAGCAGTTGACTGTGCCTCAAGGCAAGTCGACCGTGTTGAAATATGTCCCACATCAAAAGGGTAATATGGACAATTTTGGGATTAATGAATCAAGGAGGTTATTGGCTTTTAAAATTCAGTGAGAGTTAATGGGAAGTGGAAGAGTTTTTCTTATTTATGGTTACTTTTATGGGGAGTGGTGTAAGTGGGTTTCATATTGAATGTAGGAAATTTGTCCTCTCTCTACCTATCTCTTCTTTTCATCAATTTTCTCCTATATGATTTGGTGAAGCATATAAAGGGGGTTAAGCGAGAGAAATGTTTCTACAAGTCTTCTTCAAGATTAATTTACGTTATGACTGATTTCGGTATGTTTGTTTATGGATCTTTTATTTCCCGCATAAAGGTGATACATGTGATGATCATAATAGTTAAAGATTCCTATTTTAGCAAATAAAAATAGAAAAAAAAAATTTACATAGGGTATCGGAGCATGGTTGAAAATATCATGATTTTCCTTTTAATATAGAGATCGATTTCATTAACATCTTCCGATCTCGCTATTGTTTTACATGTAATGTTTTGCGTTCATGATGTTCTTTTGTTTGATTTCAAAAAATTCATATGATGTTTGTTGGATTTAATGAAATCTTGATGAAAGCATGTAGTGGTTGGATTTATTGGGATTTTATGTTATTATAATATCATGATTCCGAAATCGTCGAAGGTTTTTTTTGAATTTGAACCTCGCAGCCCTGAACAAAACTATCGAAATGTATATGTTTTATGATAGTAAATTAGTAATGGTGGCTATATATATATATATATATATATATATATATATATATATATATATATATATATATATTATGGACTCACTTGTATTAGGTTAATAATTGTATTTATGCATGCATGAACTAAAATGTTCTGGGTCAGATTTTACATATAAGTGAGCTACTCTCTTTCATGATAAAATTCTCATTCTGGGATATTATTTATTTGCTTTGAACATGGACAAATTTTTGCTTGGTTATTTATCAATCAATGTTTATATTATGGTTAGCATGTTGTCACCGAAGTGATCTTACTAGAAAAAGTTATAAATATTGAATTGAATTATGACTTTGCAAAAAAAAAAAAAAAATATGGAATGATTATTTGATTATTATGGTTTGACCCAAAGGTGCACCAACTTTCAAGTAATCATTAAATTAATTAGGATAATTGATAGAATGATAGTGAGATTGGAATCAAATCCCAAAGGTTACAAATCAATCAAAATTTAAAGGGTTATCAATTATGCCTAGGTGGGTGAAAATCACCATTAAATATGAATATTAATATATTGCATTAGTTAATACAACGATTGAACGCAATTTTACTAATGGGGGTGATTTTTTTTTTCAAAGCATTAATGTTGTGATAATTTTATTGCAGTGTTAGTTCCTGTTTCGCTTCATTTGCTAACTTCTTTTATTCCGATCTTCAATGGAACTAGTCCCTCTAACTGGAAGGAATAGATCCAGTTTCACCATAGTGTTCTGGATCTTGACTTAGCACTGCGAATTGACAAACTGACTTCTATTACTGAAACTAGCAGTTCGGAGCAGCAAACTTTGTCTAAGTCATGGGAAAGTTCAAACAGATTAAGCAACATGTTTATGCGAATGTGTATTGCGAACAATATTAAGTCAATGCTTCCTCAAATTGAAAATACAAAGGAATTGTTGGTTTTACTGTAATCCCAAGAGGGGGGAGGGGTGAATTGGTATTTTAAAATTTTTCTCTCCTAGGTAAGATATCCAGCACTAGTATTACACAACCCTAGGCTCAATCTAAAACAGATAATTAAATGAATTAGTAAATGCAGCTGAAATTAAATTGCGCAACTAAATTACTCAAGCAAACACAATAAATCAAGTAGGACACCAAATATGTTATCGAAGTTCGGCAAATGTGCCTATGTCTCTGCCTTGGCTCACAAGCACAAGGATTACACTAAGGCTTACTTTACGGGTGGAGTGGCACCAAAATACAATCAATTCAAATTAACATAGGGCTGACCTCAACCTTTACAACCAATCCTTCCGGATTGGATAATGCCCCTCAGGCCACGCTTGGAATATAATAGAATCACAATACAATTTGTGTACAAAGTGTATGCATCTCAAACAAGCAAATTTGTACCAGTATAATCAACACACTACAGTATGATATGATATGATATGATAAGCTCAATGTTGTTTCAATGTCTACTCTTAAAATAATGTTAGTACATCAATCAGAATGTGAGAGTGTATTGTGTTAGGATCTTTGTGTCAATATAATAAATGTCAATCACAAAATGCAGCAACAAAGATCTTCAACATACAAGCAGATATCTCAAAAATATTTTTCTAAAAAATAAGCGCAAAAGATATTTAAGATCGATTTGTAAAAATTATTTCACAAAAAAAATACAATACAAGCTCTTGAGTATTGCAATGATAATGCAAAACTCACAAGCTTTAAGGAGTTTTCCCAAGGAAGACTAATTGA
Source organism: Malania oleifera (assembly GCF_029873635.1). Lineage (NCBI taxonomy): Eukaryota > Viridiplantae > Streptophyta > Magnoliopsida > Santalales > Ximeniaceae > Malania > Malania oleifera. The sequence goes on along the minus strand of NC_080424.1, from coordinate 25,274,555 downwards.
CAAAGTCTCCAAGAAAAACTCTAAGCTTACTCTCAAGTAAAAATAAATCTCAATCAAACCGAGCAGATGAGAGTGTAAGCCTTATAGGATAATCACAAGAGCACTCTTACTAAACGATTTTTGCAATAGGAATGAGTAAGAATGGAAGTGGAGATCTTGAATATGAGATATAGGGTTTTTGAATTTCTGAGAGAATTTGCTAATGATATTTGCTAATTAATTCCTAATCCATCCAAATGAGGGGTTATATATAGACACCCCAAAAATTAGAACCGTTTAGGACCTATCTGGTATTTTTGAGAAAGTTTAAATAGGTTTAATAAAAATTAGCCAAGTTTTGACCTTGGTAAAATTCGAGCAACCCGAGAGATTTGGTCAACCATTTTTAAGGTTCGGTCGACCAGGTTGTTTTTGAACTGAGATGTTGGTTGACCAGACTTGAGGCGATTTTTGAACCTCTGAGGTTTGGTCGACCAGCCTAAGTTTGGTTGACCTAATTTGGATGTTCAATCGACCAGACCATTTTTCAACTTCAAGTTCGGTCGATTAAGGCGTTAGGATTTCCCCACGTGCTAGTTCGGTCGACTAGGGCGTTGATGTTCATTTTAAGGACGGACAACCAAATAGTAGTCTAGGGAGGTTAGGGTTCGGTCGACCGAGCACACTAATTTTGTGCATTCAAGTTCTAATTCCCTTTTAAAGTCACCCTTATTCACTTTATTATTACTTCTAAGATATATGGGGGCTTTTTCATGCAATATATGTGAACCTATGGTCAGTCTAAGGTCTTTGAGCTTATTTGTCCTATCATGCATGCAATGCATTAATTATTACAAACCATTGATATTTAAATATTATAGACCCGAATAAAACTTAATTAAATTACAACAAATAAATATTTTGGGTCTTTATCTTCTTCAAGTCCATGTGCACCATATGAAACTTCTAATTGATCCTGCACACAAACTCATCAAACATTAAATACCAAAGTATTTGTCATAATCAAAATGGGATGTAATCTATAAGGTTAACAATCTCCTCATTTTTTATGATGACAAATACCTTATGCAAAAGGGGGTACAGCCAAGAAAGGCTCCCCTTTAAATTATGCATAAAAGAAATATAAAGATTGTAAAAATTCAGACATTTTCCTAAGGTACACAATTTTGCCTAACTTCTCTCCCTTTTGGCAACAGCAAAAAAGGCCATAATAAGCTTAAAGTATATAGGCAAGGCATGGATTATGAATCATTTAAATACAAGACATGGTTGGGAAGATTTTTAGAAAATTCGGCAGCATGCTGTTTGAAAATAGAGTATTTCCCAAAAATATCTGTATGGAAATGACCTGATTGAGTTCAAATCTACAATTTATCCACAACTAACAACTCAAACAGTTCAGTATGATCAAAATGGAAAAACATAAGTATAATTATCAGCATGCAAGAGATATGATAGCCATGCAATACAAATAAATTCACAAGGTATAATACAATGATAGATTTAAAGTTTTCAGAGCCATCCTATGTTGATGCACTCTATCAAAAATTTATGTGACTTCTCTACTATGCATTAGACCTAGCTCAAGTCTAATCTATATGAACCTATCTTCCTAAAGAGGTTTGGTGAAAATATCAGCCCACTGCTCACTAGTACACACAAACTCAAGTGTCATATCCCCTTTCTGCACATGATTATGAATGAAATGATGTCTAATCTCAATATGTTTGGTTCGTGAATGTGAGATAGGATTTTTAGAGATATTAATTGCACTAGTATTATCACATTTAATCGGAATCGTATTATAGTGCAATCCAAAATCCATAAGTTGTTGTTTCATATAGAGCGTTTGAACACAACAACTTCCAACCACAATATATTCAACTTCGGTTGTGGGTAAGGTAGTTGAGTTTTGTTTCTTAAAGAACCAAGAAACAAGAGATTGTCCTAAATAATGACAAGTGCCGCTAGTACTCTTCATATTTACTTTACTACCAGTAAAGTCAGCATCAGTATAACAAACAATCTCAAATGTCATATGCTTAGGGTACCATAAGCCTAATTCTACAGTTCCAACTAGGTACCTAAGTATTCTTTTAACGGCTAACAGATGAGACTCCTTAGGAGTGGCCTAAAACCTAGCACACATACACCCACTAAACATGATATCAGGTCGACTAGCTGTGAGGTATAGGAGACTACTAATCATGCCACGATATAGTTTCACATCAACAGGGATGCCTTGCTCATCTTTATCAATTTTTATGGAAGAACTCATAGGAGTACCAAAAATTTTACCGTCTTCCATATTAAATTTCTTTAGCAAGTCCCTAACATATTTAGAATGGCAAATGAAAGTCCCATATTTAGCCTGTTTATTTGAAGTCCTACGAAGAAAGTCAATTCACCCATCATGCTAATTTCAAATTCACTTTGCATGCATTGGACAAACTCATTACATAAATCATCATTAGTTGCTCCAAAAAAAATATCATCAACATATATTTGAACAAGGAGAGTATCATAAATTTTAGATTTGATGAAAAGTGTAGTGTCAATTTTGCTCCTAGTAAACTCATTTTCTAATGAAAAACCACCAAGCCTCTCATACCATGCTCTAGGTGTAAGAACCCGAACCGTGATATATGGATTTTTATGTAAAGGAGGGGTAAAAATGGAATTTCACAGATTTCGTCGACGAGGCCAAAATTCGTCGACGAAGGTTTAAGGCTTCTTGTTGGCAAAATTCAAAAGCTCGTCGACGAGTAAATGCCGAGAGGTCCAGGAAAATTTGGAATATTTGGCTCGTCAACGAGGCTGACGATTCGTCGACGAGGAAAGTGAAGAATTCATCGACAAGGACACCAATTCGTCGACGAATCCCTTCGGGTCAAAGGCTTATAAAAGATATTTTTGGGTTACTTTGGGGCTAAGTTTCCCCAAACACACACTCTCTCTCTAGAACTCTCCCTACACACACACATACACTCTCTCTCTCTCTCTCTCTCTCTCTCTCTCTCTCTCTCTCTCTAGTTTTCTTCATCGTTTGTCACTGGAATCGCAAATCCAACGTTACTGCGAGGATCAGTGAAGGATTCTCTACGTTTCTAGTGGATTGGAATCTCATTTCGGAGATTTTCAGGTTTCGGGCTAAAATCGAGGTAAGGCTCGATTTTCATTTCTGATTCCGTATATGTGTAGTAGCATGGATTGTAAGCATGTACTGTACTGCAATTTGTAGGTTTTGGAGTCTCACTTTGTAGTTTTGGGGACTGTAAAGTTCATAGTTGGAATTCGGGCTAAGGTAAGGGGATTCTGTTTATATTAGTTTATTTTCGAAATCGGGATCGGTAAGCTTGTAGGCTATGATCGTATGTATGATTTGACTACTTATTTGGGAAAATCTATCGGGCAAAAATGTGAGATTTTCAAGTTACAGTTTTCAGGAAAATTGGGAATTTCAGGTATCATCTCTACTTTGTTTGGAAAACCGTTCGTTTTGTTTAAACTGTATTATTGAGACAATTGTTATCCATATTTGCATAAAATGTATACTTGAATTTGTAAACGATATGATTTACCGTAAACCAAATAAGTGTGGTATGTATGAATGTATGTATTTGTTCCAGGTATTTGTAAAATACCTATATGGTGGCTTATTACCGTACGCTGAAATATATAGGAACGTGAGTTCCAAAATGATTCCAAGGATTTGTAAAATAGCCATGTATCGGTTAACTACCGTGGGCAAGAGTGGCCGGCTCTATATCCGGAGTGTGAAATATCACCAGTATGTTCTGGCTGGTCATCGAAGGGTGTGTTCTACACCGTATGTAGCAATGTAATCACTGTGGGCCTAGGTCGTCACAGTGTAGTTGCGTATGTAGCAATGTAATCGCTGTGAGACTAGGTGACCTTGTGTAGTTGTGAACTAGTGTGACGATACTGACCGTATGTTTTGGGTATCGTATGTACTGGAATGGTTTTGTGAAAATACTGGAACTGTATGTATATGTATGAATTTGTATGTAAATGTTTCCAATTGTATCTTATTTTATAGTGTTATGAAGTATGGAAAATAACACTGGTATGCCACACACTGATATAACATGCTTTCTTTCTTACTGAGAGGTGTCTCACCCCGAATGTACGTTCAATATTTTCAGGTCCTTCAGGTAGCCGTAAGTAGCATCCTAGCGTCTGGAAGCAAGGGTGTCGTAGCTACTGCTAGTACCTACTAGGTACGGGTTCTTGGTATCCAAGTTGTCGGGATGGTTTTTATAGACACCTGGGGTATGTTTTGTATTATGGGAATGTATATCCTAGTTTGTATAGACTCTGGTATGATACTGTTTATGTATAAAAGACCGTATTCCGCTGCGTAATCTGGATGAGTATGGATGGTTACGTGTATGTATGTGGGCATCCGTGCACCCCATGGGGTCGGACCCTCTTTTGTATTGTATCATGTATGTTTTAAGTTGATACAGAGATAGATTATATTACATTTTCACCCCTGGGTCCTATTTCGAGGTTCGGGGCGTGACACTAGGAGCTTGTTTCAATCCATACAAGGCTTTGGACAATCGGTATACACGATCAAGATATTTATGATTTTCAAAATAGGGAGGTTGTTCTACATACACTTCTTCATTTATATAGCCATTTAAGAAGGCGCTTTTAACATCCATTTGATACAATTTAAAGTTCTTAAAAGCGGTATAAGCAAGCAACATACGAATGACTTCCATTCTAGCTACGGGAGCATAGGTTTCTTCAAAATCCCCTTCTTCCTGATTATATTCCTAGGCAACTAATTTAGCTTTATTTCTAGTTACTACCCCATTTTCACCCTTTTTATTTCTATACACCCATTTAGTTCCAATAATAGTGATCGTTGGGCCTAGGCCAGACTTTGCTTATTTCAAATTGGTTAAGCTCTTCCTACATAGACATTACCCAAGACTCACCCTGTATGGCTTCCTTAATATTTTTGGGCTCTTCCTGAGATAAGAATGCAAAATGACTAACTAAATTCCTTAAGGAAGATCGGGTAGCTACACCACGTGAAGGTTCACTTATAATTTGATTTAAAGGGTGGTTCCTATTGAATTTCCAGTCCCTAGGCAGTTCATGAACCTCACTTTCAATTTGATCAGTTTCAATTGATTTATCATTTGCTTCTGAATTGATATCCACATTATTCTCAACAGACAGCTTATCTAAACCTTTTCTAATATTAATATCATCATCATTATCATCTCTTTTAGAAAACGGATTAGATTCATCAAACACAACATGAATAGATTTAACAACAGTTAATGTTCTCTTATTAAATACTCTATATGCTTTACTGTTAAGTGAATAACTTAGGAAAATATCTTCATCATATTTAGAGTCAAATTTCCCTAGGTTCTCATTATCTTTAAGTACAAAGCATCTACAACAAAAAACATTAAAATAGGAAATATTAGGTCCATGATTGTTCCATAATTCATATGGAGTCTTATTAAGAGAGGGTCTGATTAATACTCTGTTCATTACATAACAAGCACTGTTCACTGCTTCAGCCTAGAAGTATTTGGGTAACTTATGTTCATTTAGCATTGTCCTACCCATTTCTTGTAGGGACCTATTCTTTCTTTCTACAACTTCATTTTGTTGTGGGATCTTAGGTGCAAAAAAATTATGTGAAATGCCCTCTAGGTCACAATAGTTTTCTATGCCATCATTTTTGAATTCAGTTCCCCTATCACTTCTTATGTGTGTGATTTTGTAACCTTTTTCATTTTGAATTCTTCTACACAGTTTAGTGAATTGTAGCACTCATGTGAACCTAGAATAATCATCTACAATAACAAAGACATACAATTTTCTACCTAGACTTTGAACTTGATTAGAACCGAATAAATCTAAGTGTAGCCTTTCAAGTGGTCTAGCGGTGGATATGAATTTCTCTTTCTTAAAACTTGATTTAGTTTGTTTACCCATTTAACATGCATCACAAATTTTATCTTTTAAAGAATGTGTTTTTGGCAAGCCTTTGACTAAATCCTTTTTCACAAGTTTTGACAAAAGATCCATACTAGCATGTCCTAAGCGTCTATGCGACAACCAGTTAGCTTCATTTATTACAGGAAAAACATGTAACTTGTAGAGAAGCTAAATTATCAAAACTAGTGATGTATACATTTTCATAACATTTAGTAGTAAAAAGTACTTTATTATCAGGTTTACTCTCAACAATGCATTTATCATTTTCAAAAGATGCTTTATACCTTTTATCACACAACTGGCTAATACTTAACAAATTATGTTTCAAGCCATCAACAAGCAATACAATATCAATAACGAGAGAAGGTTCCTTACCAACCTTACCTACACCGATAATTTTCCCTTTTGCGTTGTCCTTGAATGTCACAAATCCTCCTTCCTTGGGAGTGATGGATGTGAACTTGGCCTTGTCGCCGGCCATGTGCCGTGAGCAGTCGCTATCCAAGTACCATTTGTCATTAGAAGAGGATGACCTTAAGCATACTTGCAAAAATATCTAAGTAACTAACGTTGGTCCCCAAATTCTGTTGGGTCCAAAGGGGTTAGTTCCTGATTCACCTTTGACTCTCTACACCTTTTTAATTTTTACATGCTTGTTTCTAAATAGATAGTTAAACTGAATGTGACCAATCTATTTGCATTTAAAACATATCAATCAACACCGAGGTTCTTCAGGTGGAATTTAGGAATTTGATTTTCAAGCAAAATGTCCTAAGCAAAGATCAGGTCGTTTCACGTTTTCAATACCATTAAATCCGAGACCTTCTTTGTTAAGAGAGTTTCTTTTGGCCCCAAAGAGTTTTTCAAAATTGCGTTGGCCCTCGATAAATTTATAAATAATTTTGAAGCTATCCTCCAATTTTCTTTCAAGTTCAACCATTTTCAAATTCTTTTCTTCTTGCCAAGAGAAATGAACAGATTTTCCCATTTCAACAAGCTTTGAATAATTTTCACATTTCTTTTTCAAAAATTCATTTTCCTTGGTCATTTTATTTAGTAATTTTGACATGCAAATATATTTATATTGCAATTATTTATAAGTAGGCGTGCTATTAGAATCACAATCATCATCATCATCAGAATAATATGAAAATAAGGAGTAGGAAGACAATACCTCATCACCGTGTGCCATCAAGCACAGGTTAGCAACCTCCGAATCACTGCAGTCTGAATCTGAATGACAACTACTTTGTTTATCCTACGAGGTGTCTGCTTTCATGGCTTTCTTCTTTTCCTAGACTCCTTCTTCAGCAACGGGAAGTCGGGTTTGATGTACCCAACCCTGTTACAATTGTAAGATGTGGGAGCATTTGATTTTTCTTTTCTTTTGTTGAATTCTCCTTTCTCAGATATTGAATCTATGAACTTTCTATATGGCCTATTGTTCTTTTTAAAGAACCTGCTGAACTTCATAGTAAGGATAGCCATGTCATCACCAGATTCAGGTTCACTACACTCACTAGCTATATTAGTAGGCATTTTTAAGGCAGTCACTTTCTTCATTCTATTGTACTCATTTAGTTTCTCATTAATAGATAACTTATAGGTGAAAAGTGAACCTATCAGTTCATCTAGTGACATAGCCTTAAGGTCTCTACCCTCAGATATGGCTATAACCTTTGCTTCCCAAATAGGAGGCAATCCCCTCAGGACTTTCATAATCATTTCATACATAGGATAGGTCTTACCTAATGCATGTAGTGAACTATGTGAATCTAGTGTACATGTTCTGTATGGATTCACCAGTGTTCATCCTAAATGTTTCATACTCATTGGTCAACATATCTATCCTACTATAGTACCCTCATAGGTGGCCTCTAACTTATCCCAAATCTCCTTAGCAGAAGAACAAGCTATAACTCTAGTAAATTCATTAACATCTAGTCCATAATAGAGATTATTCATCGCAGTAGCATTTAAACAAATAGCTTTCATATCCTCATCAGTATATTCATCTTCTGTCTTAGGAACTTTAGTTTGGCCTTCAATTTTCAAGGGGACATAGTTTCCCTTAGAGACAACTCTCCATACCTTCCAATCAATATTCTAAAGATAAATACGCATCCTTTGTTTCTAGAAGGTGTAATTGACACCACTGAAAACTGGAGGACGCATGTAAAAGGGTCCCTCAAGGAAAGGGGTTACAGTGTTATGAGCCATCTAGATCTTTTATAGAAAAACATTTAAGTCTGAGCTATTAGGCTCTAATACCAATTGATGGTTTTATTGTAATCCCAAGGGATGGGGGGGGGGGGTGAATTGGTATTTTAGATTTTTTCTTTCCTAGGTAAGATATCCAGCACCAGTATTGCACAACCCTAGGGTCAATCTAAAATAGATAATTAAATGAATCAGTAAATGCATCTGAAATTAAATTGTGCAACTAAATTACTCAAGCAAGCACAGTAAATCAAGTAGGACACCAGATATGTTATCAAGATTTGGCAAATGTGCCTACGTCCCGGCTTTGGCTTACAAGCACAAGGATTACACTAAAACTCACTTCTCGGGTGGAGTGGCACCGAAATACAACCAGGTCAAATTAACACAGGGCTGACCTCAACCTTTACAACTAATCCTTTCAAACTGAATTAACGCTCCCTCAGGCCACGCCTTGAATATAACAGATTCACAATACAATTTGTGTACAAAGTGTATGCTTCTCAAACAAGCAAATTTGTACCAATATAATCAACACACTATAGTATGATAGGATATGATAAGCTCAATGTTGTGTCAATATCTACTCTCAAAATAATGCTAGTATATCAATCAGAATTCTTAGGTACCTAGTTGGGACTATAGAATTAGGCTTATGGTATCCTAAGCATATGACATTTGAGATTGTTAGCTACACTGATGCTGAATTTTACGATAGTAAGGTTGATAAGAAGAGTACTAGCAGCACTTGTCACTATTTAGGACAATCTCTAGTTTCTTGGTCCTCCAAGAAACAGAACTCAGTTGTCTTTTCCACAGCTGAAGTAGAATATATTACGATTGGAAGTTGTTGTGCTCAAATGCTTTACATGAAGCAACAACTCATGGATTTTGGATTGCACTATGATACGATTCCAATTAAATGTGATAATACTAGTGCAATTAACATCTCTAAAAATCCTATCTCACATTCACGAACCAAACATATTGAGATTAGACATCACTTCATTCGTGATCGTGTGTAGAAAGCAGATGTGGCACTTGAGTTTGTGTACTAGTGAGCAGTGGGCTGATATTTTCACCAAACCTCTTCAGGAAGATAGGTTCATACAGATTAGATGTGAGATAGGTTTAATGCATAGTAGAGAGGCCGCATCGATTTTTGATGGAGTGCATGAACTTAGGGGGAGCTACTCCCTAGAAACATATGGCTCAAAAAATTTTAAAATCTATCATTGCTTTATACTTTATGAATATGTTTTTGGTATGCAAGTGCATGACTATCATATCTCTTGCATGTTTATAGTTATATTTATGTTTTACGTTTTGATTCATACTAGACTGTTTGAGTTGTTAGTTGTGGATAAATTGTAAATTTGAATTTAATTAGGTCATTTCCATATAGATATTTTTGGAAAATGCTCTATTTTCAAATGACATGCTGTCGAAATTTCTAAACATCTTCCCAAGAATCACAACCATATCTTGTATTTAAATGATTCATACTCAATGTCTTGCCTATATACTTTAAATTTATCATGACCCTTTTTGCTGTTGCCAAAAGTGGGAGAAGTTAGGCAAAATTGGGTACCTTAAGAAAGTTTAAATTTTTACAATCTTTACGTTTCTCTTATGCATAGTTTTAGGGGGATTCTTTCTTGGTTGTACCCACTTTTGCATAAGGTATTTGTGTAATGACCTGAAGAATAATGGTATTTAAAGAGAGAGGAAAAGGAAATTAAAAGGGGGTACAACAAGTCCTCGTTGACGAATGTGTGTTTCGTCGACGAGAAGATACCGAGAGGATGTTTTGGGCGCCTCTGAATTTTGTTGACGAAGGGGAGAGTTCGTCGACGAATTTCCTCTTGACCTCGTCGACGAGGTGACGTGACTCGTCGATGAAGCTCATAGTATAAATAGTGCAAGACTCGATTTTTACGCAGAAAAATCAGAAAAACCTCACTCTCTCTCTCCTCACTCTTCGATTTTGGCTCCGCTGTTCGCTGGATCGACGATTTGAGGCCACTACGACGCTCCTGGGAAAGTTCTCTCGAAATCTACTGGAGCGGATTGTTAGTGGAGCAGAGTTGGAATTCATCCCTAGTTTAAGGTAAGACTTTTCACACAAAATTTGGTCGTAAGAAATGATATTCACAAAAAAAATACTAAAGTTTAGTTCTGCAAGTTGTCGTTTTCAGGGTGTTGAATGGGGAACTCTGCGGATGCAAGACCAGTGCATTTAAGGGGTTTTTTTCAGTTTCAGGTAAGAGAATAAACTAAAACAGTTATTTTCCATGCAAATTATTATTATTTATCAGCAAATTAATTTTCAGGAAAACATGTATTATATTTGAATATTACTGAGAAAATGCATATTTGTGAAAATACTGCTGTTATACAGGAAATATGATTTTGGAATGATATGTATGATTTTACTCAGCATTGTGTGGTATGAATATTATTTTAAATAATAAGTATTATGTTATAGCAATTTTATAAATGAAGTACGATTTTTAGAAGTTATGAAATATTGCATTGCATTATAGTTTCAAAAAACATGATAAATGAATTATTTCTTCAGAATGTTATGTATGAAATATTTGGCGCAAGGTCGTGATTGATAGTCAGCCTAAGGCCGTGTTATATGTATGTTTTCGGCACAAGGCCGTATTTATGAATGTTCGGCGCAAGGCCGCAGATATGAAAGAAACTGGTGCAAGGCCATATGTATGTATGTTATTTTAGAAAATACTATCAATCTATTTATGTTAGACAAGTATATTATCATGTATTATATGTTATCAGAATCTGAATAATAGTTTAGTTCAGTTACAGGTGCACGGTACCGTAGCTATGCAGATAAGATATTATGTTCAGACTTATGCTAACCACCCCACAAGGGGGTGGAAGATGGATAGTCGATATGACTTTTAGTGTAGAGTTGTAGATGTCCACCTAGCAGTCTAGACCAGGGTGTGGTGGGCCCATCGTACTTACAGACATTTTTGACTCGGTAGTGGTTGGTCAGCCATTGTCGGGTCCCACCTTCGGGCTGCACAACTCGTCATGGGGCGTAGTACATGACATCAGCTAGCTATACATCCTGGTTAGATTTTAGTGTTATCAGTTGTATTAGACATTTCAAGATCAGTATAAATTATTAGAAATTATGAAAGTTTTGATTATTCAAATATGTTATCATGAATGTTTTCAGAATATAAAATGTACTGTATATGTATTATCGCATCAAATATTCATGTTGCCCCACAGCTGTATTTAGTTTATTTCCCTTTACTGAGAGGTGTCTCACCCCCAACTTTAATTAATTTTCAGGAAACCCAAAAAGATCGGCGGATCGAGGCCGCCATTGAGATAGTGTAATACTACCCCACTAGGAGGGTAAGTTTTGATTTAGGAACAGGAGACTTACGTTATGGGTTCCTAGATTTGTATCTATTTTTGTATATTTGGGAGATTGCATATAAACACAGTGTTTTGGATTATAGTTGACTCTGATATTATATATTTTATGGTTTTATGAATGATGATTTACTTTTACTGCTGCCTAGATTCCTCTGTGTATAACAGGTGTCCTCATTACCCATGGGTTCGAGTTGACTATTTTTATTTATTATGCTTTATTATATGATAAGATAAGCAGGTCGTTACAGTTTGGTATCAAAGCCTAGGATGCTAGTTTCTGTAGACTCTAGAATGCAGCAATAATAATATTAGAGTATAGGATAAGGGAATTTGAGGTTTGGTTTTGTAGTCTAGATGCAGGACTTCTGTGGTGGTTTGTGTGATTTTCCTGGGATGATGATTTTAGGAAAGTCATGATAAACTATCATCGGGTTGGGTATCTAGGCTACAGGATTGAACCTTGAATTAAGACCAGGAGTGATGAATTAATTAAGGAAGTATTGTACTAGTTGGATGATATGTTATGGTGATAGGGGTTCTAAGTTAAGTTATTTGTTTTTCGAGATGGACCTTGGTGGTAGTAGTGCCCATGCCAGTGGAAATGAGGGTGCTGAATCTTCAGGCACTGTGGGTGGTGATTCAGATATAGTTTTACGTAGCGTGGCACAACAGGTTATAGCAGAAATCGCTAGGAATTCCAGGGAGCTGGGTGGTTCATCTATAGGCCATGGCAGCTCGATTGAGAATTTCATTAAGATGAATCCTTTGCCTTTTTCAGAAGGAACTGATCCTACAGATGCTGAAAACTGGGTGCAAGAGATGGAAAAAGTTTTTGCAGTGTTGTAGTGTTCTGAGGAGAAGAGGGTGCTTTTTGCTACCTATAGATTGACTGGAGAGGCCGAGAGATGGTGGACGACGGTGAAACTCTTAGAGCAGCAAAGGACAGTACCTGTGGAAATGACGTGGGAGTGGTTTAAGGAGATATTCTTTGACAGGTATTTTCCAGCCTCGTCCAGGGAAGCTAAGATAGAGGAGTTCCTGAATTTGAAGCAAGGACAGCAAGCCGTGTAGCAGTACGCGGCGAGATTCATCGAACTATCTCACTTCACCCCATACATTATTCTAGATGAGGAAAAAAAGGTACAATAGCTTGAAAAAGGCATGAGGAGAGAAATATATAAGTAGGTGTCAATACTAAAGTTACAGGATTTTGCTGAGGTGGTAGATAGGGCCACTATAACAGAGATTGGGGAGCGGATGGAGGCTGAGGAGCAGAGACATAAGAAGAGGTCCACACCTTCTGGTTCCCAGCAGGGATTCGGTCGTGGTTCATGGAAGAGTGGTGGCTACTACAAAGATTGGAGGTAGGAGACAAGGACTCAAGGTTTTCAGGGTATACAGCCATTTCTAGCTTGCCCGACTTGTGGGAAGAGACACCTTGGGGAAGTGTCGTGCCGGACGAGGTATCTGTTACCATTTGGGGGAGCCAGGGCATATGATGAGAGATTTTCAGGCTCAGATTAGTGCTTCTCCGCTCTTAGACCTGCTCAAGGAGGCTATCAGACAACACGTCGAGGCCAGCAGAGGAACATAGCTCTAAGCAGAGTCTTTGCTTTGACGTCGGGTGATGCTGAGGTGGCTAGCGACATGGTGACAGGTACGGTTAATATGTTTTCATTTAAAGTTATTACACTATTTGACTCAGGGGCCACGCACTCATTTGCATCTATGGAATGTGTTAAATTGCGTGGGGCTGAAACACAAACATTAGATGTTGAATTATTAGTGGTTACACCGATCGGGTCATTGGTGACGTGTAGTAGGATGCTCCGTGGTTGTCCAGTTGATGTTTAGGGGAGAATTTTATTTTCTGATTTAGTGGTGCTAGATATACATGAGTTTGATATCATTTTCGGCATGGATTGGCTAGCAGCTAACTTTTCCAGTATAGATTGTCGTGCAAGGAAGTGATATTCAAACCTCCAGGGAAACCAGAATTCAGATTTACAGGGTCACGAGTACAATCTCTACCTTAGATGGTCTCAACTGTTCAGGTGAGGAGACTGCTCCTAAGTGGTTGTCAGAGATTCGTGGCTTTTGTGAAGGAAATGTCAGAAAATGAAATAAAGCTTATTAACATGCCTATAGTAAAAGAATTTACAGATGTGTTTTCAGATGAATTACCAGGTTTGCCATCTGATCGAGAGGTAGATTTTCCTATTGATCTACTTCCAGGTACAGCGTTGATTTCTAAAGCACCATATCAAATGGCGCCGGCAGAGTTTACAAAATTGAAAGATCAATTGCAAAATTATTTTGACAAGGGTTTCATACAACCTAGTGTATCTCTGTGGGGAGCTCTAGTACTATTTGTAAAGAAGAAGGACGAGTCTATGAGGATGTGTATAGATTACAGGGAGATTAATAAAGTGACAATCAAAAACAAGTATCATTGCGCCTGTGTTGATGATTCCTTAAAGAGAAGAGCGGTTCGTAATTTACAATGATGTGTCTCATAAAAGGCTCAAATGCGTGTTGATGTAGTGAGGGAGAGTGATAGCCTATGCCTCACGATAGTTGAAAGAATATGAGAAGAACTACCCTACCCATGATCTAGAATTGACGGCGGTTGTGAAGATTTGGAGGCACTATCTGTATGGGGGTAAGTGTGAGATATTCACTAACCATAAGAAAGGCTAATGTGGTCGCTGATGCTTTGAGCCGAAAATCAGTGGATTCATCTGTTTCTACAGTGGAGATTCAGCATCCAAACCAGATGGATCTAGAGAGGCTCGGTGTGGAGCTAGTAGAGGGCGATCATCAGACGTTTATTACTAACTTGGTTTTGTAGCCAACTCTACAGGAGAGAATTAAAGTAGCTCAAAGGAATGATGCAGACCTAGTAGAGCTTATAGGGAAGGTACAGGATGGTCAGGAGATAAAGTTCAACATTTCAGATGATGGAGCCTTGAGGTTCCGTACCAGGTTATGCGCTTCTATCGACCTTGAGATCAAGAAGGTTATTCTGGAGGAAGAACATCGGTCCATGTATACTGTACATTCAGGTAACACTAAAATGTATAGGGATCCTCGAGAGTCCTTTTGGTGGAGCAACATGAAGAGAGAGATAGCCCAATATGTGGATTAGTGTTTGACGTGCCAGAAAGTGAAAGCTAAGCATCAGAGACCGACGGGATCGTTGCAGCCACTCCACATTCCTAAGTGGAAGTGGGAGCATATAGCAATGGATTTCGTCACAGGATTATCGTCGGCGTTGCAGGGATAGGACGCTACCTGGGTAGTGGTGGATCGACTGACAAAGACTGCCCACTTTTTGCCGATTAAAGTTAGCTACTTTATGGATAGATTGGCGAAATTATATATTCAAGAGATAGTTAGGTTCCACGGCGTCCTAGTGTCCATAGTTTCAGAGAGAGACCCACAATTCACATCTCGTTTTTGGAAGAGTCTGCAAGAGGCCATGGGTTCTCAGTTGTCGTTCAGCACAACTTTTGATCCTCAGACAGATGGGCAAATGGAGAGAATAATACAGATTCTGGAAGATATGCTGCAAGCATGCGTGCTGGACTTTGGAGGTCTTTGGATGCAATATTTGCCATTGGTCAGGTTTGCGTATAACAACAGCTACTAGGCCAGCATTGGGATGACACCGTATGAGGCGCTGTATGGCAAGAGGTGCCGATCCTCGTTATATTGGGATGAGATTGGGGAGAGACAGATTTTGGGGCCAGAGCTGATACAGTAGAGTCAAAACAAGGTCAGACTCATCAAGACAGGATCAGGACAACACAAAACCGGCAGAAGAGTTACGCAGATACTCGCGAGCTTGACGCAGGAGATCACATATTCTTGAAGGTGGCACAAATGAAAGGAGTTATGAGGTTTGGGAGGAAGGGTAAGCAGAGCCAAGGTATATTAGGTAATTTGAGATTCTTGAAAGAGTGGGTCTAGTTGCTCATCGGTTGGCATTACCACCGGTTCTGTCTAGGATCCATGACGTATTCCATGTTTCTATTACGTCCTAGACCCCTCCCATGTGATCAGCTATGAAGCACTGGAGTTGGGTGATACTTTAGCTTATGAGGAAGTGCCAGTGCAAATTCTTGACTGGAAGGAACATGAGTTACGCATGAAGAAGATTACACTGGTAAAAGTTTTGTAGCGCAATCAGACCATTGATGAGGCTTCCTGGGAACTAGAGGATCAGATGTGCCAGAGATATCCACACTAATTCAGTGGAGTTTAGAGTTGAACCAGTCAGAATAAAAGGAATAATATTGTATATTTTTAATTGTATAGTATAATGTAGGATATATAGAGTTTTTAGTTTTGGAACACGAATGACATTGAGAGAATTTTGAATAGTTGTAATCTCCCAGAACCCTCTTTGTAACCACGGTGTTCCTCTGCCATAAGTGAGGGTAATTAATAAAATTAGAAGTATTTTCTCTAAGGATGGAAAGCAGATAAATAGAAAATTTCGAGGACGAAATTTTTATAAGGAGGGGAGAATGTAATAACCCCAAAAAATGGATATACAAGATTAGTGTGGCAATTCCCAAAAAATGAAAAATAATTAATTGATTAATTAATTAAATTTATAAAAAGGGAAAAATAATAATTAAATTTATTTTTTATTAATAAAATATATTATTATTATTATTATTATTATTATTATTATTATTATTTAAGCTTCTCTCTAAAGCTTCAGGATTAGTTTTACAGAGAGCTGCGCAGGGAGAGCCCCCCCCCCACTCTCTCTCTCTCTCTCTCTCTCTCTCTCTCTCTCTCTCTCTCTCTCTCTCTCTCTCTCTCTCTCTCTCCTTGTTCTCTGTTTCTCCCCCTCTCCTCATTTTCTCGACAGATACTCTTCTGATCGGAAATCGGAAGATATCGTTGGACTCAATTTTCCGTCGCCGTCATTTCTACCAGAACGGATTGGTGGTAGGAGCAGCATAGACATATCTTCTGGGGTAAGCTAAATTTCTATTTTTACCTTAATTTCTTGTAAATTATAAGCTCAATTGACGATTAGACACCACCACGAGAATCTAGGGATAATTCACTGCAAGTCTAGCGAAACGGATTTCTCATGGGGTCGTCGTAGGCATAACTCCAAATTTGCGATAAAGTGGTTAGTAAAAGGCTAATTGTTATTTAATTAGTGTTAATTTAGAAATGCTAGAATATTGAACATCTGGAGTTAAAATAGGATTTTTGAAATTGAGGGACTAGGTGAGCGCCATGGGTGTAGTTTCGAGATCCGCGGGCATAGTTCAGAAAATTAAGTGAGGGTATTAAATATTAGTTTAAATGTTAATTTGGGGTATATGGAGCCTATGGAAGGTTATATGGGTATTATTTTGAAAAAATTAATTAATTAATCTAGAAAAAATGTAAATTGCAGGATTTGAGTGTCAGGCGCCAAGGGTGTAAGATTTGGGTTTTAAGCGACTCTTAGTAAGTCAGGTGAGGGGAATAAATTATAATAGTATTTTTAAAACTACTATTTGAATTAATATGTGAAAATGAGCATATGGTATTTTGTATGAAAATTATTCTAATATAAATATAAGATAAATTGTGTGGCATTTGAGGAATATTAAATTTGATATTTTGGTGTGTGAAATTAATATATTATGAATATTAGATGAAAATTGTGTGGCATTTGACGTGTATTGAAAAATGTGACATAACGATGAGTAATTTTTGAGAAAATATTGAAATGAGAATTATTGATGTGATTAGTGAAAAATAATGAAATATGGTATTTATATGTGAGTGGAAATATTTTGCATGAAAAATGAGATTTTACAAATTACTGATATGAGTATTTTGAGAAATGTTGAAATACGCGAAACACGATATATGTACTATTATAAGATGAATTAAGATATACTGATTCGAGATTAATGATGTATATTGATATGGAAATATTGAAACGTGAAAATGAAAACGTGAATTCTGAAACGTATATATTGAAATATGATTATTGAAATGTCAATACCGCATAATGATTGCGGGTATGTGGTAGTGAACCCTGATGGATGGTTGTGAAAATCCTAATGATGGGTTGTGATATTGAGCACGGTACCGTTGCTAGTGGTGTAATGCAACTACACGGACTCTTGGAGCGTGTGACGTGACAGTCGACTGAACTGTTTAGTAGAGTTGTTGTGCCCCGTGAGTTCGGATCAAGGATATAGGCCGGTCAGTCGTATTATAGATGCGAGATGTTTGGTATGATATTTTGATCTAACAGGGTCAGCCAACCGCGGTTAGATCCAGCCTTTAAGCCGCACAACCTTGACCACGGAGGGAAGTATGATGTGGAAAGAAAAATCCTTAGGGTAGTCATGAGTTACAGACGTGATGTTGGTACTGGGTACCAAGGATATTCATGAGCTGGATAGTGAAATGGAAATGGAAAGTAAAAGAATGATAAAATTAGTTAAAATGAGAAATGAAAAAGATAATGGTAATTGAGAAATAGAGAATGATAAATTGGGAAATAGATCCATGTGAGTTAATAACATAAATAATTGAGGTGAAGTGAAACTCTCCACCTGAGGGCTTACTGAGTAAGGTGAGTATCCTGATGATATCAGATGTGGTTGTACCTGGTTGCATAACGTGTTAGGGCAGAGGGAAGCTACCTGTATGGGCGGGTAATTTTTCCTATTCTCAGGAACTTTGCGGGTAAATATATGTTGGAAATGAATAAACTTGAGAAATGATTTTAAAGCTTATAAAAACTTGTGTTGTATATTTATATGATTATGAGAATGTGTATATCAGTGTATTTTCTTAAATGAAATGATGATTTAAAAAGTAAAGTGTGTTAAAACTAAACTCATATTGCCACACACTGTAAATAATTTATTACTTCTTACTGAGATGTGTCTCACCCAAATTATCTAATTTTTTTAGGGAATAGGGATAGACCAGGTGATAGAGCTCCGAGACCATAGGGTGCTGAGATCCTGACACACAGGATGAGTTCTTGGACTAGGGAGGTGTAATTTCCCTAGGATTGTGTTGTTTTGGGTATGTGATGGTGATGTATATATATGTATGTTGATACTCTGAGTATTGTATTCTGACTGTTATGTATATATCGTCTTCCGTTGTTAGGGTGTATAAATGGAATGACTATTTACCCGATACCCAACGCAGGTCAGGTCATATAGGTAGTAACCGAGTTGTCGACGTGACTAATTTATGAATATTGTTGATGATGTGTGAATATTTATTATTATTTATAAAAAAAATTGGTACGAAAATCGAGGCGTCACGATATGACACTAACATGATGGGATAAACGCGTTGAACAGTCAATGAACGTTTGAAATTTTTGAACAAGAAATAACTTTTCATAAGTCGGTTCTTCCTTAAAATTGACTTTTGGAAAGTTGGTTCTCCTTGACACGAAGCAATGTGACACTGGCTTTGTTGAAACGCTAATCGTTCCATTATTTTGAAAGGGAACCGACTTTCCGTAAGTTGTTTTGGGTTTCCATAAGCTATTTTGGGGAGAACAAATTTATGAAAAGTTGATTGGGTACATTTCTATAAATATATATATATATATATATATATATATTCCACCAACAATCGTATAGTTGTGTTTATTATATTTTAAATTTTATTATTTCTATTAAAAAACTCTCAAAATGTTAGATTTTGGTATTATATGATATGTCATATGGAGCAAACATGGGAAGGCATGTCATGTCAACATCTTTTAATTAATTTTAATTACTCAGTGATTAAAATATTATACTAAAGAGTGAATTATACTAAAAAGATATTAGGTGCACCAAGTATATACACTAAATCTAATATGATTTTATCTTGTGTATAAAAAAAAAAAAAGTTATCTATATATTTAATTAAAATACATATAAATTGTGAAATTTTATTAGATTTGATGTATACACCTAATTTACCTAATAATTTCTCAAACCACAACACCTACCTTTGTCAAAATTTTACTCTGAAAACATACAATGTACTATTTTGACCTAAAGCTTAAACTCTTAAGTCCTAAACTCAACTAAATATATAATTATATAAACTTACTCTTTATTTTACTTTTTAAGCATGGGTCAAACTCGATCATAAATAAAATTCTCAAACAGAGTCTATTTCGTAATTTGAATTTCTAACATTAATATCAACCGAATGTCCGGATGCAAGATGCCCCAAGTGAATAAAGGAGCAGTAGGGTTGGTGATGGGGCAAATAGCCAGCTAGGGTGGAGTGTGGAGTCGCTCCTTTCACCTAATCTCTCTTGTCATCAAAAGAAAACAATGTTTTGAAATCCAACTATTAAAAAGCACGTTTTATAAGATAAATTTATATGGGTCAAGACAGACAACACTTCACCGAGTTGAGTCAACTCTAATGATACCATTATATATATATATATATATATATAGATATCACTCAAAGATAAGATTAAAGACCATGTCATTAGATGTTTATTAGAGAGATATTGAACTTAAAAAATAATTTAAACTCCAATCATGTGAAATATTTTTTATAGGATACCTCAATAAAATTAGGCCCACGCTGTTCCACGTATTCACTTTTCCAGAGAGAGAGAGAGAGAGAGACCTAAAGGGTTCTGGAAATGCAAGCGGCCACATTAAATTGGAAGGCAATTGTCAACCTCGAAAGGAGAGTGGCATTAATACTTATGAGTACGATGCCATAACAAAGATGGTCGACCCAACCACTGCTGGAGTTCTCAAGTTGCCAAAGGAGAGTGGCATTAATACTTGGGAGTACGATGCCATCAATATTATAATTAAACAAACATGGTATACCCACCTAATCAGCGTAGCTGGGGTTCTCTAGTTGCAAACTTGTAAACATGCATCGGGTGAACCCTGTTCTTCCACCAAACTCCTCCCCACCCCTTCACTTCCCTGCTTTTTCTTTTCTGTTCTTTTCTTTATATTTTTTCCAGTTCAATTTCTTTTTGTTTTTATTCTTGTTTTTATTATTATTGGTATTCATTAGTTGATGACCCATCTTATCCGGGGTTTTCTGTTAAACTGCAGCTTAATTTTTTAAAGAACACATATAATCATATATAAAGCTACGTACGTGCGTGGAAGGAGATCGAGAAATGAAATATACGATCTAGAAACAGCTACGTGGTAGAAGTAGAGCACCCATCTTCCCTCCACGCTCGCTCTTTCTTTACCGTCCGCTCCCTACCAGCCAGCCAGCACCCTCTCTATGCATTCGTGGTTTCTCTCAAACAATTCACGTGTCTGTATATGAACACACACACACACACACACACACTATATATATATATACACACACACACACACACACAACAGCAACTTTCATGCTCAGCCATCGCATGAAATAAACAAGAGAGGGAGGGAGAGAGATCTGCAAAACAATCAAAGGAAAATGGGGGCAGAGAGAGTGCAAGCCATTGCTTATGCGTCAAACGGCACCATCCCGCCGGAGTTTATAAGGTCAGAGGACGAGCAGCCGGCGATCACGACGGTGCACGGGGCGGTGCCGGGGGTGCCGACTATAGACATTGGGGAGGGGGAGGAGAAGGTGATAGAGAGGGTGGTGGAGGCGAGCAGGGAGTGGGGGATGTTCCAGGTGGTGAACCACAGCATACCTGGGGATGTCATAGCCAAGCTGCAGGCTGCAGGGAAGGAGTTCTTCGAATTGCCTCAGGAAGAGAAAGAGGTGTACGCCAAGCCGCCCGGGTCGCAGAGCGTGGAAGGCTACGGAACCCTCCTTCAGAAAGAAGTTGAGGGCAAGAAAGGTTGGGTGGATCACTTGTTCCACAAGATTTGGCCTCCCTCCGCCATCAACTACCGCTTCTGGCCCCAAAATCCTCCTTCCTATAGGTAACTATTATACATAAATACGTACATATCTTAATTAATCTCTCCTCGTCATTCTTTTCTTTTTAACGTTTCTCTTTGGCATGAGTTTTTTTTCTTTTTTTCTTTTTTTAAAAGAGTGGAAAGTCACCATAGCGGTCTAATCTCAAATTTATTAATAAGAGGACATTTGAGATTTACATAATAACCAATAAAACACTCTATACATCAAACCAAATAAAAGAAGAAAACAAATTTATACCGAAATCAAAAGGAAATCAACTAAACATATCTTATATAAGCCGTACTCATCTTATCTAATCTATACAAATCTTTGATACTTATAGGAAATTGACTACTATTTATAAACAAGTTATTCCTCTTCATGACACCTTATCGATTCAAAGCATCTGTCACTTTATTCCCTTATCTTTCATAGGTTCATGCATCTAAATCATGGCAATAGTTTTATGAAAACGATTTTAATCCGTCATTAAACTATATATTCTAACTTTTTTGCTTGAACTTTTTTATATGTTTACTCACTAGGAGGCATGCAATTTAGGGGCAAGTATTCAACGCAAATGTTGGGCATACATATGCAACATATATATTCACAAGAGTTTCGTGAAAAGGATCTGTTGGGCATACATATGCCATAGATATTCACAAGAGTTTTGTGAAAAGGATTTGTTGGGCATACATATGCTATTCACAAGAGTTTTGTGAAAAAATATGTGTACTTTCTATTGAGTTTTGTGAAAACAAGACTTATCTATCATTTAATTATTTTTAACTCTTTTTTACCCTCAACTTTTTATTATGAATAATACTACACTTATCTACTAAATTTTATTTATTTTTATTAAAAATAAATAAAAAATTAATTTTTAGAAGGTAAGTATAATATTTTTGGAATTATTTTTTAAAAAAGTGGCCTCAACTTTTTATTTGTTTGCTCACTTGAAGAATGCAATTTAGTATATATATATATGCGGAGGGTTTCTAGGATTTTTTTTTTTTGAAGATTTCTTAGTTTGGAACCCAACTAAATAGTGCTTACTGCTGATCATTAGAGTACAATATAAAAAATTGAATGGTCGTAATTAACAATGTAATTTCAAAGGACAGCCTTTGTCGGTACGACCCATCCATACACATCAAGAATAAGTCTTCATTTCTAAATTTATTCCCCCGCTTAGTACGTAAAAGGACACCGAAAAGAGCCGTGACGTTGACTCGTTAAAGCATGCATGGAAGATGCGTGCCCACAAAAAAATATACATAAGCTAAAAGTATAGTTTTAAAAAATTTTCTTTAATATTATGCACATGCTTTCATAGACAAATAAATTAAATAAAAAGTTTCCTGGGGTAAATAGCAAATTTTTTCCACATAATATATATATATATATATATATATATATGCGTAGGGGTTGACTCAAGTGATAACACTACGAGTTATTATTTTAATGATCTAAGTGCATGGATTTAATTATCGCTTGAGAACTTATTTCGATAAATTATTAAGAATGCGTCGATAGACAAATAAATTTTATGAAAATATGAGTAGTACACTCATAATAAATGTCAAGAGTCTTGTGGTTGATTATGTCTAAGCGAGTCATTGCTCGGTCATCCATTATTTGGTTTTGTTTTTTTATTTAATAAAAGGATCAATTTAATTAGGAAGGAATGGGCGGTATGTGTATGTATATATATGATATTATGATGTGAGAATGTGTATATGTAATTACGATTGCAGAGAAGCAAACGAGATGTATGCAAAGCACCTGCATGGGGTAGCGGACAAGCTGTTGAGAAGCCTGGCGATTGGGTTAGGGCTAGAAGAGGGGGAAGTGAAGAAAGCAGTGGGTGGGGAAGAGCTGGTGTATCTGATGAAAATAAATTATTACCCGCCATGTCCTCGTCCTGACCTGGCACTTGGGGTGGTGGCCCACACCGACATGAGCGCCCTAACCATTCTCGTCCCCAACGAGGTCCAGGGTCTCCAGGTCTTCAAGGATGACCACTGGTATGACGTCAAATACATCCCCAATGCCTTGGTTGTCCACATTGGTGATCAAATGGAGGTCCTCTCTCTCTCTCTCTCTCTCTCTCTCTCATATTCAATATAGGTAGTTGTTTCTTAGTAAAACTATGAATTTTTTGTATCGTCAATAATAATAATAATAATAATGATGATAATAGTCTAGGAAAATAAAGGCACAGTCAGGTTGTACTAATTCTATGTATAATGTTTCAGATTAAAACTACTTACTGGATAGCTTCAAATTCCCTTGTATGGCACCATGATTTGAATTTTTATTTGCGTTTGTATGCGTTCTTGAGATCGATAAATGGGTTGATTAATGAATTGACATGGGTGTTTCAATTAATTAACCCACAGATAGTGAGCAATGGAAAATACAAGAGCGTTCTTCACCGGACGACGGTGAACAAGGAGAAGACGAGGATGTCGTGGCCGGTGTTCTTGGAGCCGCCGCCGGACCTCGTCGTGGGTCCTCACCCTAAGCTCGTCGACGAAGGGAAGCCTTCAAAATATAAAACCAAGAAGTTCAGTGACTATGTCTATTGCAAGCTGAACAAGATTCCTCAGTAACCGAGACAAGTCCATCTCCCCCTTCTTCCCATCGTGTCTGCGATCGCGTCAGGAAGAAGGAGTTGCTTCCTTTAACCATTATTTAGGAGTGCTCCCCTAAATAATTTCTCTGTTTTTTGTTGCGGAAAATAATTTTATTTTTTATTTTAATTTTTAAAAAAATTATAAAGATAGCATCTTCTTTTTAAGTTTTTCGGCACTGGCATAGAAGAGTTGAAAATTATTATTTTCAAATTTTCTATGTAAGTACTGAAAATTTAAAAAAATGAGATGATATTTTTATAATTTTTTAAAAAATTATAAATATATGCATGCCCTAAGTTTACTTTCTAGATTTTCAGCTCGTTTGTAATTATGGTCTGGTAGTAATCCATTAATGTAAGTTGTATGCGTGCTACTATTGTACCTTTTGATCAAATTATGGTAACTAAGATTTTTGTTAAGACTTGTGTTAATTCATATCTGCATTAATTGCAGGACTGCATATTGTTCCTTTTTTTTTAAAATGTTTTTAACTCATATATAAGAAAATTGAAAATTAAATTGATATTTTTAAAAATTATTTCAAAAATGTTAATAAGACTTAATTATTTTTCACATTTAAATGTTCCCTTAATTTTCATTATTGTTCAATTTAGTTTCACTATTTCTTATTCAAGGCAAGATGGTGTACATTTTCCTACAAAATTGCATTATGGGGGGTTATTTTGTGGCAATATAATGGGCAGAAGATCATTTCAAATTGTGACTATTTGAGAATATAGATGTTGATCAAATGAGAAAAGGGTTATCTTATGATGGATTTGAAATTATGATGTAATCCCAAGAGAGGGGTGAATTGGGTTATTTAAAATTTGTTTGCAAAATTCCTTTTTTATTTTAATCCTTGATTATTTAAAATTCAATGATTTACACAAACAATATATCTATTCAACGACCTTATTATATCAATCGGGAGTTCTAGATATGAGCACGAATATGTATATGAATGTAAAGATCAATACAATCTGAATTTACAATATGAAATCAAGAATTAATAAATTCAGTGAAGTAATTATTCAGAATATGATTTTCAGCTGGACTCATTGAGATTTATAGAAAAATGATTTTAGCATTGAAGGTTTGTTTATCTCAGCAAGTATACTTCAATAAAATGATTAAATATCAATCCTTTTTTACTTCAGTTGATTTAATCAAAGATTTAAAAACCTTAATGTTGTGAAATGAATCGTATAATGAAGATGCACAGTGGAATAAACAAGTGAATGTAAATAACACACACAACTAGGACAAGATCAACACAAAGATTTATGTGGTTCGGCAAAGTCTACATCCGCGGAAGCAATGACACACATATATAGAAGTTCCTAAGAGATTTCCCCCCGTATACCCAACCACCCAACGTTCAAAAATTCAAATTTTAGAAAAACTGCCGTAGCCTAGGCGCCTCTTGTCGACAAATACAGGGCCTCGTTGACAAGAC
Source organism: Malania oleifera (assembly GCF_029873635.1). Classification (NCBI taxonomy): domain Eukaryota; kingdom Viridiplantae; phylum Streptophyta; class Magnoliopsida; order Santalales; family Ximeniaceae; genus Malania; species Malania oleifera. Next base: position 25,248,926 of record NC_080424.1, on the reverse strand, counting down.
CAAAATGAACCTTCGTCGACGAATATAGGGCTCTCATCAACGATGTTAGAAGTCTAAAAATTTCCTGCTCTCGGTAATTGTTCATCGACGAGCTTCAGAACCTTCGTCGACGAAACTCTGCTGTTCCCTCGTCGACGAGCATAGGCTCCTTGTCAACAAGTCCTGCTATACTGCCCCCTTCATGTTTTTCCTTCTTCATTTTTTACTTATCAAAACAGAAGTATAAGAGCCATTAATAACAATCTCCACCTTGACGATTATACGCCCCTTAGGAGAATCTCAAAAAAAAAAAAAAAAAACATGAACTGTTTCACTTTGAACTTGAAAACGTTTGGTTGGGTATGTCTCCTTTCTAACACTTGGAGACATTAAGTAAGTTCAAGCAATACTTGAACTTCTCTGAAATAACTGATTTGGTTAGAATATCTATTGCATTATCAGACGTGTGAACTTTCTCCAACATAAGTTCACCTGAAGCAATCAATTCTCATACTTTGTGGAACCTCACATCAATGTGCTTGGTCCTAACATGGTATACCTGATTCTTCGCCAAGTAAATGGAACTTTGACTATCACAATGAAGCACCACACCATCTAACCCCAACTCTTTGACTAAATCAATAAGTCATAAGGCCTCCTTTGCAGCTTCGGCAACTATCATATATTCCGCCTCAGTTATGGACAATGCAACCAAAGACTGTACCATGGATCTCCAACATACCAGTTCTCCTACAAGGGTAAACACATACCCCGTTGTAGACCTTCTATCATCCATATTCCCAGCATAATCTACATCAACAAATCCCATAATTGAAGGACAATCTTGTTGCTTGCCAAACATGATGACAAATCCCGATGTACCCTGTAAGCATCTAAGTATCCATTTGACAACTTCCCAATGCTGTCTTCCTGGATTAGAGAGGAACTTGCTCACCACACTCGCTGCATGAGCTAAATCTGGCCTTGTACATACTATGGCATACATTAAACTCCTCATAGCACTAGCATAGGGGACATTTGACATATCCCAGATTTCCTGATCCGAACTTGGGCAAGCTGCAGTAGACAACTTGAAATGATTCGCTAAAGGTGTACACACCGATCTTGCATCAACCATGCTAAACATCTTCAACACCTTCTGAACATAACCGCCCTAAGATAACCATAATCTCCCTGCAGTCCTATCACGGTGAATCTCAGCCCCAAGTATTTTTTTGGCTGAACCAAGATCCTTCATGTCAAATTCTTTATGTAACAAGCCCTTTAAATGATTCACCTCAGTTAAATATTTTGCAGCTATCAACATGTCATCGATGTACAATAACAAGAAAACAAGATAACCATCCTCAAGTTTATTCACATAAACGCAGCAATCATACTCACACCATTTGTAGCCAATTTTTATTATAAAAGAATCAAACTGTTTAGTTTAATGACCTTGGAGACTGTTTCAGCCCATAAAAAGATTTCTTCAACCTACAAAAAAAATTTTCTTTTCTTGGTTCAATGAATCCCTCCGGTTGTACCATATAGACTTGTTCCTCCAAGTAACCGTGAAGAAATGCTGTATTTACATCCATTTGTTCCAAATGAAGATCATAATAAGCTACCAACCCTAACACAACCCTGATAGAAGTATGTCGGACCACTGGAGAAAAGATCTCATCATAATCTATCCCCTTTTTTTGTGAGTATCCTTTTGCCATCAACCATGCCTTGAATCTCTCCTTCCTTTTCTAAAATTGTCTCCTTCTTTCTATACACCCATTTGCAACCTATCGGTCTCTTCCTATTTGGAAGCTCAACCAAATCCCAAGTTAGGTTCTTATGTAATGATTTCATCTCCTTAATCATCGCTCTCATCCACCTATCTTTCTCCTGGCTGTGCACTACCTCTTGAAAATAAGTTAGATCGTTGCAACAAGTAAGGAAAGCATAAGATACTAACTCATCAAAACCTTACCTTGATGGAGGCCTTATAGTGCGTCCAGATGTCCGTATAAGAATATCGTCAACTTGTCTTTATTCTACAAATTGTTTAGATTACTTTGCCACACTATTTATCATGCATATTCTTAGGGGGAGCTTGTTTATGCTAAACCCAAAATTTTTGCTCGTGTATTTGCAATCATAAAAAAGGGAGAGATTTTTTACTCTATGAGTACAATCTTGTTTTGATAATGACAAATCACACAGTATCTTACCTGTGCATTGAGATTGTAAACATGATTATTACTTAGCATGCATGGAAGGTAAGGAAGTCATGGAAGCCATGAGGAACTTAAAGCATATATAACTAGGCACATTCCATGGAATTAGAAAAGCAAAAGGATAAAGAAGTTTCATGTTTTCAATTGTAATGGGTATTTAGTATTATTTGTATTTACATATCTCATATGATGTAGTTGGATACTCAAAAAAGTCCTCTACTGACCTTAGAACACATGCATTTCATCAAAAATCTATTTACATTAGTTCTAGGTTAGATGGACATTGTAGAGGCGTAATAAGTCTGAAAACATAGAGGCCTCATTGACAAACATCCTGGCCTCGTCAATGAATTCTTAAGGCCACTCGATGAAGAATGATCTGCTCTCGTCGATGAGAAAATACCAAGAACTCAAAAATCTCAGACAGGTCATTCGGCGACGAACTCACATTCTCGTGGATGAGTACATCACGTTGAATGATGCTCTAGTGCGGACATGGACGAAAATATTTTATTTTTAATGATCCAACATCCAGAAATCTTTCAAATAGTTAGAACACTTATTAAGATAACGTCTAAAACCCTAAGGCATCACCTTTTTGCATACTTCTTGAGAGTTTTGAACGTATTACAAACTTCTTGCCTACCCTCCAAAGCATTCACATCAAATTTCGGCATTTCGTGCGCTGAGTTTCAAGATCAAAAGACATTCACTCATATCTTTTGCAAACAACTTGGGTATTGAGGTTTGGTAAACAATGTATCGTTTTTGATATATTGATCTTTATTCTCAAAGTTTTATACTCTCACAATCCTATTGTTAAATATTTCTTGAGAGCAAGAACTTGAGTTCTTCATATATATTTTTACGTGAAGAAATTTTTAAAGGGTTTGTCAAAGTTTAAATATTTGAAAGTATTCACTCTTATTCAAAGTTCTCAACTCAATTATTACATAACATATTTGATTAGATCTTTGAAGCAAACTTGTCTTTCAAATAATTTTATAAAGATCATATAGTGGATTATATCTTTGGAGCATATTTATCATACATATTTTATACAACAATCATTCATCGTTTATTGAAAAAGGCTTCATTGAACATATTACATACACTTAACTGAGCTTCATGTTATATCATCTGAGTATGTATTAGGATTTCAATTGTACTCATTAGCTTGTTAAGGAGCGTTTGAGTTTTGTAGAAAATTGTAATTATATTGTTGTATTGACGGTTCGGGTTATGAACCGGAGTGAGAAGGAAGTTACGCCTCTTGTAAGCAGTGGATTGTAATGGAAAGCTCTGTCCCAAATAAAGGAGCAAGATTAGTGGAATCCTTAAGTGGGTTGCTCAAGGCGAGGACGTAGGCCAGGGTAGGTCGAACCTCGTAAAAATTTGTGTTTGCATCTCCCTTCCCTCAACTCTTTTAATTTCCGCTTGCATTTAATTGTCTATCTTGCGTTTATGTATGTTGTTAGAATATTACGTGCACTTAGAGTTAATTGGGTATTGTTGAATTTATTAAGATATAAATTTGAATTAATTTCATTAGATAGCTTAATAAATTGAAACCTAAGTATTCCCTAACTTGTGAGTATTTTATTAAAAATTAGGGTTTAAGTGATAATATATTTTTAAATACCCAATTCACCCCCCCTCTTGGGATTACACCTAAATTAACAATATCCCTATATAAAATTTTCCTTTCTCCTCAAACACTTCTCCCCTCAAACTAGTTTGAGATGGTTAAAATCTCCATGAACAGTTTTCTCCCCCTATAAATGAGTCTTGGATGACTTGACAATTCAGGATAAGCTACTCTTAAGGTCAATTAGTGCACTCATCCTTCTTGTCTTGTTTTCTTTAGCCCTTATAAATGTGTCTTGGATGATTTGACAGTTTAGGATAAGCAACTCCTAATTACCAAATGTTGTCCCTAATGTGGATTCTAGAGAGGGGGGGGGGGTGATTAGACTTTTTTTGTGGATTTATACTTTTCTCTAAAAAATGAAAACCTTGGCAAGACACAAGTGATTATATCACAATATATAAAATAAATCACACACAAAGCGTAAGTAAAGGAGTGAAGGGAAGTGAAACTTAACACATGATATTAACGTCATTTGGCCCCTTGCCTTCGTCTACGCCTTGAGCCAAAGTCAAGGATTCCAAATCCACCATACTTACTCCTTAAAAGCAGAGAAGTCTTTACACTACCAAGGGAACAAATCCCTTCTTGCTCACAAAGAGCCTTCAAGTTAGGTTCACCAAGAACCCTTACAATTTAAAAAGGAAGTACAAAATGTTGTTGATGTAGGCAATACTCCTTGAATGAGCTAATCACAATACTAAGAAATCTTCACACTAATCTCTCAAGTATTGAATTACAAACAAGAATAAAGAGCAAGAGAGAGAGTGAGGTCTGCTCCTTTAGGCTAGTGAGAAGTTTTATTCCTAACAATTCACATTTAAGAAATATGAAAACACATTTCCTTAAATTGTAATCCAACTACATCAATTACCTGAAAATTTTTCTTTGATTCCTTAATTATTTGAACTTTGATTCAACAACTTACAACAATGATTTAAAATAGGGCTATCAACACATGTGTTCATAAGATTGTCAAACACAACCAACCTATCCTATATGAGCTAAATTCAGAGATATCTTTTCAAATTTTTATTCCTACTAAAAAAAGAGAGAGAAAATGATAAAACTACGAAACCAATTAATACCTAAGTGGTTAATAGTAATTTATTTTTGTCTAACAACAAATTATATATTTTTGTTTTATAATTATTAAATAATTATATGTCAAAAAATTCATATATTAAAAAAAAATTGAAAGATATGTGCCTATATGAAAAAAAAATTATTAGGAACAATTTTTATACATACAATTTGAAAGCCATCAATGGACTAATATTTGAATTTGCTAGTATTGTGTTTGGGAATATAAATTTTCAATTTAAATTTATAAATAAAATTTAATATAATTTTATATTACATCCTATTCAAATTCATTCAAAATCAAATCTAAACTTTTACCTAAGTAAAGAATTAAGTATTATAAAATTGACATTATTGTGGCTTATATCATATCATGTTTCTCACTTTATGAACCTAACTATCAGTGTAATAATACTTTACTATTAATAAAGAATTATGTATTATAAAATCTACATTAAGTTTTGAATGACATTAAACTCCATATAATTTTAAGAATGTACACACCCCTCTTGGCCGTGTCGAAAAAGACGAGTTAAAAGTAGCTCTCTGGTCCTCAGTAGTCGGTTCTAGGAATGCCCAGCCTGCTTTTACCACTAAATTGCTTTGCCAAGAAGTCAACAACGTGTACAGACCTTGCCCGTGTCATTTCATTTGAAGACTGTGATGTGCCAGCCTCCCACGTCAGCAACCAAGATTTGAGACTGAGACTTAGGGCACACTCTTTATAACATTTGGAAGTAGGAATTTTGAAACGACTCTACTTTTTTTTAAAGAAAAAGTTAATATAATTTTATTTTATGTTCAAATTCATATAAATATAAATTTATAATTTCAATTTTATATTTTCAAACGATACTTTTTTGTCAAAACAATATACAAGGAAAACCCCAAAGATGATCCCTCATTTTTTAAAAGAAATTTCATGGAAGGAGTTTCTCTTTTTCACTTTTTATGAGTTTTGCCGGTTGGACAAATGCATATGACTTAAACGCGGTTGACTTGCACATGATTTGGCTTATCTTCTGCATAATCTACACATGGCTGACCTGCCCTTGATAGGTTCGGCTTCCACGTGATCTAACTTACTCTTAGTAGGTTACTTCAACATGACTTGCATGTGGCCGACTTGTCTTTTGGCAAGTGTGCACTATCATGTGACCTACATGTGGTAGGTCTGCTCTTTTAGGGTAGTGACGAGTTTTATTCCCAGCAATTCGCATTTAAGAAAGATAATAACACATTTCCTTAAATTGTGGGTGTGTGTGTGTGTGTGTGCGCTTTTTTTTTTTTTCAATACTTAAAGTTAAAAATGCATTCAAAAAACAAATTATTATAATTTATTAAGAGACATGTTTGAAATCTATTGATTAATTGAGGGGAGTGATTGTCTATTTTATTTATAAATGAGCCAACCTAATTCAAACCCCTTGAAGCAAATCCCAACTCATTAATCACTTGAAAATGTTGCTTTAATTCATTAATTATTTGAACTTTGATTAAATAGCTTGTAAAAGTGGTTTAAAATAAGTCTATCAATAGATGTGTTCATAAAATTATCTAAATTGAGAGATATATTTTCAAATTTTTATTCCTCATAAAAATGAAAAATGATAAAAATAAGAAATCAACACCTAAGTGGTTAATACTAATTTATTTTTGTTTAACAAAAAATTAATTAACTTTTCTTATGTTTATATTCGAGAATATAGATATCAAGTTATGGACTTGAACTTTAATGGGTTAAAACGAAATTCCATATAATTTTGTATATATTTTTATCCAAATGTACACCAATCTAAAAATCTAAAGTTTGAACTTCAAACTCCAAACATGGGTTAACATATTTTATCCTTTTAGCCTCAAGATTTTCAAATTATATATTCATCGTATGAAAAGAATATACAATAAGAAAATTAATTTGAGAATAAGCATCTTGCGTTTGGGATAATAGAATTTGAAGTCTTGATTTGAATTTAGTGAATTTGTATAAACAAATAATAGAATTGTATTGATTTTCTTTTAAATCTACATAAATTTAAATTGATGATTTGAAATTTATACTCCCAAATACTATAAAATTTCATGCGATTAATTAAATAAGAACATGTATAACTATCTGTTAAATAAATAAAATGTATATTTTAGAATTATTCAATTTTCAAAAAGAAGATTATAAGGGTATATGTACACATTAACCCATAACTAAACTAACAACTAAATTAACAACTAAATTAACAATTCTAATACGCCACTAAACTAACAATTCTAATACGCCCTCTCAAGATGGAGATGGTGAATAAAGATTTCACATCACCATATTGCGGTAAAAAGATAATGGAAATAAAAAACGTCATTGATGTGAAGCACAGATGGAGATGATCCTTGGGAGGAGATGCCGATGCTTAGGGTAGGCGAGGAAGACAACAATGGTACTGCAGTTCGAGATCTCATAGATGGAACCAAAGCATGCTTGGCAGCTTGCAAAGTTCGAATTTTTTTTTTTCTTCATATTCTGAGAACATGAACCGCAATCCTTGAAGATCCCCAAAATCGCGCTCTTCCAATAATGCATCAAAATCTAACTACAACTTTGAAACTCCTTCCATTGCCAGACACCGCGTGGAACAATACTGTAAATACAGAATCTCTCCACTTCATGATAATAGGAATACAAAAAATTGCTGCAAAGTAAAGACCAAAAATATGGCCAAGTCGAAGGCAGGTGCGAAACAAAAAATGAAGGAGAATTTTCCTTCAAGAAAAATCAAGAAACTCCAGCTCGTGTAGAAAACGAATTCGTCAATCAAACTAAACGAACTGATAACGCAAGAATTCCATAGCAGAATTTAAGAAAATTCTAGAGCAAAATTCAAGAAAATTCAGAGCAGAATTTTAGAATAGAAAACTCCCAGAATTCCATAGCAGAATATGGGAGGAAAAAAAATGTATGTCATAGCAATGTGAATCACTATCTCCTTTGTGTCATTCTTTCGAACACTTGGAGCACAATCAGCATTTGCCATAGAAGCATAATGCACATAAAACTCAAGTTCCACTATGAAATCACCAGCTCCTTTGTGTCATTTTTTTTAACACTTGGACCACAATCAGCATTTGCCATAAAAGCAGAATGTGCAGAAAACTCATGTTCCACTATAGACGTGGAAAAAGAAACAAAAAGTGTAATGCCCCGAAGAATAATGGTATTTAAATAATAAAAAGAAAGAGAAATGGGAACTGAAAATAGAAGGAGGCAGTCGACGACGTTACATTTTGGAAAGGATAATCCCGAGAAATTTTTCAGCTTCTCGTCGACGAATACAGGGGACTTGTCGACGAGAGTATAACAGGAGCTTGTCAACGAGGATAGGATTCGTCGATGAACTTTCTACAGGACTCGTCGATGAGGTGATGTGGCTCGTCGACGAGGAAATACTGAGGGAATGACTTTGGGGTTTCTAAATTTCATCGACGAAGGGGAGAGTTCATTGACGAATTTTCTCTTGACCTCGTCGACGAGGTGACGTGGCTCGTCAACGAAGGCCACAGTTTAAATAGGCCTAAAATTCATTTTTGGCCAAAATTCCTTGTACAAACCTTTTCTCTCTCTCTCATCCTTTGGTTCTCCCCCCTTCTCTCTTCGATTTTGGGCCGGATTTCCGCCGATTTGAGGATCTGAAGCCATCACAACGCTCATGGGAAAGTTCTCAACAAGTATGTTGAAGCGGATCATCGGTGGGGCTGAGGTGGAAACCATCCCAACTCTAGGGTAAGGCTTTTTACTCAGTATTTGGTTATTTGACAGTTGTAGGAATTGTTATACGCGTAGAAATACTGAACTTTAGTTCTGGGAAATGCTGTTTTCAGGGTGTTGAGTAGGGAACCGTACGAGTGCAGGACAGATTTTCTCAGGGGCTTTTCAGGAATCAGGTAAGGGGATAAACTAAGCTAGTATTTTATGAAAATATGTATATTGTTATAGCATTTGATTTTAGGAAATAAATATATTTATATATGATTTATATTTGAAAAAATACTGTTGAAAATGATGGTATGTTGAATATGCGAAAAACTTGTTAGTGTGGCTCGAGTAAAAATTGTTATGAAATACTATTTTTTGGGAATGTGTGATTGATACGGATTTGTATAATGGAAAACTGGTGTATGGTCCAAGATTTTTATATGATTTTCCAGCGTACGGGCTGAGCTATGAATATATTTTACCGACGTACAGGTCGTGCTATGGATGTGATTTGCTAGCCTACGGGCTGTGCTATAATATGATTTTCGGCGTACGGATCGTGCTATGGATGTAATTTGTCAGCGTACGGGCTGTGCTATGATATGATTTGCCAGCGTACGGGCCGAGTTATGGATGTGATTTGCCAGTGTATGGGCTGTGCTATGATTTGCCGGCATACGGGCCGATGATTTTCATGATATACGTATATATGCAAAATGATATGATTGATTTGATAATTAATGATATGAAATATCCATGTATCACAGTTTCAGTATATGTTATATAATATCGGATCCTGGTTGGCTTGGTCTAGGCTAACACTTGCACGGTACCCCTGCTATGTGTCCATGGTCTTCATAATCATGATATTTGTGCTAATGCCACTGTTCGGAGTGGTGTGAGATTGGATGGTTGATGTGGTTTTTAAGAAGTGTGTGAGCACCCCTGACGTACGGATCAGGTCTGGCAGACTCATCAAACTTATAAACTGTACTTTTGACTTGGCAGCGGTCGACCAACCATTGTCAGGTCCCACCTTTGGGCCACACAACCCAGTCATGTGGGGGTAATACATGACAACAGCCAGCTAACCTAACAGGAATGTTTTTGTATTATTATTATATGAGATGAAGTATCTTTATGAAAATGCAGTATGTTCTGCCATGTTTTGATGATATATATATGTTTTCCCAGATTTGACAAAACAGTTACTGAATATGTTCTGTATGGTGTATGTATAACACAGAATACTCATGTTCCCATACACTGACATTAGTTTATTTCCCTCACTGAGAGGTGTCTCACCCTAAAATTTTATAAATTTTTCAAGAGCCCCAAATAGGAGAGCGGGAAAAGTCCCGCTGATCTAGTGTTGTTTGTCCTGCCCTCTTTGAAGGGTAAGTTTAGTAGGGACAGTTGGATTTTGTGGGAAATGTCCCTAAATTTTGTTTTTGGGATGTATATACTGAAATACAGTGGATATAGTGACTCTGGTATTTATGGTAATGTGATGGATGTTTTCGTATTTATAATATTGTGATTGTATGTTTCCTGCTGTTTAGGCTTCCGTTATGTGTTCTGATGTATCTCTGGTACCCACGGGTCCAAGTGGATTATGATCTGCCAAGATTTGTGATATTGATTTTATATATTTTTTAAAAAAATGTGGACATTAAGCAGGTCATCACAGTTTGGCATCAGAGCCTAGGTTTGCTAGGTTCTGTAGACTTTAGAATGCAGAAGAAACAATACCAGAGTTTAGGAAATGATTTGAGGTTTCGTTCTACAGTCTAGAAGTAGGACTTTCGTGGTAGTTTCTATTTTTTTCCTAGGGTGATGATTTCAGGAAAACCATAGCAAGCTATTGTCGGGTTGTGTTCTTAGAATGTAGGATTGGGGATTAGAAATGAGTTAGAAATGTTGAGATAAGTGGTGAGGATACGTGGGTAAATTATAAGGATAGAATTTCTAAATTGTGTTTGTTTTCTAGGATGGATCTAGGAGGAAGTAGTGACCATGCGAGTGGCAGTGATGGTGCAAGACCATCAGGTGCAGCTGGGACTGACTCTGACGCAGTATTACATAGCATGGCTCAGCAAGTTATGGTTGAGAGCGCTAGAAGCTCGAGGGAGCAAAGTGGTCCATCTGCAGGCCATGGATGCACTATAGAAAAGTTTATGAAAATGAATCCTCCGGCATTCTCAGGTGGAGTTGATCCTGCAGCTGTTGAGAACTGGATGCAGGAGATCAAGAAAGTCTTGGTTGTGTTGCAGTGTACTGAGGAACAGAGGGTTCTCTTCGCCACCTATAGACTGACAAGAGAGGCCGAGAGGTGGTGGGCTGTGGTGAGACTATTGGAGCAGCATAGGGTGACTCCAATAGCCATGACATAGGACCGATTTAAAGAATTATTCTTTGATAGGTATTTTCCAGCTACTATCAGGGAGGCTAAGGTAGAAGAGTTCCTTAGATTGAAGCGGGGGCAACTATCCGTCCAGCAGTGTGCAGCGCGTTTCATTAAGCTCTCTCGTTTCGCCCCGTATATTGTTCCTAATGAAGTGAAGAAGGTGAGGCAGTTTGAGAGAGGCTTAAGGCGGAGTATATTCAAGCAGGTGGTGGTGCTGCAGATCCAGGACTTTGCTAAGTTAGTCGATAGGACAGCCTTGGCAGAGATTGGTGAGGGTCTCAATGTAGAGGAGCAGGGACAGATGAAGAGATCTGCATCCACGGGCTACCAATAGGGTTATAGACTGGGTCAGTGGAGGAGAGGAAATCATGGCAGAGTGCGGAGGCAGGAGATGGGAGGACGTGAGGTGCAGACAAGGCAGGATCCTCTAGTCTATCAGACTTGTGGTAGGAGGCACTGGGAAGAGTGTCGAGCTTGTGGTATGGTGTACTATTGCTGCGGTAGATCGGGGCACATGGTGCGAGACTGCCCTACCCCACCAGATGCAGTTCCAGATCCCAGACCATATCGGGGAGGTTATTAGGCACCACGTGGGGGCCAGAAGAGGAATACGGCTCTAGCTAGGGTGTTTACTCTGACGCCGGGTGAGGCTGAGACGGAAGGTGACGTGGTGACAGGTATGATTATTATGTTTTCTTTTAAAGTTATTGCATTATTTGATTTAGGAGCTACACACTCGTTCGTGTCTTCGGGGTGTGTTAAATTATGTGGGGCAGTGACACAATTGTTAGATACTAAATTGTTGGTGGCTACACCGACTGGGTCGGCGGTGAAGTGTAGTAGGGTACTCCGTGACTGTCAAGTTGATGTTCAGGGGAGAATATTATTTGCTGACTTAGTGGTGCTGGATATGCATGGGTTTGATGTTATATTTGGCATGGATTGGCTAGCAGCTAATTTTTCCAGCATAGATTGCTGAGTACGAGAAGTGATATTCAGATCTCCAGGGGAAGCAGAATTCAAGTTCGTAGGGTCGCGAGTGCAATCCTTGCTTCAGATAGTTTCAGCTATTCAGGCCAGAAGACTACTGCTGAGTGGTTGTTAGGGGTTTGCGGCGGTTGTGAAGGAGTTGTCAGAAAATAAATTGAAACTTACTAGAACGCCTGTAGTAAAGGAGTTTATAAATGTTTTCCTGGACGAGTTACCAAGCTTGCCACCCGATCGTGAGGTAGATTTTCCTATTGATTTACCTTCCGCTACAGCGCCGATTTCTAAAGTACCTTATCGGATGGCGCCAGCAGAATTGGAAAAATTAAAGAATCAGTTGCAAGATCTGCTTGATAAGGGTTTCATACGACCCAGTGTATCTCCGTGGGGAGCTCTAGTATTATTTGTGAAGAAGAAAGACGAGACTATGAGGATGTGTATAGACTATAGGGAGATTAATAAAGTGACAATCAAAAACAAGTATCCTCTACCCGGTATCGACGATTTGTTTTACCAGCTCCAGGGTACACAGGTGTATTTGAAGATTGACCTTACATCCCACTACCATCAGGTAAGAGTGAAAGCAGAAGACGTCTCGAAGACGGCCTTCAGGACCAGGTATGGGCATTATGAGTTTTTGTTATGCCGTTTGGTTTGACGAATGCTCCTGCGGTATTTATGGACTTAATGAACAGAGTCTTCCACCAATACCAAGACCAGTTTGTTGTTGTTTTTATTGATGATGTACTGGTCTATTCGAGGAGCTATGAGGAGCATGAGACACACTTGAGGCAGGTTTTGCAAACATTTCGGGAAAAGAAGTTGTACGCCAAGTTCAGTAAATGTGAATTTTGGCTTGAGAAGGTCGTCTTTTTGGGGCATGTTGTATCTGGAGACGGTATTTCTGTGGATCCTAACAAGATTGAGGCGGTAGTGAATTTGGTTAGACCGAGAAATGTCCAGGAGATCAGGAGTTTCTTGGGGCTAACAGGATATTACAGTCGTTTCGTTGAGGGATTCTCAGCTTTGTCAAGACCTTTGACACGATTAACGAGGAAAAATGTCAGATTTGAATGGGACGATAGTTATGAGTAGAGTTTTCAAGAACTAAAGCAAAGATTAGTCACAACACCAGTATTAGTTATCCCATCAGGGAGTGTGGGGTATGTCAATTATAGTGATGCGTCCTTGAAGGGACTAGGCTGTGTATTGATGCAGCATGGCAGGATAGTGGCGTATGCGTCCAGGCAGTTGAAAGAATATGAAAAGAACTACCCTACACATGATCTTGAATTGGCTGCAGTGGTACACGCATTGAAAATTTGAAGACATTAACTGTACGGCGAGCAGTGTGAGATTTTCTTCGATCACAAGAGCTTAAAGTATTTCTTCACGCAGAAGAAACAGAATATGAGGTAGAGAAGGTGGTTAGAGTTAATTGAGGATTTTAATTGTACCATCAGTTATCACTCGGGGAAAGAAAACGTGGTAGTTGATGCGTTGAGCAGGATGTCCAGGGAATCAACGTTGGCGACTATGGAGATCCAGTATTTGATCATGATGGATCTGGAGAGACTTGGCATAGAGTTGGTAGAGAGTGATCCTCCAGTGTGTATTGCTAGCCTAGAAGTACAGCCTACTTTGCAAGAAAGAATTAAGGCCGATCAAACGGAAGACCCAGAATTAGAAGAGGTGATAGATAGAGTGCAGAATGGTTAGGGGGAGGAATTCAGTATTGCGGATGACAGAGCTTTGCGATTCCGTTCTAGATTATACGTTCTTGCCGATATAGAGATCAAGAAGACTATTTTAGAGGAGGCTCACAGATCTTTGTATACAATTCATCCTGGTAGTATGAAGATGTATAGAGATCTGTGAGAGTCATACTGGTGGAGTGGTATGAAGAGAGAGATTACTGAGTATGTAGCCCAGTGTTTGACGTACCAGCACGTAAAGGCTGAGCACTAGAGGCCGGCCGGGCAGTTGCAACTGTTATTTATCCCAGAGTGGAAGTGGGATCATATATCTATGGACTTCGTGTCAGGACTGTTGACGACATTACATGGCCAGAATGCCATTTGGGTGATTGTTGACCGTTTGACTAAGACCGCTCACTTTATACCTATCAAGATCAGCTACTCACTCTACCGTTTAGCGGAAATCTACATTCAAGAGATAGTTCGTTCTCATAGGGAGCTAGTATTGATTGTGTCAGATCGAGACCCGCGTTTTACGTCATGTTTTTGGAAAAGTCTGCAAGAAACACTAGGGCCTCAATTGTCTTTTAGCACAAAATTCCATCCTCAGTCAGATGGGCAGACTGAGAGGACGATACAGATATTAGAGGATATGCTCCGAGCGTATATATTAGATTCTGGAGGTAGTTGGACTCAATTCATACCACTAGTGGAATTTGCATATAATAACAGTTATCAGACCAGCATTGGCATGGCACCGTTTGAGGCTTTATATGGTAGGAGATGTCATTCTCCATTATTTTGGGATGAAGTGGGTGAGCGGCGAGTAGTGGGGCTAGAGCTTGTGCAGTAAGCGTGTGATAAGGTTCGAATTATTAGAGAAAGAATCAATGCAACTCAGAGCCGACAGAGAAATTATGCTAATAATCGCCGCAGGAATCTGAAATTTGATGTGGGTAATCATGTGTTTCTGAAGATAGCTCCATTGAAAGGAGTTATTAGATTCGTAAAGAAGGGTAAACTTAGCCCTAAATTGATCGGTACGTTTGAGATTCTAGATAAAGTGGGGCCAGTAGCCTACACGCTAGCTTTACCACTTGTGTTGACTAGGATCCACGACGTATTCCATGTTATTATGTTGAGAAAATACATCCTAGATCCTTCTCATATCATCAGTTATGATGAATTAGAGCTTAATGATTCACTGGTGTATGAGGAGGTACCAGTACAGATTCTGGATAGAAAAGTACAGGAGCTAAGTAACAAGAAGATTCCTCAGGTAAAATTTTTGTGGATGAATCATGGAATTGAAGAGGCTTCATGGGAATCCGAGTGACAGATAAAACAGAAGTATTCACATCTATTCGAAGAAGTTTTATTGGATAAAATGTAGTAGTTAGGTAGTATTTCTTTTGCAGGTATATGTAATGGTTTAATTAGTGTAGCATTTTAGTTTTAGGAGAAGTTTTCTTTTGTATATGTAATCTCCTAGAACTTGGAATGTAACCACGGTATTCCTCCGCCATAAGTGAGGGTAATTAATAAAATAAGTAGATCCTTTTCTTGTTAAGGGATGACGAATTACGTGAACAGTAAATTTCTAGGACGAAATTTTATTAGGAGGGGAGAATGTAATGACCCAAAGAATAATGGTATTTAAATAATAAAAAGAAAGGGAAATGGGAACCAAAAACAGAAGGAGGCAGTCGACGACGTTGCATTTTGGAAAGGATAATCCCGAGAAATTTTTCAGCTTCTCGTCGATGAATACAGGGGACTCGTCGACGAGTGTATAACAGGGGCTCGTCGACAAGGATAAGATTCATCGACGAACTTTCTATAAGACTTGTTAACTAGGTGACGTGGCTCATCGAAGAGGAAATACCGATGGGATGCCTTTGGGGTTTCTAAATTTCATCGACGAAGGGGAGAGTTCGTCGACGAATTTTCTCTTGACCTCGTCAACGAGGTGACATGGCTTGTCGACGAAGCCCACAGTTTAAATAGGCCCAAAATTTCTTGCGTAGAACTTTTCTCTCTCTCATCCTTCAGTTCTCCCCCCTTTCTCTCTTCGATTTTGGGCCGAATTTCTGCCGATTTGAGGATCTAAAGCCACCACAACGCTCCTGGGAAAGTTCTTTGCAAGTCTGCCGGAGCGGATCGTCGGTGGGGCTGAGGTGGAAACCATCCCAAATCCAGGGTAAGACTTTCTACTCAGTATTTGGTTATTTTACAGTTGTAGAAATTTTTATACCCGTAAAAATACTGAACTTTAGTTTTAGGAAATGCTGTTTCCAGGGTGTTGAGTAGGGAACCCTACGGGTGCGGGACAGATTTTTTTAGGGGATTTTCAAGAATCAGGTAAGGGGATAAACTAAGCTAGTATTTTATGAAAATATGTATATTGTTATAGCATTTGATTTCAGGAAATAAATATATTTATATATGATTTATATTTGGGAAAATATTGTCGAAAATGATGGTATGTTGAATATGTGAAAAACCTGTTAGTGTGGCTCGAGTAAAAATTGTTATGAAATACTGTTTTCTGAGAATGTGTGATTGATACAGATTTGTATAATGGAAAACCGGCGTATGGGCCGAGATTTTTATATGATTTTCCAGCGTACGGGCTGAGCTATGGATATAATTTTTCGGCATACAGGTCGTGCTATGGATGTGATTTGCTAGCGTATAGGCTGTGCTATGAAATGATTTGCCGGTGTACAGGCAGTGCTATGGATGTGATTTTCCATCGTACGGGTTGTGCTATGATATGATTTGTCGGCGTACAAGCCAAGCTATGGATGTGATTTGCCAGCGTACGGGTTGTGCTATGATTTGCCGGCGTACGGGCCGAACTATGATAAAATATGAAGTACCGGTGTACGGGATGATGATTTTCATGATATACGTATATATGCAAAATGATATGATTGATTTGATAATTAATGATATGAAATATCCATGTATCACAGTTTCAGTATATGTTATATGATATCAGAACCTGGTTGGATTGGTCTAGGCTAGCATTTGCACGATACCGTTGCTATGTGTCAATGGTCTTCGTGATCATGATATTTGTGTCAATGCCGTTGTACGAAGTGGTGTGAGATTGGATGGTCGATGTGGTTTTTAAGAAGTGTGTGAGCGCCCCTAGTGTACGGACTAGGTCTGGCAGACTCATCAGACTTATAGACTGTATTTTTGACTTGGCAGTGGTCGGCCAACCATTGTTAGGTCCTGCCGTCGGGCCACACAACCCAATCATGTGGGGGTAATACATGACAACAGTCAACTATCCTACCAGGAATGTTTTTGTATTATTATTATATGAGATGAAATATGTTTATGAAAATGCAATGTGTTCTGCCATGTTTTGATGATATATATATATATATGTTTTCTGAGATTTGACAAAATAGTTACTGAATATGTTCTATACGGTGTATGTATAACACGAAATACTCATGTTGCCACACACTGGTATTAGTTTATTTCCCTTACTGAGAGGTGTCTCACCCCAAAATTTTATAAATTTTTCAGGAGCCCTAAATAGGAGAGCGGGAAAAGCCCCGCTGATCTAGTGCTTTTTGTCTGCCCTCTTTGAAGGGTAAGTTTAGTAGGGACAGTTGGATTTTATGGGAAATGTCCCTAGATTTTATTTTTGGGATGTATATACTGAAATACAGTTGATATAGTGACTCTGGTATTTATGGTAATGTAATGGATGTTTTCGTATTTATAATATTGTGATTGTATGTTTCCTACTGTTTAGGCTTCCGTTATGTGTTCTGATGTATTCCTGTTACCCACGGGTCCAGGTGGATTATGATCTGTCGAGATTGGTGATATTGATTTTATTATATTTTTTAAAAAATGTGGAAATTAAGCAGGTCATCACAAAAAGATTGAAGAAAGAAATGAAAAAAAAAATTAAGATGGCAGCAAGAGGATCTTGATATTAATGTCGTTCTTGCGAGACTTGACAGCCGAGGAGAAAATCTTGGCAAGCAGATTGGAGTCTGAGAACAAGCGTCTCAAATTCACGCTCCAGTACATCCATGGTATTTGTCGCCGCAGGGCACCCCAAATCCTCTACTCTCTCAGTATAGAGAACAAACTGGCCAAAGATTTGACTCCAACGGAATGCTTCATTATTGGGGAAGAACTCTATCGCCACATGATCGATAGAAAACTCAAATAGTTCAATCATCGTTTGATAGAGAGGCTGAAGCAAATACAGTGTTACAGAGGGATACGACATAAGCAAGGGCTGCCTTGTAGAGGACAACGTAGGTCTTGTGGCGTTCGTTCCCGATGACGAATGGTTTGTCAATCGCCATTCGCTAGTGGAGAGAGTGAACGGAAAATGCTCTGATACCATGTTAAATAAATAAAATGTATATTCCGGAATTGTTCAATCTACAAAAAAAAAAAAAAAAAAAGATTACAAGGGTATATATACACAATAACCCATAACTAAACTAACAATTGAATTAAGAACTAAACTAACAATTATAATACTATCCTAGCAATAAACTAATAAATAAAAGCACACTTAGCACAAAAGTAATGCCTCTATATGTGCATATATGAAAAATGAAAAAATTTACGAGCAATTTTTATACATTAGATTTTAGAGCCATCAATATATTAATATTTTAATTCATTAATGTTGCGTTTGAGAACATAAATTTTAAATTTTAAATTTGGATTTGTATAAATTTGAATAAAATTTAATAATATTTTATAATATATTTTATTTAAATTTTGATTTCTAAATTTCTTTCAAACAAAGAATGAAGTGTTACAAATCTACATTATTGTGATTTACATCATATCATTATAATAAAATCTTATTAAAAATAAATTTTAAATTTTATGTGGAGAGGGTAAGTAAAACGTTTTTAGCAAGTCTACCCTCCATGTAATCTATAGGTGGTGGCCTTCCACATGATATGAACATAATTGACCTACTCTTGGTGAATCCACCCTACACATGACTTGCACGTAACCAACCTGCTATTAGTAGGCTACCCCTATATATGCAACCTATACATGATCGACCTTGTTAGCATTGAAGGAGTTCATGGGTAAGTTTGATACATACGAGTGAGCATCAAGTTGATTCAAAAGCTTACGCCTATTGGGTCTTGAGCACAACCATGTATATAAGCACACATCATCCATTTAAATTTTTTATTGTGGGACAAATAATTATTCCTCCTTGAACAAAAACTGTCTCCCTTTTGGGAGTAAGCCCAATTCTCCAACAATTGCTTAAGTGGGTCTTACCACTAGCATCTTACGTGTCTCGGATTGCACTCCACGTGCCCCTGAATCAATTCTACTTCCCACAACTTGATCCAAAAGTTTAAGCCTATTAGGTCTTGGGTCCAATCATATATATAAGCACCCATCATCCACTCAAATTTTTCAATGTGGGACAAACTCACAAGTGGAATTTTCAATAGACCTCCCCTTTTTAAGTCAGCACCTCATGTAACCTGCACTTGGCAAGTCCACGTTTTTTTAGGCTAGTGACGAGTTTTATTCTCAACAATCCATATTTAAGAAATATAAGAACATGTTTGCTTAAAATTTTGTGTGTGGTGTTTTTTTTTTTTTTTTTTTTAAAAATTTAAAGTTGAAAGTGTATTCAAAAAAAAAATTAAGGGAGTTAGATAATGACAATGACATTAATATGTGTTGGAATTGGTGTGATCCCAAGAGGGGGGTGAATTGGGTTTTGAAACATTTTTTGTTAATTTAAACAATTACGCCGATTCACTACATATCATATCTCATTCAATATAAAACGCGTGTATGTAAAATGACTAAGTTATTGGTTCATGCATACACGTGTATCTCATTCAATGTAAATGTGTGCATGCAACTAAATATAACAGTAAACAAATAGACATACACATACTGAATTTATAGTGCAGTAATTTAAATGAAATAGGGAGAGGATGACACACATATTTGTTAACGAGGTTCGGCCGATATTGTCTACCTCCCCGCCTTGGGCTTCCTCCTAAGGATTCCAGTAAACCTACTCGCTTAACCGAGCGGAGCAAAAGCCTTTTACATCCTCTCCTTATGGGGCGAGGAAAACCCCAACTCAATTACTAGGCTAAACCGAACTAGTCTCACTTGCGCGGCTGAGACTCCCAAAGTCAATTCCGAGCTGAACCAAATCGGTCTCATTTACAGGGCTGAGACTCCCCAGTTCAATTAACGGGCTGAACCCAACCGTTACAATAAAACATTTTTGTACATGAAAGTGCTTCTAAAAATACAAGCTAAGATGTACACATTTAAGCTCAAATAAATGCACTCTAATATGATATGTAATAATGCTCAGTAGAGTAAGGGTGTGTAAATCTATTCAAACCCTAATAAGAAATTTTCTCCAAAAATTATTTTCAAGAACAAACCAGAGAACCTAGGGTTTTGGTTTCAAATGATTTTGCACAAAAAAATACATGCATTTGAAAATCTATGTGAAAATCATAGCAAGCAAAAGCCCAAATAAAATATTCTCTTTCAAAAGTATTTTCAAAAAATAGAGAGTTAAAAAGAGTAGGAGAGATTAACACATTTTGCCCCAAAGGAAAAGATTTTGCATTAAAAACGGTTTGGGGGAACTTTGATTAACAAAATAATTTAACAAAATAATTTGAGAGGATTTGAAGAGTTAATCAAAGTTACTAATATTGGCTTATGAAGGGGTATATATAGACTTAGGGAAACGTTTGATTGTTGGGGACACGCTGGGTATTATTAGAAAAGATTAATTACTTTTAAACCCATTTTAACATTTAAAAAATACCCCAATACGAGAGATTCGGTCGACCGAGCCGAACAGACACAACAGAAAAAGGTAATTTTGAAGTTCGGGTGTCTGAGTCTGGGTTCGGTTGGCTGACCCAAAGATAGAAACTTTATGTCCGCAGTTCGGGTGCTCGAAGCTAAGTTCGGTTAACCGAACCAGCAAGTTTGGTCTCTCGAGGCATATTTGAGCGTGGGGCTCAGGTGCCTGGAGAAGGTGAAAAGTGACCTGACATGAGTTCAGTCGCCCAGGGAAGCTCAATTTAAATTGGTTAAGTCGCCCGAACCAAGTCAAACTTTTGACTAGACAGCAGTTCGGTCACCCGATGCAATTTGATTTGCCTTGGTTAGGTCATCCAAAACCTCACAAAAATGTCCTATTTGGTCTTTTGAACCTATTCAACCATGTGTGAATAAGTTATGACATTTTGTGCAAAGGGCTAAGGGTCCTAGGGTCAGACTATGATCTAGGCATTTTAATTTACCCTAAAATCCTGACGTCATTTGATTAACCTACGGTCTGATTATGACATTACTGAGCATCCAAACATATCATGTAAAATGTATGCATTATTACAGGCCAAATGATAAAAATAAAAAATGTAATACAAATTAAAAATCGAAATATCTTCTTCTCTTGCTCTTCATTTTCAGTGGAATTTGCCAGGAGTGTGTGAGATTTATGTCCCTGTTGGCTTCCATTTTTGCGGTATCTTATGTTTGTGCTGAAATGACAATCTGTTCAAACACTAAACGTACACATAAGATACTGGTGCTATGTTAGCATCAAAACAGATATCAAACTCAAAAAGCCAAATATGTTAACATATTGAAGAAAAATGTTAAACAAATTTATTACAATTAATTAAGAGAAACATGTTTGAAGTCTATTAATTAATTGAATGGAAGTGATTATTTATTTTGTTTATAAATGAGCCAGCCTAATTCAAAACCCTTGAAGCCAGCCCTCACTCATTACAAAATGGACCACTAGAAATTTGATCATACTTTTCATATGTTTGTTTTTGGATTGAGATGAAACTCCGTATAATTTTGTATCTATTTTGTCCAAATGTACACCAATCTAAAAATCTAAAGTTTGTACTTCAAACTCCAAACTTGGGTTATCATATTTTATCTTTTTAGTCTCAAGATTTTCAATTTATATATTTATCACATGAAATGAATATGCAATAAGAAAAATAATTTGATAATTAGTACCTTGCATTTAGGATAATAGAATTAAGACTCTTGATTTGGATTTGGTGAATTTAGATAAGCACATAATAAAATTGTATTAATTTTTTTTTAAATCTATACAAATTTAAATTAGTGACTTGAAGTTTATACTCCCAAATATTATTAAATTTCATGCCATTAAATAAACTAATAAATAAAGGCATACTTGGTGCACAAGTAATGAGATTAATAATGACCTCTCTGTACATATAGGAGAAAAAAATTACAAGGAATAGTTTTAATACATATGATTTGAAAGGTAACAATATATTAATATTTGAATTCACTAATACTGCGTCTAGGAATATAGATTTTAAATTTTAATTTTGAATTTATATAAATTTGTGTTACATCATATTCAAATTTATACAAAATCAAATCTAAACTTCTTCCAAACAAAGAATTAACTGTTATAAAATCTACATTATTATGACTTATATCGTATCATGTTTCTCACTTTAATAGAAATTATTTAAAAATACTTTGAACTAATTTTTTTTTTCCAAATTAATGCACCTCAAAAGATGTTGGTCCATCCAATGTGTATTAAACAAAAACAAATAACCGATGGACTAACATTTTTTAATCTGGATGAAGTAGCATTATCAGGTGACACGTGGCTCATTAAAAAAATGCTGCTTGGTCTTGCATTTTTTAGGTAAATAATGCTGGATGAACCAACATTTTTTGGTTGGGTAAAACTCGTCTTCTTCCTTCCTCTCTGCAAACGTACAAACCCGAGAGGAAGAAAGCATGGGAGGACGATGGTGGAGGATTCGAGTGGCAGCTAGACGACCTTTGAAGGTGACCGTTCTACCACGTATGTATAAGCCAAACGTTTTGCCACACAGGTACGAAATCGAACATTGGGAGACCATTATTTAAGGAATGAAAGTGAGGTATGTTCTCCCCATATTCAAGCTTGTTTGAAATCCTAAATCTTTGTAATTTGAAATTTTAGTTAAGATTTTGAATAGTTTGAAGTTGAAATTATTTTCTTGTATGTTGAATTGATGACTTGTATTGAAGTCAATCTGTTGATTTGGAGCATCATTGTGGGATCCCCAAATTGAGGTTAGGGTTTTTTTTCATGTATAAATGATGAATGTGTAAATTTTATTATCAATCTGTGTGAATATTAAATTTACTGTTAATTTTGAAGTCATAAGGTTTGAATTGAAAGTTTTTTATGTTAGGGGATTTGTTATATTTCATGATTATTTGAACATTTAATTAGTAAATATATACATTTTTTAGGATGTGAAATTGTTATTATCAATTTGTATGATTATTAAAATTAGTTTCAATTTTGAAGTCATATGCTTCGTATTGGAGATTTTTACTGTTACGGTATTTATTTAATTTCATAATTATTTGAATGCTCAATCAATTAATGTGTAATTTTTGTAGGTTAGATTTTTATTTCATCATATATTAATTTGAATATATAAATAATGAATGTGTAAATTTTATTTCAATTTGCATAATTACTAAATTTAGTTTTTTTTATTACATAGGAACTCCAGCCACCAACGAGCCCTTTGGACCCCTTGATGCATGACACCAAACCTACAGATTAGCGTCCTCCGCCCCAGGTCTCGCTGATCGAGGCAAAGTCTGGATGCCATGTAATACCAAGTCATTTACAATTTAGTGAACTTTACTAAATTACTATGATACAAGGGAGTCTTTCACGAACCAAGACTTGAACCAATTTTCGAAGTCAAAACCTTCCAAAACTAATCTTCGTGTTATCGCATGTTTTACTCTCATCCTATGTTGTAAAATTTATTATTTAAACAAAATAAAAAATAAATATTTATATATTTATGAATTGAAGTAAAAGTAATCCAATACTATTCTTCATGTTACCATCCAGTTTAAACCATTTAAAAGATTTTTTTAATTTTAAAATTTAAAATTGAATTTATATAAATTGCTGTATTTTATTTAAACTCATACAAAATCAAATCTAAACTTCTTCCTAACAAAGAATTAAGTGTTATTAATCTACATTTTTATGATTTATATCATGTCATGTTTTTCTTGGTATAATGAAATCTTATCATTAATAATATTTAAATGTTATGTGGAGCAGGATAGGAACACGTTTTTACTGTAAATTTTAGGACAATGCACACGCCCCACTTGGCCTTGTTGAAAAAGACAATTAATGTATTCAAGTGTAGTCTGCCCTGCCTGCTTTCAGCATTTAGTTGCTTTGCAATTAGTCAAAAATTTGGACAGAACTCGCCAGTGTCATGAAGATTGGGATGTGCGAATAAAATATAGACAGAACTTCAGGTGGGTCATGTTGAATATCAGAGATATTTGTTAGATGGTCAATTATTATTATTATCATTGTATTAATAAAAAAAAAAAGGTTTCCCTCACATTTAATATTTAACTATCAGTTCCTTTCACAACTAATATGAGATAAATCCCAACTAATATGAGATAAATCCCAACAATATATCAGGTGGTTTAGGATTTTCTTAAATCCAAAAATTAGCTCATGAAATGAGACTTTTTCTTACACTTAATAATTGACTACCAGCCACATCCATAATTCATATAGAATAACTCTAATAATATTTAGATTAAATGACTGATTTAAATTTAATTTAGAAATTATTTAAGAAATTATATTAATTTGAATACAGATAATTCAATAAATCATATTAATTTGAATTAGGCATTCAAATTCAAAGGAACGTATTTTTAATAATGTAATACCGAAAGGAAAGTGAGGAGAATGCGCACAACCCTCTTGGCCGTGTCGAAAAAGACAAGTTAAAAGTAGCTCTCTATCCTCAATTCTAGGAATGCCCCTGCCTGCTTTCACCACTAAATTGCTTTGCGAGTAGTCAACAATTTGTACAGAACTTGCCAGTGTCATTTCATTTGAAGATTGTGATGTGCCAGCCTCCCACGTTAGCAACCAACTCTGTTCTTTCCATGACACCCACTTTCATAAAGGGGATAGAGAGAGAGATGAAGATGAAAATGAAAATGAAAATGAAAATGAAAATGTAATGGAGCCTAGCTCTCCCCTTTTCAAAATGTTCAAAATGTGGGACATGATTTTTTGTAATTTTTACCATATATATATATATATAAAATAAGCTGAGCTCTAAAGTCTCAATTAATTATATATTTTATGTTACCATGACTTTAAGGATCAAACCATATACATGGAACTTTTACTTGTTATGAAAGTTAACATTGCTATATATTATCCATATCAAATTATGTTTCTCAAATTCAAATATTAACTTGGGAGGCTGGCACATACACAAGGAAAGTGAGGACAATACATACACACCCTTTATCAAAAAAGATAAATGAAAATAGCTCTCTGGTCCTTAATTGGAGGGAGGCTCAATCTATTTTTCACTTTGAATGTTAAGAGGAAATTTGAATGACTTTTTTTAACAATCTTATTTTTAATTATGATATTTTAGACATAATAAAAAATGAGATAGCATTTGGAAGTATGAATTTTGAAACTTAAATTTGTATTAGGGTAGATTTAAAAATAAGTGAATACAATTTTATTTTATATTCAAATTCATATAAATTCAAATTTAGAATTCTAATTTCATGTTTCCAAACACGAAATAATATAAAAGGAAAACTCGAAAGATGATCCCTCACTTTTTAAAAGAAATTCCATGGAAGGAATTTCTCTTTTTAGCCTTTTATGAAT
The DNA here is from genome assembly GCF_029873635.1 of Malania oleifera. NCBI lineage: Eukaryota > Viridiplantae > Streptophyta > Magnoliopsida > Santalales > Ximeniaceae > Malania > Malania oleifera. Next base: position 25,223,367 of record NC_080424.1, on the reverse strand, counting down.
TTTCATCTTGACAAGTAGGAAGAAAGAGGTAAGAATTGACAGCTACGAATGATCTACACATGGTTGACATGCACATGATTATCTTGTCGTTAACAAGTTTACCCTCCACGTAATTGTACTTGGGTGACCTGCCCTCGATAGATTCATCTTCCACGTGATCTAACCTACTCTTAGTAGGCTACCTCAACATGACTTGCATGTAGCCGACTTGTCTTTTGGCAAGTGTGCACTTCATGTGACCTACACGTGGCAGGTCTGCTATTTTAGGCTAGTGACGAGATTTATTCCTAGCAATTCGTATTTAAGAAAGATAAGAACACATTTTCTTAAATTGTGTGTGTGAGATAATAACAATGGCATTTATATGTTAAGATATTAAAGAAAAATATATTTGTTATAATTTATTAAGAAACACATGCTTGTAATCTATTAATTAATTGAGGGAAGTGATTGTTTATTTTATTTATAGATGAGCCAACCTAATTCAATCCCCTTGATTCAAATTCCAACTCATTAATCACTTGAAAATGTTTCTTTGATTCATTAATTATTTGAACTTTGATTAAATAGCTTACAAAAAGGTTTAAAATAAGGCTATCAATAGATGTGTTCATAAAATTATCCACCCTTATCAACCTCATCCGATAATAGATAAGTTGAGAGATATATTTTCTAATTTTTATTCCTCATAAAAAAAAAATGATAAAAATAAGAAACCAACACCTAAGCGGTTAATACTAATTTATTTTTTTAAATAAAAATATATGTTTTTATTTATAATTATTAACTAAATATATGACAAAAAATTCTCATAATTTTTTTAAATAAAAATATATGTTTTATTTATAATTATTAACTAAATATATGACAAAAAATTCTCATACTAAAATTACCTAAAAATTCGTAATAATGTAAAAAAATTATTAAATATTTTTGCTCTTGAGAATTGATGAGGTTAAAATTGGAAAACAACACACATTCAAATATTAGAAACCAAACAATTAAAATAACTTGGTATTTAGATTAAATGGCAAACTTAAATTCAATTTAGAAATATTTTAATAAATCATATTAGTTTTAATTAAATGTTCAGAAATTAACTCTTAATTTTACCATTGTCCTCTTAAATTGAATTTAAAAACTTGAATTTAGCATTACAATTGAAAATAAGATAAATTTAGATAAAAATTTGTAGGATTCTTATGTGAATTTGTTATATTAACATTTAGGTATACAAATATAAGATTTTGAGTTTAAATGACGTAAATTTGGATCTAATTTCAACTACATGTTTTCAAATGTCACCTTTGATAATTAACTTTTCTTGTGTTTATACTTGAGAGTATAGATATCAGGTTTCAGACTTGAGCTTGAATAGATTAAGACAAAACTCCATATAATTTTTTATATATTTTTATATATTTATCATATGAAATGAATATACAATAAGAAAATTAATTTGAGAATCAGCACCATGCATTTGGGATAATAGAATTTGAACCCTTGATTTGGATTTGGTGAATTTGGATAAACAAATAATAAAATTGTATTACTTTTCTTTGAAATCTACACAAATTTAAATTGATGATTTGAAATTTACACTCCTAAAAACTATTAAATTTCACGTGATTAATTAAATAAGAACATGTGCAACTATCCTAGCTATAAACTAATAAATAAAGGCACACTTAGCACAAAAGGATTGCCTCTATATGTGCATATATGAAAAAGAAAAAATTTATGCTCGGGTGGTAAGGACAGATTCTCGCAGGCCGCTTGACGGAGAGGTTGAGGGTTTGAATCCTACTAGTCCGAGTGCACATCTGCGATTTACTCCTGCACGTGTAGAGAGCGCCACGTGTGCAGGAGTATGATTAGTCTCTCTCACTGATCCTGCCCGGTTGTGTGCCAGATTATGTGCCCCGAAGTGGAGTGTCCGCTGATAGTGATAGGGATGAGTGGAACCCGACGTAATAAAAAAATAATGAAAAAGAAAAAATTTACAAGGAGCAATTTTTATGCATATGATTTGAGAGTCATCAATATATTAATATTTGAATTCATTAATGTAGCGTTTGGGCACATAAATTTTAAATTTTAAATTATAATTTATATAAATGTGAATAAAATTTAATAAAATTTTATGCTACATTTTATCTAAATTATAATTTCTAAACTTCTTCCAAACAAAGAATTAAGTGTTATAAATCTACATTATTAAGATTTACATCATATCATGTTTCACTTAGTATAATAAAACATTATTAATAATAAATTTTAAATTTTTGGATCCCCATATTCAAGGAAAGTTGAGGAGAATGCACACACCCCACTTGTCCTCCTTGAAAAAGACAAGTCAATGTATTTATGTGGTCCTCAATTGTAGGATGCCCTCCCTGCCTGTAGCATTAAACCCCTTAGCAACAAAAAACATAGTAGCTCGCACATGGTTCATCTGTCGTTACCAAGTCTACCCTCCATGTAGTCTACAGGAGGTTGCCTTCCACATGATATAAACGGAATTGACCTACTCTTGGCGAATCTACCCTGCACATGACTTTATTTATTTATTTATTTATTTTGAAAAGAGTCGGAAGCCACCCACATGATGGTCTCATCCAAAGTTTATTAATAACTCTCACTTATGGCGAAAAAATATTATAAAAATAAAAGGACACTTGGGGCTTACATAATACCTTACACATGACTTGCACATAACCAACCTGCTCTTAGTAGGCTACCCCTATATATGCAACCTATACATGACCGACCTTGTTAGTACCGAATGAGTCCATGAGTGGGATTGATACATATGAGTGAGCACCAACTTGACTCAAAAGTTTACGCCTATTGAGTCTTGGACACAACCATATATATAAGCACACATCATCCACTTAAATTTTTCAATGTGAGACAAATAACTACTTCCCCTTGAACAAAAACCGTCTCCCTTTTGAGAGTAAGCTCAATTCTCCAACAATTACTTAAGAGGGCTTTACCACTATCATCTTACGTGCCTCGAATTACATTCTACGTGCCCCTGAACCAATCTTACTTCCCACAATTTTACCCAAAAGTTTAAACCTCTTAGGTATTGGGTCCAACCATGTATACAAACACTCATCATCCACTCAAATTTTTCAATGTGAGATAAACTCACAAGTGGAATTTTCAATAGACCTCCCCTTTTCAAGTCTGCACCTCATGTAACCTGCACTTGGCAAGTCTACGTTTTTAGGCTAGTGATGAGTTTGATTCCCAACAATCCTTATTTAAGAAATATAAGAACATATTTACTTAAAATTTTGTGTGTGGTGTTTTTTTTTTTTTTTTTTCAAAATTTAAAGCTGAAAGTGTTTTCAAAAACAAAATTAAGAGAGTTAGATAATGACAATGACATTAATATGTTAACATATTGAAGAAAAATGTTAAACAAATATATTACAATTAATTAAGAGAAACATGTTTGAAGTCTATTAATTAATTAAATGGAAGTGATTATTTATTTTGTTTATAAATGCTGCCAACCTAATTCAAACCCCTTGAAGCTAGCTCTCACTCATTAATTAATTGAATGGAAGTGATTATTTGTTTTGATAACCATTTAGTCACTAATTTATATTTTATTAATTTTATTAATAATAAAATTTATACATTAATTAACTGCTTAACTAAGCTGAATGATTAGTGACAGTTGATGAAAACCATTACAAATATAAAGACTATTACTGACGATCTTTCTTCCTAGATAATATATCTTAGCAACAGTTCCTATCTATTCACTGCTACGAAGATAGTCTCATATTGGCCCATCTGAATTGTAATCATCTTTACGAGCAACTCACCCATGCATGCACCGATATGGCTGTTGTAGAATGAATCTCATTCCGTCCACTTTGTTAAGAACAATAATCCCAGTCCATGGTCAGACATATAAATCTTTCCTTATTCATATTTGAAAGAGGTTGCTTCTATTAGGAAAAGTGAGAAAAGATCTTCTAGACCTGATTCATTCAAGAAGCCAAAAATGAGTAATGCTTTCGTGAATCCTTCATTTGCACAATAATACTAAAAAGTTTGTCTCAAAGAAGATAGAAAAATCTTCTGCAGATGATGAAAGTGGAACTTCCTTGGGGGAAAAACTCCTGTTTAGATTCCTGGACAATCTCTGCAACTAGTTTTATCTGTCCACCACTAGCTATGAAATATACGACAATAAACGACTAGCTGACCATGGTCCAACATGGCTACGTGTGTAACGACCTTCTTAATTTTCACATTTTTTTTAAAATAACACAAATCAGTATAATAAACCCAGCAGATCATGATTAACCTGAACCTGTGGGTACTAGGGATATGACAGAAACACATAACGGAAGCCTAAGCAGCAGGAAATATAAAAACATCAATAACCCATAAAGCCATTTACATAACACCAGTCATCATAATACCAGAGTACTACATCCATTGTATTCATTTATACACAATACACAGCCCAAAAGAGATCTAGGGTCAATTCCCACAAAATATGTCTGACCCTACCAAAACGCTTACCCTTCGAGAAAGGGCAACTCAGTTGTATCTATCTTAGCGGAGCTTTATCCGCTCTCCTATCAGGGGCTCCTGAAATGTTTATGAAATTTAGGGGTGAGACACCTCTCAGTAAGGGAAATAAACTAATACTAGTGTGTGACAACATGAGTATTCCTGTGATATACATATAATCATATATATAAACGTAACCAGTAAAACTGTATGTAATTATTTCTGGGAAAAACATGTATACTCATTTCAAAGCAGAACACAATGGATTTCTACAAGCATAATTTATCTCATATCATAACAATAATACGAAAACAACCCTGGTAGGTTAGCTGGCTTTTGTCATGTATTAACCCCACATAATTGGGTTGTGTGGCCTGAAGGTGGGACCTGACAATGGTTGGCCGACGACTGCCAAGTCAAAAGTACAGTCTGTAAGTCCGATGGGTCTGCCAGACTTGGTCTGTACACCAAGGGCGCTCACACTTCTTAAAACCACATCGATCATCCAACCTCATGCCACTCTGTACAGCAGCGTTAATACAAATATCATGATGAATCATGAACACATAGCATCGGTACCGTGCAAGTGTTAGCTTAGACCAAGTCAACCAGGTTCTGATAACATATAGCATATAACCAAACTGTGATTGTAACGACCCGAATAAAAATGAGATTTAAATAATAAAAGGAAGGGAAATGGAAACTGGAAACAGAAGGAGGCCGTAGAATTTTGGGGATAACCATAATTTCAAGGAAATGGCCAGAATTCGTTGACGAATACAGGACCTCGTCGATGAGTGCATAAGAAAATTCGTTAACGAATACAGGCTCTCATCGACGAATTTAATGAAGGACTCGTCGACGAGGTGACGTGTCTCGTCAACGAAATCCCCTGTCTATAAATAGAAAAATCCATATTTTTAATTTACAAACAAAGTTAAGTTTTCTCTCTCTCTCTCTCTCTCTCTCTCTCTCTCTCTCTCTCTCCCCTTTGGTTCTCCCTCTTTCTTTCGTCGATTTCGGGCCAAATTTACGTTGGATCGACAATCCAAAATCACCACGACGCTCTTGGGGAAGTTCTCTCCAAATCTGCCGGAGTGGATCATTGGTAAAAGCTAGTTGGAAATCATCCCAGAGTCGAGGTAAAGCTTTTTAAGCCATATTTGGTCTTGCGCTAGTTATAAGAAATGTTATGCGCATAAAAATACTGAAATTTAATACTGGGGGTTTTCAGTTTCAGGGAATTGGTCAGGGAATCTCTCAGGTGTTAGACTTGAATACTTTTGTGTAAAAACTTTCTACTCAATATTTGGGTTTTTGATAGTTGAAGAAAGTATTATATGCTTAGAAATACTGAACTTTAATACTAAAAATTTTCATTTTTAGGGTGTTGAGTTGGGAACCCTGCGGGTGCAGGGAAGATTTTCTTAGGGGTTTTGCAAGAATTAGGTAAGGGGATAAACTAAGTTAGTTTTGTTTTGAGAAAATGCATGTATATATATATATAGCATCTGGTTTCAGGAAAAATAAATATATTTATATATATGATTTATATATGAAAAATAATGTGAAAATGATCGTATGTTGAATATGAAAAAATCCGTTAGTGTGGTATGAGTATAAATTGTTATGAGATATTGTTTTCTGGGAATGTGAATAATACGGATTTTTATGATGGAAAATCGGCATACGGGCCGTGCTATGTGACTGTGATTTGCCGGAGTACGGGCCATGCTATGTGATTTGATTTGCCGGCGTCTGGGCCGTGTTATGTGGATATGATATGCTAGCATACGGGCTGTGTTATGTGTTGTCAGTGTACGGACCGTACTATGATAAAATGTGTAATTTTGGCGTACGGGCCGAGGATTTTCATGATACACGTATATATGCAAAATGGTATGATTGATGTGAAAATGAATGATATAAGATATTTATTTATCACAGTTTTAGTATATGTATATGATATCAGAACTTGGTTGGCTTGGTTTAGGCTAGCACTTGTACGGTACCGTTGCTATGTGTCCATGGTCTTCGTGATCATGATATTTGTGTTAACGCCGTTGTACGGAGTGGTGTGAGATTGGATGGTCGATGTGGCTATTTTCAAGAAGTGTACTATTATCGCCCCTAGTGTACAGACCAGGTCTGGCAGACCCATCGGACCTACAAACTACTGTTTGACTTGGCAGTGGTCAGCCAACCATTGTCAGGTCCCGCTTTCGGGCCACACAACCTAGTCATGTGGGGTTAATACATGACAACAGCCAGCTAACCTACCAGGAATGTTTTTATGTTATTATTATTATTATATGAGATGAGAAATGCTTATGAAATGCAGTATGTTCTACCATGTTTTGATATACATAAGTTTTCCCAAATTTGATAAACAGTACTGAATATGTTATATATATAATATATGTAGAACACAGAATACTCATGTTGCCACACACTGGTATTAGTTTATTTCCCTTACTGAGAGGTGTCCCACCCCTAAATCTTACAAACTTTTCAGGAACCTTAGATAGGAGAGCGGGAAAAGCCCTGCTGAGCTAGTGTTGTATATCTACCTTTTTTGAAGGGTAAGTTTCTTTTTGTAGGGATAGTTAGATTTGGTGGAAAATGTCCCTAGATTTATTTTGGGATATATATATGGAAATACTGTGGACCATAGCAACTCTGGTATATTGTAATATATGGTATTGAGATGTACATTATTGTATGTTTTCTGCTGCTAGGGCTTCTGCTGTATGTTTTGATATATCCCTGGTACCCACGGGTCCAAGTGGATTGTGACCAACTGAGTTGGAATGAAGGATATGTGGTATTGATTTTATGATGATATTATAATAAAAAAAAATAATATATGTGGAAAATAAGTAGGTCGTGACAGTGATACATGGATATTTCATATTATTAATTACCAAATCAATATCATCACATCAATTTGCATATTTATATATACATCATAAAAATCATCGGCTCGTACGCTGGTATTTCATATTTTTCCATAGCTCGGCCCGTATGCCGGTAAATCATATCCATAACACGACTCATACGCCGAAAAATCCTATCCATAGCATGGCCCGTACGAAAATCATATAAATAGCTCGGCCCATACGCCGTCAAATCATATCCATATCATTATCATATTCTCATAAAACAGTTTTTCATCATAAAATCTACTCATGTCACACAAAATGGGTATTTTGTATAATCAGAACATATTATCGTTTTCAGAAGTATTTCCCAACATAATGCATATATATATACACTTCTCTAAAATCAAAAGCTATAAAATCATAATTATAATTTTCATAAAAACATCTAGTTTAGTTTATCCCCTTACCTGAGTCTTGAAAAGCTCCTAAAACAAATAGTCTCGCACCCGCAGAGTTCCCTGTTCAACACCCTGAAAACGACATTCCCCAGAACTAAAGTTTAATATTTCTACGTGTACTACACTTCCTACAACTGCCAAGAAACCAAATACTGAGTAGAAAGTCTTACCCTGGATTTGGGATGGTTTCCAACTCTGCCCCACCCGACGATCCGCTCCGGCAGACTTGTAGAGAATTTTCCCAGGAGCACCATGGTGGCTTCAAATCGTCGAACAGGTAGAAAATTTGCCCAAGATCTTAGAGAGAAGGGTAGGGAACCAAAGGAGGAGAGAAAAGAGATTGATGCGACCAAAATCCACCAAAAAATGGCATTTAACACTATTTATACACTGGCCTTCGTCGACGAGCCACATCACCCCGTCGACGAGGTCATGAAGACAACTCGTCGACGAACCCTTTCCTTGTCGATGAAATTTAAAACCTCCCAAAACCTCTCTCGGTATTTTGTCGTCGACGAAACGTACCCTCATCGAGAAGCCCATTTGTAACTTCGTCGACGAATGCGACGTCTGCTACCTTTTTCCTCTCCCATTTCTATTTCCTCCCTCTCTATTATCATTTAATTTTTATAATTATTTGGGTCACTACATTCTCCCCTCCTTATAAAATTTCGTCCTCGAAATTCACTGTCCATACAACCCATCATTCCTTAAAACAAAGCGGTCTACTTATTTTATTACTTACCCTCACTTATGGCGGAGGAATACCGTAGTTACATTCCAAGTCCTAGGAGATTACATATACAAAAGAAAATTCTCCCAAAACTAAAAGACTACTTACTAACTAAACTTTACATGTACCTGCAAAAGAAATATTACCTATTTACTTTCATTTTACTTGTCAAATCTTTTAGAATAAATGTGGATACTTCTGCTTTATATGCTTCTCGGATTCCCAAGAAGCTTCCTCCACTATATGATTCCATCACAAAACTTTTACCAGAGGAATCTTCTTATTACATAGTTCCTGCACTTTCCTATCCAGAATCTGTAGTGGGACCTCTTTATAGACTAGCGAATCACTAAGCTCCAATTCTCCATAGCTAATTACATGAGAAGGGTCAGGGACGTACTTCCTCAACATGGAAACGTGGAATACGTCATGCATCCTAGATAATGTAGGTGGCAAAGCTAGCCTATAGGCAACCTGCCCCACTTTATCTAAAATCTCAAATGGACCGATAAATCTAGGGTTAAGTTTACCCTTCTTCACAAATCGCATAACTCCTTTTAACGGAGCTATTTTCAGAAATACATAATTACCAACATCAAACTCCAATTCCATGTGGCGGTTATCTGCATAACTTTTCTATCGGCACTGAGTTGCACTGATTATGTCTCGGCTAAGCCGAACTTTATCACGAGCTTGTTGCACAAGATCTAGTCCCACCACTCGCCGCTCACCCACTTCATTTGAAAATAAAGGAGAATAACATCTCCTATGGTATAAAGCCTCGAACGGTGTCATGTCAATGCTGGCATGATAACTGTTATTATACGCAAATTCCACCAGCGACATGAACTGAGTCCAACTATCCCCAAAATCTAATATACACGCTCAGAGCATATCTTCCAATATTTATGTCGTCCTCTCAGTCTGCCCATCTGACTGAGGATGGAATGTCGTACTAAACGACAACTAAGACCCTAAAGCTTCCTACAAACTCCTCCAAAATTGTGACGTAAAGCGTGGGTCTCAATCCAACACAATAGATACTGGCACCCAATGAGAATGAACTATCTCCTGAATGTAAATCTAAGCCAAACGGTTAAGGGAGTAGTGGATTTTGATAGGCAAAAAGTGGGTGGTCTTAGTCAATCGGTCTACTATCACCCAAATCGCATTTTGGCCATGTAACGCCGTCGGCAGTCCTGACACGAAGTCCATGGATACATAATCTCACTTCCACTCTGGGATAAATAATGGCTGTAATTAACCTGCCTGTCTCTGTTGCTCAGCTTTTACATGCTGGCGCGTCAAACACTGCGCTACATACTCGGTGATCTCTTTTTTCATACCACTTCACCAATACGATTCTCGTAGATCCCTATACATCTTCATACTGTTAGGATGAACCGTATACAAAGATCTGTGGGCCTCCTCTAAAATAGTCTTCCTAATCTTAGCATCGGCAAGAACACATAACCTGGAACAGAACTGCAAAGTGCCGTCATCTGCAACATTGAATTCCTCCCCCTAACCACTCTGTCCATCACCTCTTCTAATTCTAGGTCTTCTCTCTGAGCAGCTTTAATCCTCTCCTGTAAAGTAGGCTACACTACTAAACTAGTAATGTGAGCCTGAGAACCATTTTCAACTAATTCGATACCGAGTCTCTCCAGATCCATCATGATTAGATACTGGATCACCATAGCTGCCAACACTGATTCCCTAGATTTCCCACTCAATGCATTAGCTACCACATTAGCCTTCCCTAGGTGGTAACTAATAGTGCAGTCAAAATCCTTAACTAGCTCCAACCACCTTCCCAGAAAACAGTATTTCATTATAAAATCTACTTATGCCACACAAAATGGGTATTTTGTATAATTAGAACATATTATCGTTTTCAGTAGTATTTTCCAACATAATGTATATATATATATATATATATATATATATATATATATATATATATATATATATATATACACTTCTCTGAAATCAAATGCTATAAAATCATACTTACAATTTTCATAAAAACATCTAGTTTAGTTTATCCCCTTACCTGAGTCATGAAAAGCTCCTAAAACAAGCAGCCCCGCACCCGCAGGGTTCCCCATTCAACACCCTGAAAATGACATTCCCTAAAACTAAAGTTTAATATTTCTACGCGTACTACACTTCCTACAACTGTCAAGAAACCAAATACTGAGTAGAAAGTCTTACCCTGGATTTGAGATGGTTTCCAACTCAGCTCCACCGACGATCCGCTCCAATAGACTTGTAGAGAACTTTCCCATGAGCATCATGGTGGCTTCAGATCGTCGAACCGGTAGAAAATTGGCCTGAGATCTTAGAGAGAAGGGTAGGGAACCGAAGGAGGAGAGAGAAGAGATTTCTGCAGTCAAAATCCACCAAAAAATGGCGCTTAACACTATTTATACATTGGCCTTCGTCGACGAGCCACTCACCTCATCGACAAGGTCATGAAGACAATTCGTTGACGAACCCTTTCCTTGTCGACGAAATTCAGAACCTCCCAAAACCTTTCTCGGTAACTTTTTGTTGACGAAACGTACCCTCGTCGATGAAACGTACCCGACGAGCCCAATTGTAATTTCATCGACGAACGCGAGGCCTACTGCCTTTTTCCTTTCCCATTTCTGTTTCCTCCCTCTCTATTATCATTTAATTATTATAATTATTCGGGTCACTACAAGGTGTTTGGCCCGACTCATCAACTAGGTTAGTTTTTAGGTATTTTGAGAAGGTGAGGTCATTTTTATGTTTGCATTTTGCTAATTGCACTTGATTGACCATTTTTGTTGCAACAGTAGATCGACTTGCTTGTGAATCGGTCTTGACCGCCATTGTCTCTGTCAGCCAATGCATTATTAGTGACAAGTTATGAGAATCATCAGTACTAGCTAATATAAGACTATTAGTGACGATTTTTTTCTTCAAGCATTCTACTTAAAAAAGAATTTGAACCTTAAACGCGCTATATTTCTTTTTCGGGCATCAAATTCCATTTTACTGTGATGAACAGTTTCAAAAGATCTCACAATCTTTATTTCATTTAAAAAATCAGTTCAATTATTGCAAAACTTCACCACAAATACAAGACTAATACAAGAAACGACAACAAAAAAAAAATTCGAACCAACCCACGCGCCATGCACCGCAGCTTTCCTCGGCATTTTTCAAGCCTTCTCGGAGTGCAAAACAAAAAAATAGACTACCCATGGCCTCCAAAATGTACCCTCTACCTCCCCACAAATTTTCATAACTTTTTGAATTAATTTTCTATTTTTCCTATTTTTTTTTTCTAATTCAAAAACTATTAGTGTCGGTTGAGAAAACCTGTCACTAATAATAGACTAATTAGTGACAGTTGTGCTAAACTATCACTAATATTATTGACTTTCCTCGGTCAACACTACATTATTAGTGATGGTTATATGAACCGTGACTAATACATGACTATTAGTGACGCTTTATGAAATTGTCATTAATACTACAACTAATATGCTTGACTTTTACCCTGGTCAAGGCTAATTTTTTAGTGAGGGTTTTATGACCCGTCACTAATACAATACTATTAGTGACAAATTTCCTACACTGTTACTAATAATAGACTAGTAGTGACAGTTTTGTAAATTGTGACTAATACTTTACTATTAGTGACAGTTGAGAAACCGTGACTAATAATTCACTATTAGTGATGCCCTAAAACCGTCACTAATAGTATAAAAACCATCGCTAATATTTTCTCTTCTTACCATTCCAAAAAATGATATTAGTAATAAATTATCAATGACAAAAGCCTTACAAACTCAAAGATTAAAAATTAAAAGTACAAAAATAGTCTCTTCAAACATGGAGATAAAATTGTGTAACATCTCCTATTCAAATCTTGATATATAAATCTTTTGAAATATTGAGTGTTATATTTTAGGTTTATTATTTTTTTCTATTTTTTTTTCATGGCTAAGTAAGATTTTTAATTACCATTTACGTGTATGTTTGCATGTCGGCTTGTAGTACTCATACTTTTAACATGATATATGTCAATAGGCTTTAAACAATTATATCCATTTAGAGCATTAAAAAAAATTTGAGAAAGAAAATGAAAATATGAAGAAATTTACTTTCTTATTTTTAATTATTAAGAAAATAAAAAATAACAAAATTTTTTTAATCATATTAGAATAAATTTAACAGCATTTGACTAGAAAAAAAAATTAGTGTAAAATAAATTATTATATTTTATAATTTATATTCAAATGTTATTTTAAATTAATATTATAGTAATAGAAAATTCTATACATCACCCCAAAAAAAAAAAAATCATTATAAGAAATTTTTAAAAGTGGTGTACAATATGATGATTCATGTGAAGAAATTAATAATTTTGTTCATACGGCACCAAGTTGATGCTGATATTTCGTACCATGACAATAATGAATTGCAGTACCTAGCATCCAGGCCACTGCCAAATGTTCCGTGAGAATTTTTCCTCTCGGCGTGGGATATTTAAAATATTTTCCATTGTAAAATATATTATAAATAAAAATTAATAATACAAAATTATATTAAATTTTATTCGAATTAAAACAAGTTTAAATTAAAGATTTCTAAATATGAGCTTTCAAACAAAACCTCAAACTATTTCAAAAGGCTAACTGTCAGTAGAATAATATTTTATTATTAATAAATTTTAAATTTTATGTGAAGAAGGAAAGGAACATGTTTTTAATAATGTAATGTAAATTCAAAGGAAAGCGACGAGAATACACACACCCCTCTTGCCGTATGGAAAAAGGCAAGTTAAAAGTAAATTTTATGTTTTTAACATGTTTTTGTTGCTACAGTAGATCGACTTGCTTGTGAATCAGTCTTGACTATCATTGTCCCTGTCAATAAATGCATTATTAGTGACAGTTTATGAGAATCATCAATACTAGCTAATATAAGACTATTAGTGACCATCTTTCTCTTCAAGCATTCTACTGAAAAAGGAATCCGAAATTAAACACGCTCTATTTCTTTTTCGGGCATAAAATTCCATTTTACTGTGATGAACAGTTTCAAAAGATCTCACAACCTGCATTTAAAAAATTAATCCAATCATTGCAAAATTTCACCACAAATACAAGACTAATACAAGAAACCACAAAAAAAATCTGAATCAACTCACGTGTCGTGCATTGTAGCTTTCCCCAGCATTTTTCAAGCCTTCTCGGAGTGCAAAACCAAAAAATAGACTACCCACGGCCTCCAAAATGTACCCTCTACCTCCCCACAAATTTTCATAACTTTTTGAATTAATTTTCTATTTTTCCTAAATTTTTTATTTCTATAATTCAAAAACTATTAATGACGGTTGAGAAAACCTGTCACTAATAATGGACTAATTAGTGATAGTTGTGCTTAGTCGTCACTAATATTATTGACTTTCTCTGGTCAATACTACATTATTAGTGACGATTATATGAACCGTGACTAATACGTGACTATTAGTGACGGTTTATGAAACTATCATTAATAGTACAACTAATATACTTGACTTTTACCTTGGTCAAGACTAATTTTTTAGTGAGGGTTTTATGACCCGTCACTAATACAAGACTATTAGTAACGATTTTCCTAAACCGTCACTAATAATCAGTAGTGATAGTTTTGTAAATTGTGACTAATAATTTACTATTAGTGACAGTTGAGAAACTGTGACTAATAATTCACTAGTAGTGATGCCCTAAAACCGTCTCTAATAATATAAAAACTGTTAGGACCCTGTGAGCATCTAGAAGAAAATGACACCAAGAATTTTACGTGGTTTGGTTAAGAACGACCTACGTCCACGGAGCACACACCAACTATTCAATAACTCGCCGAAAAATGTTACAATTCTCTCTCTCTCTCTCTCTCTCTCTCTCTCTCTCTCTCTCTCTTTTCCTCCCTTCTTCCTCTCAGCTCTTTCTGCACTCTTTGTGCTATTCTGAGCTATTGTGCTTCAACATAACATTCACATATAACAACAGAATGATATAACTATACTGATACCTCTTGAAGTAGCAACAGTGGTCGGCGTTACACTTTATAAAATCATTCCTGTGCATAAAGCAGTCAAATTTCCGATACCATTGTCTGGAAGCTTGTTTAAGACCGTACAAGCTCTTCTTCAACCTGCACACTAGATTCTCTCTACCTTTTTCTGATACCAATTGTTAGAGATGGAGCCAGAGACAGCTGGAGATGATGCGTTGCTAAGTCAAGAAAACACGTGGAATTATCTCTTCATTTCCATCCCCATTGTAACTCTCATTTGTGATTAATTTTTATCTTAAACGTAATTTATTCCAAGCCACTATATAAGGAGGGCTGTGGAAGATGTATTATATCGAAGCACAGTAGCTCAGAATAGCACAGCAGTGCAGAGAGAGCACAGAGAGTGCAGAGAGAGCTAAGAGGAAGAAGGGAGGAAGAGAGAGAGAGAGAGAGAGAGAGAGAGAGAGAGAGAGAGAGAGAGAGAGAGAGAGAGAGAGAATTGTAACATTTTCCGGCGAGTTATTGAATACTTGGTGTGTGCTCCGTGGAAGTAGGTCGTTCTTGACCGAACCACGTAAATTCTTGGTGTCATTTTCTTCTGGATGCTCACAGGGTCCTAACAAAAACCATTGCTAATATTTTTCTGAGAAATTTTAGTGCCAAAAGTGGCTTTCCACGGTAGTTTAGTAACGGAATTATTAGTGACGGTTTCCAAACCGCCACTAAAAGTGTCTTATTAGTGACGGTTTTGAAAACCATCACTAATACATATATTATTAGCGACAATTTTTTAAAATAGTCACTAATAAGTGCTTTTAGTGACGGTTTTCAAACTGACATTAATATTTTCGTCACTAAAAATCAATTTTTTTGTAGTGTTTATCAAGATTTGGATTTGGGTTTTATTTAGAATCCTAATCTGTCTTTTACATTGCCCCAAGCAATTGAATCGGATGGTGAAGATTCCATTCCTTTTAATTGCAACTTAAGAATTATTTTTCCCTAAAATTATTATTTTTATCTAAAATAAATTTTAATAGAAATTACTTCTTTAACAAAACATTGGAACTACTAAAAAATTTTGAACAAATATTAACTTCTATTCGAAACAAATATCTCAATAAAATTTTCTTAACAAATATTAATTCCTATTTGCTTCAAATTAACATTCTTTCTAATAAATATTCAACAATTAATTATTTTCAAGTCAATTAAAACTATTATTTTTCACAATAATGTATTATCAAGGTTAAATAATAATAATTTCATGTGTAATAAAATAAAAAAAAATTACAACACAATAGTAAATATTATGATCAAATCACAGTAATATATAAAAAAAAATATCTTATTTCACATACATAAACTCTTATCTCACAAAAACATATCAATATAAATACACTATAGTCATAAAAATATCTTAATATCATAATGAAACTAATGTAAGAAATCAAAGTATAAACTCCAAATGCTTAGTTCTACTACAACAGTAAACATAAAAGTAGAGAAAATTTAAACTTCAAATGTACAAAGGAGAGGATTTTTTTTTTAGAATTACTTGATTTGAAGATGGGTATTTATACTAGTTATCCTCCTTCCTCCTAGTGAAAACATTCACTAACAACGTGCTCAGTGGTTGTTGGAGGAGCAAAAGGAGAAGGGAGCTAGGATGCAACTTTGGCAAGGGAGGCAAGAGGAGGAAGGAAGAAGAAGGAAGAAGGAAGAAGGAAGGAGGAAGGAGGAAGGAGGAGAGAGGACGCGCAAGAGGGAGAAGAGAAGGGGCACAGGGAATTTTTTCGCATGAGAATCGAAATTTGCAAAGTCGGTTCTGGCTTGGACATGACAACCTATTAACGAGGGGTAGGGCACAGGGAATCTAACCGTTTGAATTTTTTTTTTTGCATGAGAACCGAATTTCGGAAAGTTGTTTTGGCTTGGACATGACACCCCGTTGACCGGGGGGATAGGGGCAGAGAATCTAACTGTTTGAAATTTTTTTGCATGAGAACTGAATTTTGGAATGTTGTTCTGGCTTAGACATGACAACAGTCCAATAGGGCAAGGGGGCAAGGGATTTGAATGAAAACAGACTTTCCAATGGTTGATTTTGGCTAAAATCAACTATGAGAAAGTCAGTTGGGTTTATTTTTGCATTTATTTGGCCAATTGCCCTATAGCTGTGTTTATTTTATTTTAATTTAAATATTTTCATTAAAAATTTGTAATTACTCCAAAGTCCATCCCACACTGTATTTTCTCCCCTAGTCATTTCATACCGTAAATACTAATTACATAAAATTTGACATATATTAATCGTAAATTGTTTATACTTAAATTTATACAAATTAATGAGAAATATTATTAGGCATGAATCTTAATTTTGTGAGTTTTATAATGTTTTAATGATCCAAATATAAATATAACAATGGGTGATCAATACAAAAAAATTCTTTTAAAAGTTTATATATATATTACTCACTTTGAATGTTGGATACAATTTCTATTCATTTTTTCTTTTCTCTTCCTACCATTCCAAAAAATGATATTAATAATAAATTATCAATGACAAAAGCCTTACAAACTTAAAGATTAAAAAATAAAAGTTCAAAAATAGTCTTTTCAAACAAGGAGATAAAATTGTGTGTAACGTCTCCTATTCAAATCTTGATATATAAATCTTTTGAAATATTGAATGTTATATCTTGATATATAATTGTTTATTATTTTTTTTAACTTTTTTTTCATGGCTAAGTACGATTTTTAATTACCATTTACATGTATGTTTGCGTGTCGGCTTGTAGTCCTCATACTTTTAACATGATATATGTCGATAGGCTTTAAACAATTATACCCATTTAGAGCATTAAAAAAAATAAGAGAAAGAAAATGAAAATATGAAGAAATTTACTTTCTTATTTTTAATTATTCAGAAAATAAAAAAATAACAAAAAAATTTTAATCATATTAGAACAAATTTTTTTTCTTAACAGCATTTGACTAGAAAAAAAAAAGTGTAAAATAAATTATTATATTTTATAATTTATATTCTAATGTTACTTTAAATTAACATTATAGTAATAGAAAATTCTATACATCACCCAAAAAAAAAATCATTATAAGAAATTTTTAAAAGTGGTGTACAATATGATGATTCATGTGAAGAAATTAATAACTTTGTTCATACGGCACCAAGTTTGATGCTGATATTTCATACCATGACAATAATGAATTGAAGTACCTAGCATTCAGGCCACTGCCAAATGTTCCCATAGTCCGTGAGAATTATTCATCTCAGGTGTGGGATATTTAAAATATTTTCCATTGTAAATTAATTTATAAATAAATATCAATAATACAAAATTATATTAAATTTTATTCGAATTAAAATAAGTTTAAATTAAAGATTTCGAAATATGAGCTTTCAAACAAAACCTCAAATTATTTTAAAAGGCTAACATGTATTTTTTTTTTATGGTAAAAGATATTAACCTCCTCTAGGTAAAAATTTCAAAGACCTGATCTAAGGTTGTCTTTTTGGCAAACCTCATGAGAGGTCTGTGTCATACCATGACAGTATGACTAAAATCATTGACAGTTTTACCCGATTACTCAGCACTGATTTTTAAATTTTGAATTGGAAAGTTGTATAGGTTGGGTTTCGGGGGTGTTAGAGATGGAGCCAGGAGGGGTGAGTTGGAAAATGCGGTAAATTTAATTTCACGCGGTGCAATTTATGGTGCAATTTATCTCTATTTATCTCTTTGTTGTAACTTCCAATTTGATTGATTTGTATTGATTATGATGTAAATTTCAAGCCTATAAAAGGAGGGCTGTGGAAAATGTAAGGTGTAGCACAGGTGTGTGCATATACAATGCAGAGAGAGTGCAGAAGCGTGAGAAGCTCAAAAAGAGTTGAGAGTAAGAAGGGAGGAAGAGAGAGAGAGAGAGAGAGAGAGAGAGAGAGAGAGAATTGTAATATTTTCCGGCGAGATAGTGAATTTTGGTGTGTGTTCCGTAGACGTATGTCGTTATTGACCGAACCACGTAAAATCTTGGTGTCACTTTGATTTGGATGCTCACAGGTTTCTAACAAGTGGTATCAGAGTCCGGTTGGAGCAGAAAAGTCAGATCGGAAGTGTTCCCGAAATTTAGAGTTCTATCTAGTTGAACAAAACTGTGTTTTGAGACCACCATCGCATTCAGCATGCCGAGATGAAGAGAAGGGTGCAAGCCAGAGCTCGAATGGAGTTCTGTAGAAGCCTCACGTGCCACCACGCTCGTTGCCAGAGTAAGACGACTCTCCACGCGCCGGCGAACAATCCCTCACGTGCTGCACGTGTTGCACCCGTATTCTTCGCCCAATCCGCGTCGACCCGACCTGGTCCACTACCCGACCCGAACCGACAAGACACTCAGACCCGGGTGAACCTGAGATCCGATCTACGAACTGGATCTGACCCGCCGCTCAGAACTGGCCACATCAGCGCTGCTGCGTCAGCTGCCACACCAGCCGAGCCACGTTAGTAGGAGTGTGACACGTTAGCAGGAGTGTGCCACGTCAACTACCACATCATCAGTGGGCCCACCTCTGCAACATCATCGGCAGACCCCACTGCCATGTCAGCAAGCTTAACCAAGTTTGACTGAAACTTTGATTGAGCTTTTCGGAGTCGTTTTGGGTCCATTTTTCAAGCGACTTGAACCATTTCTAGGGTTTTCGATCGTTCCGGATCCAACCGAGCTATCCATTTGAGCTAATTCCATCTCAAGATTAGAAAATCAAGATGTCAAATGAAAAGAGCTCAAAAATCATAATGTTCAACTGAAACAATTTCGATTTTTGGAAGATGTAAAAAGAAGATTATTTGTTTGGGAAGGAATTGCACTTACCATTGAAGGGTAAGCCAACATCCATGAACGAGGACGAGTGGGAGTTGCTTGATCGAAAAGCCCTCGGAGCATCAGAATGACGTTGTCGAAATCTTTGGCGTTTAATATCAAGCATATAACATCCACCAAATCTCTGTTGGATGCGCTCTCTAATATGTACGAGCAGCCTTCAGTCGCAAACAAGGTACATCTCATGAAAAAACTATTTATGATGAACATGTCTATAGGTGAGAGTTTCAGTAGACATTTGAATAACTTCAATGAGTTGTCTGATCAACTCGCCTCAGTCGGGATAACCTTTGACAATGAGATTCGAGCTCTACTGATTCTCAGTCAGTTGCCTAAAAATTGGAATGGTGTCATCACTGCCATCAGTAGCTCCGTAGGAAAATCGAAACTTGTATACGATGAGGTCGTCAGCATGATTTTGACGGAGGAAATAAGAATGCAGCCGAACCATAGCTCCAATTCGAGTTCAACCTTGAACATGGAGAGTCGAGGCAGAGGAAATAGGCATGGACGATCAAACAACCGTGGCAGATCTAGGCCCAGGCAATCTAAATGCAAAAATCTCAGAAGTACTCAGGACACAGGTTCTCAGAGCACTAAAGTTATTGAGTGCTGGAACTGTGGAAAGACTGGTCATTACAGGAACTAGTGTAGGAGTCAGAAGAAAGAATTCGAGATGAGGGCAAAGACAGAAGCAAATATTGCTTCCGAGAATGATGATATGTTGATCTGCTATTGGGAAAGCAAGCAGGAGTCTTGGGTCTTAAACTCTAGAGCCTCATTTCATGCCACATGCTGCAGAGATTGCCTAGAGGAGTACACACCATGTAATTTTGGTAAGGTGTACCTTGGCAACGATCAATCTTGCGACGTAACCGACAAAGGAGTTGTGACGATCAATATAAACGGGTCAGTATGGAAGCTGAAGGATGTCAGGTATATTCCAAACTTGAGAAAGAATTTGATCTCAGTTGGTCAGCTGGCAGATGAGGGATACATGACGAAATTCATTGGCAATGAATGGAAAGTTTCAAAGGGTGTACTATCGATTGCGCGAGGTAAGAAAAGCGGAACACTTTTTCTAACCTCCAATGCCTCCATGTCTATTTCAATTGCTACAGGAAATGATGACAGCAACATCTGGCACCAATAACTTGGTCACGTGAGTGAGAAGGGACTCAGGGCGATGCACTCAAAGGAAAAATTGAGTGGTCTATAGTCAGTGCAGGTTGACATGTGTGAAGATTGTATAGTCAGGAAACAGAAGAGGGTTAGCTTCTAGATAAACACCCATGCCCCAAAGAAGAAAGGATTAGAACTGGTCCACTTAGAATGTGTTGGGACACATCAGCAGAATACCGAGAATCCTCAAGTGGAGGAACTAGTGGAGCAGATCGTCGCACCACCGTCTCCTACTCTAGATCTAGAGCTTAGGAGATCTACTCGGTCTCATATACTAGACAGAAGGTATATTGATTACTTACTTTCTGTAGATGGAGGAGAGCCCGAATGCTATGATGAAGCATGTCAGGTGGCAGATACGAGCAAGTGGGAGCTTGCGATGAAGGATGAGATGAAGTTCCTTACCTTCAACAGAACGTGGAAGTTGCCCAAAGGCCTTCACAACAAGTGGGTGTATAGAATCGAAGAGGAGCATGATGGCTCCAGAAGGTACAAACCTCGGTTGGTAATCAAAGGCTTTGAGCAGAAGGAAAGGATTGACTACGCCGGCATTTTTACACCAGTTGTGAAAATGACAGCCATCAGATTAGTCTGCAGGAACCGAGCAGACAGGAAGATGACGACTATAGAAAAGCCGAAGTTGTGTTCAACTTCAGTTGGTCTTCATGCTTGAAGACACATATTATGAGCACATCATTTATTCATGATACTCTGGTTGAGGAGGTGTCTCTGTCTCTAAGTGGGAGATTGTTATAAAAGATTTATATTTTCATACCATGACAATAATGAATTGTAGTACCTTGCATTCAGGCCACTGCCAAATGTTCCCATAGTTCGTGAGAATTTTTCGTCTCGGTGTGGGTTATTTAAAATATTTTCCATTGTAAAATAATTTATAAATAAATATCAATAATACAAAATTATATTAAATTTTATTCGAATTAAAATAAGTTTAAATTAAAGATTTCGAAATATGAGCTTTCAAACAAAACCTCAAATTATTTCAAAAGGCTAACATATATATATTTTTTTTATGGTAAAAGATATTAACCTCCTCTAGGTAAAAATTTCAAAGACCTGATTTGAGGTTGTCTTTTTGGCAAACCTCATGAGAGGTTTGTGTCATACCATGATAGTATGACTAAAATCATCGACGGTTTTACTCGATTACTCAGCGCTGATTTTCAAATTTTAAATTGGGAGGTTGTATAGGTTGAGTTTCCGGGGGAAAACCTAACCTGAGGTAAAGTTCAATATAAAATTCACACAAAATTTAACATAGTCTCAAATACGTGTTTCGAAAAATAAAAAATCCAATTGAGTCCGTTTCAAAATTAAAAATCTTTTATTTGAGTCATAGTGTTTTAAGTTGAATCCCGGTTATTTTAAAAAAAAAAAAAAATGAGTCCCGTTGGTCTTTAAATCGAGTCTTTTAATTTTGAATTTTTTTCATTTGAGTCCTTTAATTTTTAAATTGAGTTTTCTAAATTTTTGAATTAAGTCATTTAATTTTTAAAATTGAATTCTTTAAGTTAAGCATTTTGTCGAGTCATTTTTATTTTCGAGTCCGAGTCCTCTTAACGGTCGGGACTTGCCTTTTAGGAGGACGAAGTTGGATAACAAAAGGAGCAAATAAAAAAAAAAACAAAATAATAATAATAATAATAATAATAATAATAATAATAATAATAATAATAATAATAATTGAAAAGGAGAAAGCGCGTGAGAGAGAGAGATTCTATCAAAACTGCCTAATAGTACGCCGGGGGGGGGGGGGGCGTGGTGAATATAATACTAGAGAAGGCCTCGGAGCCTATAAAAAAGGCTGCTCACACACAGAAAAAAGGACAAGCAGAGCCCATCACCATCCCCTATCACCTTGCGCTCTCCCTGCTCCATCACACTACTCCAGCCACCATCTCCCATTTCCATCTCACCGCCACGCTTCACCGCCCTCATCATCTCCATTCCCCCTCGCAAAGCTCCAAGCATAACCTACATGTAATACCCCAATCCTGAAGGTTCTGAGATATTTACTTTTTACCATTGATTTACAGCAGAAATAAATAAACTCAATTATTATTAAAGCAGAGCGCTAATTAACCGTATTACAATACTTTATTTTCAAAAAATAAAAATTACACAATAGATAATCATCTGACATCATACTAATATTTCTAATAAATCCTTATTTTTCTATCCCACTCGCATGCTTACTATACTTGATTTTCAATATGCCATTCAGAGTCATCTGAAATGTAAAATATGATTAGGGTGAGACGATGCTCAGTAAGTAAACAAAATTATTATTAGTGTGTGACCAAAATGAGCTTTTAAAAATTTCATAAAACAATATTTAATACTATAACTTCAAAATTGCTTTTAAAATAAATGTAAATTTAAAAATTCCTACATAAAACTTTTACCATAAACTATAACAGTAAAATTTAATAACCCTATATTGTGACCCTTAAATTAAACTTTTAACTTTAAAACTATAAAAATATTTAATTATATACATACATTTACTTTTCCTTATATGTTTCCTTTAAATCGTCATTTAGGCACAAGAATGATCATTTTCATATAAACTTATACTTTTCCTTCAAATCATTAATAATTCTGTACACGTAATTAAATATGTATAAATATACACTGCAAAAAAATAGGCTTTTAGTGACAAAAGTATTAGTGACGGTTTTAAAACCATCACTAATAGTGTTGTATTAGTCAGGGTTTTTCAAAATCGTCACTAATAGTGTACTCATTAGTGACGATTTTAGCAGCCGTCACTAATACTTTCGTCACTAAAAACTACGCGATAAATAATTTTCGAGCGAAATTTTTTTTGAGAAAATATTAGCGACGATTTTATGGTATTAGTGACAGATTAAATTCGTTGCTAAAAGTCACTTATTAGTGATGATTAACCAATCGTCACTACTAATATTTATGAATATATAAAAAAATTTAGTTAAGGGTTTAAGTTCAAAGAATTAGTGACGAATTAAAAAATTTGTTACTATTGGTCATTATTAGTGATGAATTTGACAACAGTCACTACTACTTCATTTTCTTTAAAAAAAAAAAAAAAATTTGAGTTCAGAGTATTAGTGACGAATTTGTAAATTCGTCACTATTGGCCTATTATTAGTGACGAATTCGAGAACCGTCACTAATACTTCTTGTTTTTAAAAATAGTAAAAATTTTAAATTCAGAGTATTAATAGCGAATTCATGAATTCGTCACTATTGGTCTCTTATTAGTGATGGATTTGAAAACGTCACTAATAATGCATTTTTTTTAAAACACATAAAAAAAATTTCAGTTCAAAATATTAGTGACGATCATGTAAATTCGTCACTAATAAGGTACCAATAGTGACAAATTTGTAGATTGGTCACTAATACTTCTTTTTTAAAAAAAAAATAAAAAAATTTATGTTCATAGTATTAATGACGAATTTAGAAATTCGTCACCATTGGTCCCTTATTAGTGACGAATTTCTAGATTCGTTATTAATAAGTCATTATTAGTGACGAATTATGGACCGTTACTAATGTTATGTCATTTAAAAAAAAAAATATTAGACGGAGAGTAGTAGTGACGGTTTTGAAACCGTCACTAATGTCCAAAACTCTTATCCCTTCCCGCGGGATATTTTCCCACACTTTCCCTTGCTCCTTGCTTTTCCCTCATGCTTCAGTTGCCTCCTACTCTCGCGAACCTCTCTCCCAATCTCCCACTACTCTCGGCCTAGTATGTGCTATTCACCGGACGTCTCAGGCTTGGTCGGAGCCCTAGTGGACTCGAGACCCCCGTCGAACCCCTTTCCCAGTCTCCCGCTTCCTAGCCGACTAACGACCTTCTCGCCAAACATCTTGGGTTTGGTCGGAGCCCTAGCCAACTCGCAACCCTTGTCGAGCACATCCCACTTAACAAGTAAGTTATTAATTTTCATTTGGTTATTGTGTTTACATCTGAGTATTCTCCATTTGGTATTATCATTCTGCAACATTTGGAGGATGCCGCCCTAGATCATGGCAAATGACAGAGAAGGATTCATATAGTTGATCCCTGTAGTGGGAGTTTGATCTTGGTTTTTACGTTTGTTTTATTCACCATGTGTATGTTTACACTTACACACCCTTTTCTGTGTTGATGCACTTAGATCACAAGATGTGCATTTAAGCTTTCCATGTTTCTATTTGCTGTATTTAATTCCATATTCAATTTTATCATAATTTCCTTTGTATGTGTGCTGGGGCACGGGCTGGTATGAGGTCCCATGTATGTGATATTTCTTTTTATATTAGGATTTGAAATCCTGAGCATGTAAAGCAAACAATCAAGTAAGTTTCCTCACCCTAGTGATAATCAGGATTATGATTGTTTTAGCTCTTTTGCAGTAACATAGTGAATGAGTTATTAAATATTTCTTACTAATAGCTAGATATGAAGGCTATTAGCACTTTGCATTTCTATATGCTATCAAGTTGGAGTTTTTGCTAGAAAGAGAAGTTGGAGGCTTGTGAAATTTCCTGCTTTACCTAGCCCTTGTTTTATGAGCCATGGTTTAAATCTGCTCTCATTATTTATCTCTTAAAGGGAGAAGTCTTGGCAGTTATTATCTTCATGTCATGCAAATCATATTTATATAGTTAAGATTAGAAGAAAAGTAAGGTAAAGTTAGTATGTCAAAATTCTCTATGTTTGGAGTTAGCAGTCGGTTTTGGAAAAAAATTAATATGTATATGCTTTTAACATTTTTTTTTATTATAGATATTTTTGGCAAATCGTGCCACAATACTAATTGGGAACCTAAAATTAATGGGAATAGACTGAGCAACTGTAATTATGTGAAGATTTGGGGATGAGTGGGAGAATGGATTCAAAGAATTTGTTCAAGTAGCATACCTCTGTTGTATTTGTTTCTTGTTTTTGTGTGTGGGTGCATGTGGGGGTGTGAGTGGGCATGGGAACATAGGCATTTGCATTGTCGTGCTTTCTTCTTTGAAGCCTTTTTGGAAGTGCAAAACCAAATAAATTTGTCCATTCTTGTTTGAGTTGGTATAGACCTAGAACTTGAATCAGATAATCTTGCATAGAGTTCTTCAGTTTTTTGACTTATAAGTTTTACAGCTCTTGTTCTTGAGAATTTTTTGTCTGAATTCTAATTATTATGGACTATGTGAATCATCTGATACTTTAAGAAAACATCTGTTGACGATGCCTTTATGCCAACTATTTGGGTTCAATGCTATATAACATCTGAGACACTGAAGGCATGTAGTGTCTGCTATAGAATTGGTTGATAGACAACTTGATGTGAAGCGTTGATGCCTTGTTCTACCATGATCCATATGGATTGAGCTGAAATTTTTTTTCACGATTAAGTGACGATCATCCCATTAAATTGATCACATTTTTATAGAAGTTAGGACTTAAATTAACAGTTCAGTATCTGTAGGATGATTTTTCATTGAAAGAGCTCCTTGAAGCAAATTTTTTTGTTGCATGTTAACTGTAATTACTAAAAATTGATTGCAGCTTTGCTAGTAGATCCTCAACTGGATAACTTTTCTGCTCATTCATTCAATAGAATTATTTTGATCTAATTGCAAATATAGTAGATGAAAGGTGGTTGGTGTATGTATATTCTAAAGTAATGGGAACTCATTTAAAAATTTTCAAGTATAACTCAAAGCTTCTTTAATTAGGCTATCCCTTTTACAGCAAATATTACTAGTTGAGCCCTTTATGATTCTTGACTTTGTGTTCTCTATCTTTCATGTTTGTTTACAAAGCTTGCCTTAAGTTGTTGGTCCAAACCCTCTTGCTAGGGATGCTACTGTTTATTCAACAAAATTTTTATTGATCCCACTATAGACCTTTCGGTATGCCATTGCCCCTACTCCCTAAGCTTTAAAATGTGAAGTGCAATCATGGAACTTAAATACTTGCATTCTCAATCGTAATTTATATCATGAATTCATTATGGTAGTGGAAAATCCTGTTTTTCTTCATTTGGTAATTACAATAGTTTGAGTGTTTTTAGGTTAAAGGGTTGGGAGTTGGAACTTCCATGCTGGTCTTAGGTTTGAATTATTGAAAGCGTGGGAATTTTTAACCCTACTATAATGGTAGAATAGAAAGTCTTAGGACCTGTTTAGTTGTGAGAGACAATTTTTATTTTCATTTTTAGTTTTTTTTCAAATAATTAAAAAAAATCTAGATTATGAATTTTTATTTTCTAACATTTATATAAAAAATTTGAAAAATAATAAGTTTTGGCGCTATTCTCTCATGGAGAATACTTTTATTTTTCATTTTTAAAAATTTTAAATAATTACAAAAATACCATTTTGTTTTCAATTTTCTAAATTTGCATAGCAAAGTTGGAAAATATCTTTTTCTTATTTTCTTGATTTCTAATTTTTTTATATATGATTTTAGGAAATTTTTAAAAAATTATAATTTTCTATATTCTAATTATTTGGAAACCTAGAAATAAAAGAGTTAGCATTTTTTTTAATTCTTTTAAGAAACTAAAAATGAAAAATAAAAATTATTGAATGGTTTTCAACCATATTGAAGGTGATCTAATCTTTTAAAGACCTAAGCTGTGAATTCAAGTTAGAAGGTATGCATTAATAGGTTATGCCTCACATAGTAAAACAAATAGGTTCATAGACCTTGAAAACAACCTCGCGAGGTTTAAAAATTGCTTAAGAGGATATTTCTTGAATTCAGGTTCAATGCTCGCAATTGAACGATGAACTTTTAAATTTATATAAATTTTAAAGTATCAAACTCAATGCACATTATGAATAATTCTGATGATTTGTTGTCCAAAATAGTGTAGCTTGCGAACAATCTTCAGATGGGGCACATCATGCACAAAGTTGAGCAGGATTGCTAAGTGCTGATCCAAATAAGTAGCAATTTGAACAATAAACCTAGTTTGGTTACATCAGTTGGCCGGGTCAGTTAGGGAGAGTGGAATTTTTGGATTTTTTAATTTTAAGGTGTTTTAACATTGTGAATTGCATGCTGGTAGTGGAATTAGGTTCTTGCATATTCAAACTCATTGGTATCTGCATGATGCGTATTATTGTGATTTATTTGCTCGAATCTATCAAGTTTTAGTGTAGGAATTTTTTGGGAAATGTCCAATTTACAGACGGCATGCGGCTGAAATTTCGTTAAATGGAATATGAAATAAAATGCCAAATTAATTACTGCCATTTGATGTATTCATTGAAGCTTAGACCCGTCCAAGAACGGTTACTATACATTCATTCCTAATCGTACATGAAAGACAAATCAATTATTATATTTCAATTGATTATTAGTCATACTATGTTCACTAATAATCACTTGAACATGTTAATTATTTGTTTCACTTACGATTAATAATGTTTGTATTTCAACCATTCTTGGATTGTCCAATGTGGACAGTTCAAGAAGTTGTATTTACATTGTTGTCATCGTTCACGCTTTGTCAATTGTCATTATATATTTCGAGCGCGTCTCTACTTATGTTCTCTAGGTGCATAGTGGGGTGTCGTGACACTTTGTTAGTGATGGAAAACTAGAAAAATTTTCACTTCCCCCATCTCGTGTACTTGGAGAGCCATGGGGAGATGCTGTCGAAATTTATAACGACTACGACGAAGGAATTTGAGTGATTGATCGCAATGTAAATGCAACATTCCTGAATGGGATACAATCCGTACCCTTTAGAGTATGATGGTTGATTATAGGATTCATGATGCATGCATGATAAACATTATGAGAATATAATGAACACCATTTACTTGAACATATTATAGGGTAATTGATGAATATGGATAAGAATTGGATGAACGCTCAGGGTAGGTTTTTGTCAGAATACGTGAAAGGGGTATATGATTTCATAGAGTTCGCACGTCCTCGTGCAGACAAAGCTAGTAGAATAAGGTGTCCTTGCAAGAAATGCCAAAACATAACATTTAAACACATTGATCTGGTCCATTCACATTTGTTAGACTTTGGAATGAAGAAAAGGTACACAAGATGGGTGTTCCATAGTGAAGATTACGCAGTTCAGAGCGATAATGATGATGATGAAGATGAGGGGGCAAATATAGTAGGTGGTGATACACGTTTGGAAGGGTTAATCGAAATGTTAGGTGAATTGCAAAGGGGATTGCGGTGGACACGGGTGATGTTAGTGTGTTGCGTACTGGTGATGAAACCACTTCAGCGGGAACCATACCTTGCAATCCTAGTACGTTGAATTGACTTGGTAAACCATTTGCTAATCTCATGAGGGATGCACAGGTGCCCCTATATCAAAACTGTAAAAAGTTCTCAAAATTAAAGTTTCTGATAAAGTTGCTTCATGCAAGGACAATGCATAGGTTATCTCAGAGCGCATTCAATATGCATTTAAGCCTTATTAAGGCAGCACTGTCTAATGGTGAAACACTTCCCAAGTCTTTTTATGAGGCGAAGACATACATGCATGAATAGGGTCTCAGTTACACTCTAATACATGCATGTAGGTATGATTCTGTACTCTTTTATAGTGAACATGAAAATACAAACGAGTGCCCAGAATGTGGTGAATCAAGGTATACAACTAAGTAGAAAAAGGGTAAAAGCTCCCCAAAAAGATTTTGCGATATTGTCCATTAATCCCACGACTACAACGATTATATATGTGCAAAAAGATTGCTACAGATATGAGATGACATTAAAAGAAACGTCTTCAAGATGGAAACACCCTTAGCCATCCAGCGGACTCCGAAGCTTAGGCCAAATTTGATAAAATGCATCCGTGGTTTGCTAGTGATCCTCACAACATCAGACTTGGCCTTGCTTTAGATGAGTTTAATCCTTTCGGTAACATGACCAACCTATATAGCATGTGGCCAATTATAATGATGCCATACAATATGCCGCCATGGCGATGTATGAAATAACCTTTCATTTATATGTCTCTGCTGAGTCCTGGACCGAGAGCACTAGGTAATGATATTAATGTTTACCTGCATCCGTTAATTGACGAGTTGAAAGAATTATGGGAAAAAGGAATAGAGACATTCGATGTGGAAACCGGGACAACATTTCGGATGCATGCTGCAGTCTTGTGGACAATTAATGATTTCCCTGCGTACGACAACCTGTCAGGTTGGAGCACAAAAGGTTACTTAGCGTGCCCAGTATGTCATAAGGATGTTGGGTCCTTATCCTTGAAACATGGCCTCAAGTTATGCTTTATGTGTCATCGCCGTTTTCTACGAATTGGACATCCTTGGAGGACTCGTGGCATCAGAAGCTTCAATGGAAAACCTAAACGAAGGTCACCGCCAAAGCAGCTAAGTGGGGAAGAGATATTAAACCAGCTACGGTTGATCGGAGAAGTGAAATTTGGGAAACCACCGACTAGTAGAAAAAGAAAACGTGCTGAGTGGGAGTTGAATTGGACAAAGAGAAGCATCTTCTTCGAGTTGCCATACTGGAAAGATCTTCTACTACGCCACAACTTGGATGTCATGAACATCGAAAAGAACATTTGTGAGAATGTCATTAGTACATTGCTTGATATAAATGGGAAGGCAAAGGACACCGCAAATGCTCATCAAGATATGGAAGACATGGGAATACAACCTGAGCTGCACCTATTTTGTGATGGGGACAAAATTCTCATGCCATCAGCTTGTTACACATTTTCGAAGGATGAGAAGAATAAATTCTTCAAATGGTTGAAATCAGTGAAGTTCCCTGATGGATATGCATCGAACATAGCTCAATGCATAAACACGAAGGAAAGGAAGGTGCTAGGAATGAAAAGTCATTACTGTCATGTCCTTCTACAATGGGTTCTTCCCATTTTTCTTCGTGGACACTTGACTGAAGATGTTCACTCAGTGTTGATTGAGCTGGGATTCTTTTTTCGGCAGTTGTGCTAAAAAAATTGAGCGTAAACGTACTTGAACGGTTAGAGGATGACATCATGATCATACTATGCAAGCTGGAGAAAATTTTTTCACCTGCATTCTTCGATGTGATGGTCCACCTAGCTGTCCATTTACCTAGGGAGGCCATAATTGGAGGACCGGTTCAATATCGTTGGATATATCCTATTGAGAGGTAAACTATAAATTCCTTGTATAATGGTCGTGTGATTTTCCTGTTTTTATTTTTTTTTTCTTTATTGTGTCTACAAGTCTATAATATTACATAAAATGCACAGGTTCTTGTTCACTTTGAAGGGGTACGTGCGCAATAAGGCACGGCCAAAAGGTCCAATCATTGAAGCGTACATTGACAGTGAATGTCTTGCATTTTGCTCAATGTATCTACATGATATTGACACAATGTTCACTTGTGATTAGCAAAATGCAGACGTTCATGCTAGTAATGCCGAAGATGAAGAACCCAGGAGCTCTATATTTTGAGAAAATGTTCAGCCTCTCGGTGCACAAGTTTACGATTTCATTGAAATGGACGACCTAGAAAAGGCTCATTTTTACGTCCTCAACAATTGTGATGAAACTGTTCCATATATCGAGTACGTGGTTCCAAACTCCTTACTTTGTATTGTATTTACATATGCATAATTATATACTTACTTGACATTAACATGTACTACTGTTCCATATAGCAAACATAAAACTGAACTCCTGATCCAAAATGAACGGAATGTTGACGAAAGACTTAAGAAGGAATTTATCAACTGGTTTGGGAGTCTTGTAAGTAACAAAAACTGCTAGAGTGAGAAGCAATGTATGTTTTCAGTATTGACGGTATTCTTCTAAACTCCTGTTTATTTAATAGATGACAGTTATGTTTTACAATAAGGAACCAACGGCAAGTAAAGATTTGTACGCGTTGGCATGTGGCCTCGATCAACGCATTAACCGCTACAGCGGTTGCATTTTTAATGGGTTACGATTTCATGCAAAGTCCCTTGAACTGCATAGAAGAACCCAAAATTGTGGGGTTGCGGTACTAGGCACAGAAGGAGATGAAAAAATTGACTACTTTGGTGTATTGGATGACATTATAAAGCTTAGTTATAGAACAAATAGAGTCTTCCACCTGTTCAAGTGTACCTGGTGGGACATTGGCAATAAAAAAAACTAGGATAAACATCGATGCCTACTTCACTAGTGTCAATTTTAGCAAGGCCTGGTATCAAAATGACCCTTTCGTGCTTGCGACGCAGGAAGAACAAGTGCTTTACCTTAAAGACACAAAATTGAAGGGTGAATGGCATGTGGCCCAAAAGATTCCTCCCCGAAGTTTGTACGTTATTACAGACGTTGCAGATAGTGAGATGAGTGCCAATGAGACTGCATTCCAAGAAGATGAGTCATCTATCCACGCAGCAATGCAATCTGCTATAGATGTTGTCGAAGAAGGCGTTGATCCTATACCATTGCATAGGGATGGTGCCTAGGCAAAACATGTAGGGACTGCTGACATTACAATTGAACCTTCTGTAAACGTTCACTTCATTGACGATGAGGAAACTGATGGGGAAGATGAAACAGGGGTCGTGTACTGTAGTGAGGAGGAAGACACTTTAGAAAGTAAGGATGATACCGATATTGAGGACGTATAGGGGGGTAAGCATGTTATTTTTGTCATTATGTATCTGACATGTGTAAATAACTTAAAAATAGATGTATACTGTATCCATCTAATATTTGTACTTCTTACATTTACTTGTCTATTAATTTGCAGATATGGCACTAGAAGGCCAACGTTGGAGAAACCCTTTCAGGCACACGAGTACATCGCATGAGGATGATCCGACATCCTCCAGACCAGCGAACCCCGTCGGTCCTGATGCGGCAGCACCATTGTCTGAGCCATCGGAGTCTCGTCCAGACATGGATACCACTTATGCGACTGACACGCGGGTGAGTTGCCGACCATCATGAGCAGTGTTGGTATGGATACGATTAATTTATTTATATGTCAACTGTTGATGATAGTTATTTACGTGTATGATTATAATGTTGTTCTTAAATTAACTCTACTTTCAGCATCTATGTCCACGGTCAGGTCAGGCCGTGGTGCAGCAAAGAATATGTCACTGAAGAAGCACCTGGATAGGACTAAACAGCGGATTCGGATCGACATTCCTCCAGGATACACTGCCCTACTAAACGATTGGTGCACCGCGTAGGCGAGGGAGCTCAGCATTATATGCCGACAGTATGCTCTAGTCACCACATTCAGCTGGCTGCAGGTGACTCAGGAGCAGCGCATGGTTCTTTACATGCGCATTTTGGTAAGTTCCCAAACCCTATGAAGTTGTTTTTAATTTAAATGTTTTTTTACTTTTAATATACTAGCCAATTAACAATTGTCTAACATTGTAATTGTATTACCTATATATGCAGGAGGAGTTTGATATGGACATCCTCAAGGATGACCATGTGAGGAGGGCAGTCGGCGTCCAATTGTATAATAAACTTAAGAGTTCTCGCTAAAAAATGCGCTCCTATTTTTGAGCAATAGGAGATGAAGCAGAAGCGCGACTATACGATAAGATATCCCAAGAAGATTGGGACGTGGTGTGTCGCCATTTCTGCAACCTGCGCTATCAGGTGATGTGTTTGTATTATAATCACTAATTTTTCACAATGATGTCGCTAATATGTCGTCATTACATCTTCCTTGTAGGCCATATGTGAAACAAATGCTGTGAACTGCAGCAAACTCCCTATAATGCATTGCAGTGGATCGAGGCTATTCGTAAATCATCACCAGGTAATTACTATATATGAAATTATCTAACCATTACATGACATAATACTAATGATGTCTTATTTGATAATGTAGCGTGATCCTAAGATTGGCACAGAGGAGCCGCTGCCGGATCTGTATCAGAGAACACACCAACGGCAATCGGGGGAGTGGTGCGAGGGTGCACAGGACCGACATGTAAGTGAAGTAAAAGATTTAGTTTATTACTTTATTCAAAACATCAAAGTTGTAGTCTTACTTATTCTTTTTTATCATTTTCATTATTGAAATTAGGTACGGATGGTCGAGCTAAGGGATGCACTTGTTTCAGAGGGGAGTCAGCACATAACAGATTTTGAGATCATTTCCCAAGTGCTTGGGCAATGAGCGGGGGGTTGGGTGAAAAGTCTTGGAAGTGGCTACATCGCCCCAACATCATCATCATCCATGGGAGTGGCGACTCGTGCAGATATGGAACAACAGTGTCGAGAGGCCGCGTATGATAAGCAGGAGGTGGCTCGACAAATGCAGATGATCGCTATGGAGAACGCGGAATTGAGATCGGAGGTCTCCAACTTTCGAGCCCAGATGCAAGCTGTCGCGACGTCCCTGGAGCGCGTGTGCCCCGGGGTGGCGAAATAAAAATCAATTTTAATTTTCAAGGAAAAATAGGGAATGTCGGAGTCGCTACTAACCTTTTAGTGTGGTTAGAATACATGATTACTACCCCGTTAGGGGTAGAATCGGTCTACGTTACCAAAGCTGGGATCGAGAGTTCGGTTACGGAAGGGGAAGGTACGAACACCCCCTGCACGCCCGTTCTTACGAACGGTACCTAACTAATTTGGAATTATCCCTAAGTTAATCTAGTAAGTCTTTAAAATTACTCCTCTAGTAAATTTATTAATACATGTACAAAGTGAATAAATACATAAATAAATAAGTGAGTAAATAATACAAAAATATATGTAAAATATAAATATTTACATATTCCCTCAAAACTAAGGGTACATGAAGCCCGAAAGCTAATACCCTAGCATTAAAATCATAGGGATTTACGTACACGAAAATAAATAGTAAATTAAAATAATAAGAGTAAATATCATAATAAATAAATCCGACTAGAAAAGATTAGGTTTCTTTTTGTATTTTTCTTGGCTCCACGGCGCGCCACCCCCCCCCCCCCCCCCCAACCTTTGCCTTGTGCGCCCATTATATAAAAAAAAATTCTGAAAACCTTAAAAAAAAAACTTCCTTTTTGATTTTCTTTTTCTTTTTCTTTTCTTTTTCTGCTTTTACTGGTAATAATGAAAATAGTAATAGTAATAATAATAATTATAATAATAATAATAATACTACTAATAATAAATAATTATAGTAAAAATAAAAATAGTAAAGATACTATCAGTAAAATAATAATAATAATAATAATAATAATACTAATAGTAATAGTACCAATAATAATAATAATAGTAATAATAATAATAATAAAATAATAGTAATAATAAGTTACTTATATCAATATAGGAAAATAATTAATAATAATAATAATAGTGAAAATAATAATAATAATATAAATAACAACAATAAAAAACATAGTAATAATAATAATAATAATAATAATAATAATAATAATAAATAATTGTAGTAAAAATAAAATTAATAAAGATACTATCAATAAAATAATAATAATAAGACTAATAATAATAATAATACTAATAGTAATAGCAAAAAATACTAAATGACCATAATAAAAAAAATAATAATAATAATTATAGCAAAAAATAAAAATAAAAATAAAGTAATAATAATAATAATAATATCGTTGTAATAATAATAATAGTAATAATAATGAAAATAATAATAATAATAATAATAATAATAATAATAATAATAATAAGAGGGTACCCCGTGTTCTATTTGGTTAGGGCAAAAATAGGGTGTCTACACAAGCCATGATGGATAGGCAAACGTGGTTAGAGGAAAGGATGTGCCAATCTAAACCAGATGATGCGGGTGGTTCCTCTGATTAATTATAAGGTATTATGATCACAAATTGAGTTTCATATTAAATCATGCTAGTCTAGAATGCCTCCTGCATCGCGGATGCAGTTGATGTGCATTGCATGCTGGTAGTGGATATAGGTTCTCGTGTGCCTTCAAATTCTTATAAATGATCTATTTGAACCTATCAAGTGCAGGTTTTATGGGAAAACATCCAATCTACAGATGACATGCTGCCGAAATTGCGTTAAAATCTTCCCAAACAAAAAAAAAAAAAGATAGGCTTAGCTTAATGTTAAAATATTTTTGAAAGGATGAGTGAAACTTGGGAATCATAATAAATGAGGCAATGTAGACTTAGTTCATTTAGAACGGACATTCATTTATATATTTTTGGTCCAGTAAGCTTAAAGCATTCATTGGCGTGCCGAACATTCACATACTCACACCATGGTTGTACGCACACGTTCACATGCTCATGCACGAACATGCATGCAACATATACATTCACACACTTATACACATAAATGCTACGTTCATACCTTCATTCATGAACCTGCACTCACACCACCCACATGCACATGCATATTCACACCACCCATATACACGTATATACATGCATGCAATTTCACATATGTGCACCATTCATATTCCAGCACATGTATGCATGTAGTCACACATGCACACACATTTACATTTATGTACATGCATGCATGCACTGACACTCAAATGCACACATTCGCGTGCTCATGCATATACATACCTGCCATTCCACACATGCACACACATGCATGCATTCACACACCACGCATGCACACTCATTCCCATCCATGCACACGTACACTTAGACATTCCGATATCATCCATGACATCACTACTTCGGCCATTGTCCATTCACGCTGGCATGCATGTGCATGTTCATCCACACACCACGCACACATGCTCGTTCTCACTCACGCTTACACATACTTCATGCTCCACTTGCACATTTTGACATACACCTGAACACACACAAATGCATGCAGAAGGCAACGCGTTTGGATTGGTCTCGCCAAGGCCTTAAACTGGTTTTCCCCCGGACTGGTCAACATTTGACTGGTTCGCCATGCCCAGAACTTGTTCACCCCAGTTTTCTCCATTTGGCTTAATTATTATTCATAACAAATCAGAAAATTCTCAAAAAATCCCAAAAAATATTTTTGTACTTTGATTTTCATGGCCTTATTTTGTGCTATTTTGAAGTTCGAGAAGAATCACAAAAATCACAAAAAATGTTTTCACACTTTAAAAAAATCACAGAAATGTTTTTAGGCCTAGAAAATCATTTTCATCCAAAACAAAATTCAAAAAAACCTCCTGGAATAATATTTTCCTACTTAGAGAAACCTACCGATTTCAAAATCCCTGGAAGCATACTTCGTACTCTATTTTCTTGATTTTCATCCCGATTGTTGCAACGTCCCGGGAGCGCGTGTGCTCTCGGGCGGCGAAATAAAAATCAATTTTAATTTTCAAGAAAAAATAGGGAATGTCGGAGTCGTCACTAACCTTTTAGTATGGTTAGAACACATGATTACTACCCCGTTAGGGGTAGAATCGGTTTACGTTACCAGAGTTGGGGTCGGGAGTTCGGTTACGCGAGGGGAAGGTACGAGCACCCCCTACACGCCCGTTCTTACGAACGGTACCTAACTAATTTGGAATTATCCCTAAGTTAATCTAGTAAGTCTTTAAAATTACTCCTCTAGTAAATTTATTAATACACGTACAAAGTGAATAAATACATAAATAAATAAGTGAGTAAATAATACAAAAATATATGTAAAATATAAATATTTACATATTCCCTCAGAACTAAGGGTACCTGAAGCCCGAAGGCTAATACCCTAGCATTTAAGTAGTTAAGATTTATTAATAATAATAATAAGTAATAACAATAGTAACAATAATGAAAACATAATACTATAATAATATTCATATACTAATAATATCATATTAATATTGCAAGCTATACTGTAATAATAACATACTATGATACCACAATGACACTACATATATAATTAAAGTATAATAATTATATACTAATAATAATATCACATGGTCATAATAACGCTACCTCAGCATATGCATATATATATATATGACAATAATCAATGACATGTACTCTAATATATGGTAAAGATAACACGTAATTCAAATATATATACATATACTATTAGTAATAATACTATCTACTTCAACCTATATATATACTTGCACAAAAATGATAACACTAAAAATACCGCGTACCATGACATACAATATTAACACACATTTAAAAATATACATATGTATATGTATATAATAATTATAGCACGTTTGACTGGTCGCTTGTATATATTTCTTGATTTAATATTGTTTAGTTGTATATACAATATGGAAATAATTAAAAAAAGTAAAGAAACAAATCAATCCCACAATTAACATGTAAACTATACAATATGGAAACAAATCAATTCTAAAATTAGTACACAAACCATATGGAAACAATTGAGCCCTAAACATGGAAACTAATAAAAATCTTAAAACATGCTTAAATAATAACATAACATAATTACAACCCTAAATAGTAATGTATTATTTATTAAATAAATATATAACAATAAGAAAATTAAAACTTTAACAATAATATTCAATCAACCATAATGTTACTTATTTAACATATATACAGTTCACAAAATTTAAAAATTGAAACTAGACCCAACAAATAAAAAGGAAACCTACAAAAATGAGAGAAAACCAATTAGTATTTATAATGAGTGCTACAAAAAAATCTAAACAAATATCACAACGATAAAATAAAACCGGTAATAACAATATTAAATCACGAAATATATACAACTAAACAATATAAACTACTTAAAGCAAGCGACCAATATTCACAACAAATACAAAAAAAAAAAAAAATAACAATAAATAAACTTACCACAATATTCAATATTAAATTTTACAATGACAAGATTAGACATAAAACCATATGAATATTAATAAAAAAAAACCTTTCAATAACAATTGAAATATATAGAACAGGGATAAAATAAAGAAAAATTTAAGCTTTAAAACATAAGGTGAGTGTGTGTGCATGTGAGAGCAGAGGAGCTTATAGCAGAGGAACTTTACCAGAGACTTACCTGTGTGTATGAGGATGTGGGCGTGATGGAGGGACGCTGGAGACGATGGCTGGAGGCTTTGCAGAGAAGAAAGAGAACCTGGGCGAATGGGGCCCTGCCGGAGTGAGGTGGAATAGAGGAACAAGGGAGATCTGAGGATGACTGAAGAAGGTTGGCCGCAAGGTGTTCGGGTCCTAGAGTTGTTGTAGACAATGGGAGAGTTGCCGAGGGAACTCTCGGCTGTGGTGGCCGGTCGGAGTTGTAGTGGACCTGCTCGGGTTGATGTGCTGTTGCTGCAGGGATTGCCGTCTGCTGTTCTCGCGGGTGAAGACGATGGCGAGGTTGGGCTCAGCAGGGTCTGAGGAGGGTTGTGCTCTGCTCACAGCAGTGCTGGCGTGGCTGGAGGGTGCTCGAGTTGCCTTCGAGATGAAGATGGAGAAGAGAGGAGGGGGTCGTTGTGGGCGACTGCGAGAAAGAAAGAAAGAGCCCGGTAAGATTTTTTTTTTGTTTTTTTGTTTAGGTCTCTGCGCCCGTTTGGCTCTCTGCTCCGTGCCCCTTTTGTGCCGGGCTGCGCCCCCCTTTTACAAAATTTTCAACCCTAAAAATCCTTCTTTTCTTTTCCTTTTTTATTTTTATTCTTTTTATACTTTTATGGTAATAATAGATATAATAATAATGATAATAATAATAATTAGTAAATAAAGTAATAATACAATAATTAATAATAATAAGCAAAATAATAGAAGTAATAAAGTAATAATAATAATATATGAAAATAATAATAATAATAATAATAATAATAATAATAATAATAATAATAAATAATACAAATAATTATAAGAAAGCAATAATAAAATAAAAATAATAAAAATACTAATAATAATAAGAATGTAAAATAATAAAAGTATTAAATACTAATAATAATAATAAAAATAATAATAATAATAATAATACTAATAATAAGGTAATAATAAAAATAATAATAATATAATAATAATACCAAATAATTCCTAATCCTCTAATAAAAAGATAATAAAATAAAATAATGAATAATAAGAATAATGTTAATAATGATAATAAAAATACTGATAATAATAATAAAATAATAAAAGGGAACCCCTTGTTCTATTTGACTAGGCAAAAATAGGGTGTCTACAGTGATGATTGCAATAAAGGGTATGAACTCTTCGGAGTATTGGATTGCCTCAGTTCTGAGGGAATACTTGTATAGTATTTTATTTTGTGCATTTTTCTTGATTTTTGAAAGGAAGTAATTTTGAAAGGCTTATTAGATTTATTTTGGGATAATTTTTTATTGATCTGGTACCGTTCGTAAGAACGGGCGTGTAGGGGGTACTAATACCTTTCCCTCGCGTAACAGTACTCCCGAACCTAACTCTGGTGACACAGACCGATTCTATCCCTAATGAGGTCGCAATCAAGTGTTTTAACCGCACTTCAAAAGGTTAGTGGCGACTCCATCACACATTGTTTTTCCACAAAAATATCTTTTTCAAAATACACTTTCCATTTTTCCCAGTTCGTAGCCGTACCCTACATTTTTTGCCTGAGAGGTTTTCTCTGGGCAGGGTCCGGGACGTCGCGACACCCCGAACCCGGAAAGGAGCCCTAGGGTGAGAGATAGTAACCTAACTTGTCCCTATATCATACAAAATCCATTATACTACACAATATATGGGTCCAACCCCGTAGGGTTCACGTATACCCTATCCATCATCACATACATAGTATATACGCAGCGAAAAATTCAACCTAATACATTCATAAAACCATACCATAGTCTATACAAAACAAGATCTAGTTCCCTAAAATACATAACATACCCTGGGTGTCTACATAACCCAAAATGACTACCCGGCAAAGGAACAGTACTTACACAAGTACCTCTAAATAGCTAACCAACCACCACGCTCCTGAACCGCTAGGACGCTAGTGTCAGCTACTCGAAGGACCTGAAAGACATTTGTATGATAGGGGTGAGACACCTCTCAGTAAAGGAGAAACAATTTTATTAGTGTGTGGATACATGAGTGTTATTTCAATAGCAAACATACATTTCACAATACCAGTATTTTCACAAATACAGTTCCAATATACATACGATACAAAGCAATACAATCTAGTGTCATTACACTCTTCGGCCTAAGTCAGACTATCTGGTGGTATTTCACACCCTTTGGTAAAAGTCGGTGCCCCCGGTAACATGGCATAGCATAGGCCCCCACGGCGTTGAACCGGTGCAGATCCAGTGTTCTCACACCCTTTGGTAAAAACCAGCCTGTCTAGTAGTATTGTGCACTATTTGGCAAAAGCTGGACATCAAATCCTACGATCTTATTTTGACTCGATTCAATATCTCTGCCTACGGTATTTTAACTCCGCCCACTTGGATATATCCCCTATGGTATTATCCCGACTCGACATTTTCACAAAACCTGGAACATTTTGGAACTCACATTCCTATATTTCATTTGAATAATTCACAGCCTACGGTAGTTAACCGACACGCTTTTCCACACAAAATACATCATTCAAATTTATCATCTCATTCCACAATTGTTTAGGTAAACAAACAATCACATATCAGGTGTTTCAGAAATACAATTTAAAATAATCAAAGGTACAGTCATCACTATATCACAGTTTATTCTAACATAAAGTTTTCCAATAGAAACGGAGATGATACCCAAAACCCCAAATTTTCCTAAAAATTGTAAACCGAAAATCCCGTAATTTCACCAGATAGATTTTTCCAAATAAGTAACCAAAACATTCGTAGAATCGTAAACTACAATTTTACTGATTCATATTACAAAAACAAGTGATATAAATAGAAACCCCTTACCTTTCCTCGAAAACCAAAACACGAACTAAATCGGTCCAAAACAACGTCACGAGACCCCCAAAACCTAAAAATCGAAGAACAATACTTCAATATAATCCTATCAACTACATAGATCTACCAAATCAAAAACGAAATCGAACCCTTACCTCGGTTTTGGGTTAAAACCCAAAAATCTTTGAAACAAAATTTCGATCCACTATAAACGTAGAGATTCTCCTCCTGATCCACGTGGTAACGTCGGATTGTTGATTCGAATAATAAATGGCCCGAAACCCTAGAGAGAGAGAGAGAGAGAGAGAGAGAGAGAGAGAGAGAGAGTGGTTCAAGTTCTAGAAAGAGAGAGAGATTTGAGTTTTCTTAGAAATGAAGAAATGAAAAATGATATTTATAGTCCCTTTGACCCAGACCAATTCGTCAATGAGACGGCGTCTTTGTTGATGAATCATCTGCTCACTTCATCGACGAACCGCTTCCTTCGATGACGAAACCTATTTCGGCATTTTACAACTCGTTCGATATTTCTTAGTTGACAAGGTTATGAATTTTGGTGATGAAGAGTATAAGGGCCTTTGTCGATGAGAACAATGGCTTCATTTACAAAGCCTGATAAATTTACCTTTTCACCCTTTTGTTATTTATTAAATTTGAAATTCTCTGGTCAGGTTCTTAAAAACTCCCTACTTACAAAAATTTCTTCCTCGAAATTTGTAATCTCTCACTAGATAACTCATCCACATACCAAAACGTATACCCGACTCTAGAAAAAGCCAGCAGCCACCCACATAGCAGCCCAGTTCCAATATATAACATACCCTCACTTATGGCGGAGGAACACCGTGATTACGTACACAATGTCTCAGGAGTTCAAAATATCACAAAACCCTCCTAGAGACTAACCACACATTAATACTCTAAACAGATACATCAAATACTTACGTAAACCATACCTGTAAACATTATCCTTAGAACAAATGTAGATATTTCCGGCGTATTTCTGTCTCCAATTCCCAAGAAGCCTCCTCAACCATGTGATTCCGCCAGAGTACTTTCACTAACGGTATCTCCTTGGTACACAACTTCTAAACTTTCTGGTCCAGAATCTAAATGGGTATCCCCTCATATGCCAAAGCATCCCCAATCTCTAAGGATTCGTAACTAATCACATGTGATGAATCCGATACGTACCTGCTCAACATAGATACGTGGAACACATCATGGATTCGAGAGAGCACTGAATGTAGTGCAATCATGTAGGCTACTAGACCCGCTCGTTCAAGTACCTCGAATGGTCCGATATACTGCAGGCTTAGTTTGCCCTTCTTCCTGAACCTCATCACCCCTTTCATTTGAGCGATTCTTAGGAATATCTTAACCCCTACCTTGAATTCCAACTCATAATGGCGAACATCTACGTAACTCTTTTGCCGACTCTAAGCAGATTTAATTCTATCCCAAATCAATCTGACCTTCTCAGAAGCCTGCTGTACGAGTTTGGGACCCAATATCTTCCGTTCACTGACCTCATCCTAGTATAGAGGAGACCGAAACCTACAACCATACAATGCCTCAAATGGTGCCATACCAATACTAGCTTGGAAGCTATTGTTATAGGCGAACTCTACTAACAATAGGAACCGCATCCAACCACCACTGAAGTCTAA
Organism: Malania oleifera; assembly: GCF_029873635.1. Taxonomy (NCBI): domain Eukaryota; kingdom Viridiplantae; phylum Streptophyta; class Magnoliopsida; order Santalales; family Ximeniaceae; genus Malania; species Malania oleifera. Next base: position 25,180,195 of record NC_080424.1, on the reverse strand, counting down.
CACACACGCCCGTAACATATCCTCCAAGATCTATATTGTCCTCTTTGACTGTCCATCAGTTTGGGGGTCTCGATCTGAAAGCTCTTCTAGAATCGAGAAGTAAATCTCGGGTCTCAATCTGAAATGATGGACATCGGAACCCCATGCATTCTGACTATCTCCTGCACGTATAGATCTGCTAGCCTACTCAAGGAGTAGCTAACCTTAATCGGTACAAAGTGAGCAGATTTAGTCAACTTGTCCACGATCACCTAGATTGCATTCTGTCCGTGAACTGCTGGTGGTAACCTGGTGACAAAGTCCATAGAGATGTGCTCCCATTTCCAATCCGGAATGCTCAATGGCTGCAACGGTCCTGCCGGCCTTTGATGTTCGGCCTTTACCTGCTAACACGTCAGACATTGATCCACAAATCGAGCAATCTCCCTTTTCATGCCACTTCACCATAAAGATTCGTGCAAATCCCGATACATCTTTGTGCTGCCCGGATGTACTGTATACAAGGAACGATGCACCTCCTCCAGAATCATCCTCCTTATCCCCTCGTTATTTGGAATGCACAGTCTATTTCCAAACCTTAATACACCTCCCTCAGAGATGTTAAAATCTGCAGCCAGCCCCTGCTGCACCTTCTCTACAACCTCGACTAACTCCTCATCATTAGTCTGCGCGATTTTATTCCTCTCTAATAATGTCGTCTAGATCACCAAGCTAGCAATGAAATTTTGATGATTACCATCCACCAACTCCACACCAAGGTTTTCAAGATCCCGTCTAATATAATGCTTAGTTATCACTGTCGATACTGTCGCATGCTCTGACTTCCGACTCAACGCATCAGCTACGACATTAGCTTTCTCCGGATGATAGCTAATGGTGCAATCATAGCCATTGATTAGTTCTAGCCACCTCCTCTGTCTCATGATCAACTCCTTCTGCACGAAAAAGTATTTGAGGCTCTTATGGTCCGTGAAGATCTCACATTGTTCACCGTACAAGTAGTGTCTCTAGATCTTCAGCGTATACACCACTGCCGCCAACTCCAGATCATGCGTGGGGTAATTCTTCTCATACTCTTTGAGTTTCCGAGAAGAATAAGAAATTACTTTCCCCTATTGCATCAGCACACATCCCAAATCCTTCAGCGATGCATCGCTATAAATCACAAAGCCACCGTCCCCAGATGGGATGGTTAAAATCGGAGCAGTGACCAATCGGTGTTTCAACTCCTAGAAACTCTACTTGCACTCATCAGTCCAATAAAATCTCACACCCTTTCTCGTCAACCATGTTAGACGGCTAGATAATCTAGAAAATCCCTCCACAAACCTCTGGTAGTACCCAGCCAGTCCTAGGAAACTCTGAACTTCCTGCACGTTCTCCGGTTTCACCCAGTCAACCGCTACTTCTATCTTACCTGAATCAACTGAGATACCCCCTCCCGACACGACATAGCCAATAAATGTGACCTACTTCAACTTGAACTCACATTTCTTTAACTTGGCATATAGTTTCTTTTCTCATAGTACCTGAAGTACCAACCTCAAATGGTTTTCGTGCTCTTTCGGACCCCTAAAATATACCAAAATATCATCGATGAATATCACTATGAACTGATCCAGGTATTCATGGAAAACAATGTTCATTAGGTCCATAAATACCATTAGAGCATTAGTCAACCCAAAATGGCATGACCAGAAACTCGTAGTGACTGTATCGAGTTCGGAAAGCAGTCTTTGCAACATCCTCGATCCTAACTTTCACCTGATGATACCCTAACCGTAAATCGATCTTCAAAAAGACCTGCATTCCTTATAGCTAGTCAAACAGATCATCTATACGAGGCAACGGGTATCAGTTCTTCACTATTACCTTGTTGATCTCACAGTAATCAATGCACATTCTCATTGACTCGTCCTTCTTCTTCACAAACAATACTAGAGCTCCCTAGGGTGAAATACTAGGTCTGATAAAGCCCTTATCCAGTAGTTCCTACAACTGCTCCTTCCGTTCTTTAATTTTAGCTTGAGCCATCTGGTGTGGAGCTTTAGAAATCGGTGCCTTGCCTGGCAGCAGCTCAATAGCGAACTCCACCTCACAATCAGGAGGTAAATCGAGTAAGTCTTCCGGGAATACGTCTAGAAATTCATTAATCACTCAGATATCTTCGAGCTTTAGATCATCCCGAGGTGGTTCCTTCACACAAGCTAGGTACCCCTGACAACCGTCCAAGAGTCACCTTCTTGCTTGCATAGCCGACAGAATCGGTGGCGTCGAATGCGCACACAATCCTACGAAGTCATATTCCTACTCTCCAGGAGGTCTGAACACCACCACTTTCCTATGACAATCAATCACTGCAAAACTGGAAGATAACCAATCCATCCCCAATATAACATCAACTCGTACATGTCGTATACTATCAGATTCACCGGTAGCGACCTTCCCTAAATTACCATTGGGCAGTTCTCTAACATCTTCCTATAGATCAACACACTCCTAGACGGTGTAGCCACAAACAACCCCTCATCCATCACTTGGGTTTTAGCCCCACATAGTTTCACAAAAATTGCAGATATGAAGGGGTGCGTAGCTCCTAAATTTAATAAAACAATAGCTTTATTTGAAAGTAATAACATGGTACCTGTCACCACGTTGCCAGCGTGTTCTACATCCGCTGGAGTAAGTGAGTACACTCTCGCCTGAGCTGTGCTTCCCCAAGACACCTGGTTTTGTCCCCGGTTCTAACTCAGTGCTACTATACCAGTCGTCGGTGTAACATAGTTTTAGGATACATGGCCCAATTCGCCACAATGGTAATAGTTACCCATGAATGGCTGGCACTCCTAATCATGCCACTTACGACACTTGGCACAACGCATGCAAGATGGATCCCACTACCGACCCTGTCATTTCGTATTCTGGCGATTTCCTGAACCATAGTTCCTTTTCTTCCATTGTCCCTATCTAGAACTAGTCTAAGAACCAGAAGGTACCAGCCTCTTCTTCTGATCATGTGCCACTTCATCCTCCCTAAGACCAGCCTCAACTACGATGAATTTCTCCACCAAAACAGAAAACTCCCGTATCTGCAACATTCTCACCAACCTACAGATGTCCTTCCTCAGTCCCTTCTCGAACCTCTGAGCCTTTTTGTACTCATTCGAGATCATACACGGCACAAAGCGAGACAGCTCGATGTATCTAGCTGCGTAACTCTCCACTACCACAGTCCCCTAAGTCAGACTCGAGAACTCGTCTTCCTTTGCATCACAGACGGAAGCCGGGAACTATCTCTCAAAGAACACCTCCTTAAAATGGCCCCAAGTCATCCCTGATGAATCAGTTCTTTGCTCCTCAGGCAGATTCACCGCCATCCACCACCTCTTAGCTTCTCTGGCTAACTAAAACATAGCATAAAGAACTTTCTACTCGTCGGTGCAGTGCAAAACTTTCAGTAATTTTCTATCTTCTGCACCCAATTCTCCGCTATAATCGGGTCGGAACCTCCAGTAAACGTCGGAGGATGCATGCAGGTGAACTTCTCAATGGTGCAACCCGCAGCTGTAGGTGGATGCTCTCGTCCCCTAACACTTCGCCCGATCTCTCACATAATATGCTTAGTCAAACCCTGAGGCACAGAAGGTGACCCTTCACTCATAGTCCCCTTTGAACTACTATCCAAGTTTCTATCTTTGGGCTCCATACTGAAAATTAAACAGGAATAGATTAGCATTCCTATATCATAACACAATTAACACAATCATTGCAGAATAATCATGTTAAACTCTAAACTCTTGGGCCTAGGTCTTCCCTACAGCACAAACACGAAACCATCAATGGTTTGCCGTGATTTTATTGAAATCGTCATTCTAGAAAAAACACAGAACACCGCCAATGAGTCCCCGTCTAGCTACAAGACAACCCTTGACCTACTCTACCCATTCCCTACATCCTATACTTTGGTATGTTTACAAAATCACACCTAACCAAGTCTACAAGACCTAACAACTTGGTTAACTCTAATAGCAAGTTGTCACGTTCCAAACCCGAAAATGGGCCCCAGGGTGTGAGATAGTAACCTAACCTATCCCTATATCATACAACGTCCATGATACTACACAATATAAGGGTCCGACCCCATAGGGTTCACGTATACCCTATCCATCATCACATACACGTATATATGTAGCAAAAAATTCAACCTAATACATTCATAAAACCATACCAGAGTTTATACAAAATAGGATCTAGTTTCCTAAATTACATAACATACCCCGGGTGTCTACATAACCCAAAATGACTACTCGACAAAGGACCAGTACTTACACAAGTACTTCTACACAGCTGACCAACCACCATGCTACTGAACCGCTAGGACGCTAGTGTCGGCTACTCGAAGGAGCTGAAAGAAATTTGTATAATAGGAGTGAGACACCTCTCAGTAAGGGAGAAACATGTTATATTAGGGTGTGGATACATGAGTGTTATTTCAATAGCAAACATACATTTCACAATACCAGCATTTTCACAAATATAGTTCCAATATACATACGATACAAAGCAATACGATCTAGTTTCATCACACTCTTCGACCTAAGCAAGACTGTCTGGTGGTATTTCACACCCTTTGGCAAAAGTCGGTGCCTCCGATAACCTGGCATAGTATAAACCCCCGCAGCGTTGAACCAGGGTAGATATGGTGTTCTCACACCCTTCGGTAAAAACCAGTTTGTGTAGTGGTATTGTGCACTCTTTGGAAAAAGCTAGACATCAAAGCCTACGGTCTTATTCTGACTCGGTTCAATATCTTAGCCTACGACATTTTATTCCGACCTGCTTTGATATATCCCCCATGGTATTATCCTGATTCGGCATTTTCAAAAAACCTGAAACATTTTGGAACTCACGTTCTTATATCTCATTTGAATAATTCGCAACCTATGGTAGCTAATCGGCACGCTTTTCCACACAAAATACATCATTCAAATTCATTATCTCATTCCACACTTATTTGGGTAAACAAACAATCACATATCAGGTGTTTCAGAAATACAATTTAAAATAATCAAAGGTACGGTCATCTCTATGTCACAGTTTATACCAATATAAAGTTTTCCAATAGAAACGGAGATGATACTTGAAACCCCCACTTTTCCTAAAAACTGTAAACTGAAAATCCCGTAATTTCACCCAATAGATTTTTGCAAATAAATAACCAAAACATCTATAGAATCTTAAACTACAGTTTTATCAATTTAGATTATGAAAACAATTGATATAAACAAAAACCCTTACCTTTCCCAAAAAACCAAAACATGAACTAAATCGGTCCAAAATGTCACAGGACCCCTAAAACCTAAAAATCAAAGAAAAATACTTCAATATAATCCTATCTACTACATAGATCTACCGAATCAAAAAGGAAATCGGACCCTTACCTCAATTTTGGGCTAAAACTCGAAAATCCTCGAAACGAAATTATGATCCACTATAAACGTAGAGATTCTCCTTCTGATCCACGTGGTAACATCGGATCGTTGATTCGAGTAATAGATAGCCAGAAACCCTAGAGAGAGAGAGAGAGAGAGATAGTGGTTCGAGTTCTAGAGAGAGAGAGAGAGTGGTTCGAGTTCTAGAGAGAGAGAGAGAGATTTGAGTTTTATTAGCAATGAAGAAATTAAAATTGATATTTATAGCCCCTTTGACCTGGCCCAATTTTTCGACAAGATGGCGCCTTCGTCGACGAATCATCCATGCATTTCGTCAACGAACCAGTTCCTTTCGAAAGTAACCCTATTCCGACTTTTTAAAACTCGTTCGGTATCTCTTCATTGACGAGGCTCTGAATTTCAGCAATGAAGAGTATAAGGGCCTTTGTCAATGAGAACAATGGGTTCGTTGATGAAGCCTGCTAAATTTACCTTTTTACCCTTTTGTTATTTATTAAATCATAAATTCTCAGGTCGGGTTCTTACAACTTCTTTGTACAAACCAAGTTGTTCCTTGTTTTGTTTTTGTTTGAAGGTTTAGGATTGTTGATGTGGAAACCTGAACTCGAAATATAAAAGAAAATAAATGTGGAAGAGAGAAATAAAGGAAAAGAAAGGAAAAAGAAGGAAATTGGTTTGCAGGACCCAAACTGTCGACGGTTGTATAGAGCTTGGGAAAAATCGTCACTGGTTTCAATCACCTGGGAGGGTCAATTGCCAAACTGTCGACGGTTTTGTGAGGGCAGGGAAAACCGTCAACAGTTTTCCTGCAGGTAAGCTTACTTAAGTAGTAAGCAAGGTATTTTTAAAACATAACAAAGATCTCCCTCTCTCTCTCTCTCTCTCTCTCTCTCTCTAAAATTAGGTTTTGGACTCTCTCTCTCTTTACTCTCACTCTCTCATGGCTCTCTCTCTTCGGTAGGCTCACCTAGAGCTCGTGCTCGGTCTCCAATCACTCTTCTTTTCTCTCTCGGCTTGCAGTTCGCTTTTGGCGGTAGGATTGGAAAGCTAGGGTTTTTAGTTTCAGAGCGTTAGCAGTCTATTTTTCAGAAACAAGCAAGGGGATTTAATTAAGTTAGGTTTTTATTAAATTTGAACCAATTAAAATGTGCTATATGTATGTATATACTTGATTTCAAAGGTTATTTCGAAAAACGACCGTTCAAAATGGACTTTACAAATATAGGATATATGATATGGTATTTTGAATAAAATGAACGGTGGGAAGCTTGGTTTTATCTTACGGACTTAATATTTTATGTTTTATTGGTTGTTTATTGGACTATGTCCAAATACTGAAATCGTGTGGCAGAAGAATGATATGTATGGTTTATTGTACAACCGGATTTGAGAATGTTGTGAAAATACTAGAACTGTTTGTGAAACATACTTGAATTACTTGGGTAAAATACTGGGTTTTGATATAATGGCTGCGGGCCAGGTTTTATTTGAAGGTCGGGGATCGGGTTTTATTTGACGGCTGGGGGCCAAGTTTTTTTAAATGGCAGGTTTTATACGAAATGAATTTATACTACAATTTTTATTACTGAAATTGTATGATATGGTTTAAGAACCCTAAGGACCAGTTGTATTGTGAGCATGGTACCGTTGCTAGGAAATTACTATTTGGCCATGTGCGCTGTAACGCCCCAAACCCTTAAACCCGAGTCCGACGTGTTATACCTAATAAAATCCCTGATAATCCATAATCAACATATACGCAGCGAAAAACATAAATATAATCTCTAATTATATAATACCAAAGTTCACTAATTCTAACTATAATCCATAATAAATCATCCATCGCCTGCATTTCCATAAATCTACATAACTCCCAAAATATTTCAGTATTTTCACAATCATTCCTGACTCAACAGTCTTAAAACATAAGACATAAAACATAAATATTTACATTCCCCAAAATAACATAGAAATATACCATTTTCTTTTTCTATTTCCCAATAATGTTATAAAAACCTCGAGCTCTCAAAGCTCGATCTCGAGGAAATCCTGAAAAAGATAAATTCATATTCGGGTGAGACACATCTCAGTAAGGGAAGAAACAATATATTAAAACAGTGTGTGGCTAACATGAGTTTATAATCAACATAAAATTTAACATTTGAAGATCTTTAACATAATTTCTGAAGTCATTTTTTGGACCTAATCAATCACATGCAAATATTTAACCCACGAGATTACTCGATGATAGGGGTGATTACCCGCCCATACAAGTAGCACCCCTCTGCTCTGATATTTAGGCAACCCAAAGGTCACAGTTAAAACATACCAGGGCACTCACCTTAATCAGTAAGCCCTCAAGTGATAAATTGATCTCGTACTCACACAATTCATACAAAAGTTTATAGGAAAAGACCCTAAGGATAGGAAAATCTACCCGCCCATACAAGTAGGTTCCCTCTGCCCTAGTACATTATGCGGCTACTGCCACATCTGTAACTACTAATGCACTCACCTTACTCAGCAAACCCTCAGGCAAAAGGTACGCCTCGCCCAATCGTAACATCTTCTACGTACATACATGCATTTAATATCATAATACATCATTTTTTCTATCATTATTCAATCATATACATCTGTTCATATTCAGGGCTTAACATTGCATTGCATTTCACTTTAAGTGACTCTTTCCCATTTTATATTGTTCACATTTCACATTTCATTCATTTCCCTTTTCATTTCATTTCATACCCAGCAACTTTCAGCTGTTTTACCCAACATTTTTTTGCTGTCATACATTTACCCAACATCTTTCAACTATTTTACCCAGCATATTTCAGCTGTTATATATTTACCCAACATCTTTCAGCTGTTTTACCCAACATATTTCAGTTGTTTACCCAGCATATTTCAATTGTTTACATGGTTGCATTAACACACACAAGCAGCACAATTCATATCATATTTCATTCACAATGCATTACTTACTTAACTTGCATCTCATACATTCAACATATATTTGCACAGAATCTCATGCCACACAGTTTAGCAATAAAATTAATACATTGTCTGTAAAATAAGTCAACCAACATTTAACTTTTATATACTGAAAATACCTTTCATTCCTTACATAATTACCCAGAAAATATTTTTCCACTTTCATCAGTTCATTTTCGCATATACATATCTAATAAATAGCCCTAAACTCGGAAAAATATAATTTAAATGGTTGGGATTTTAAACCCATACCGAAACATATACACGTATATATAACATAATTTATTTTTCATTAAATTCATAAAAATTCTGATTTAATATATATTTTCCCCCTTACCTGATTTCTTGAATTATGCCAACAGGGACTTCGAAAATACCTGCGGCGCTCACCCGAACCCTGAATCAAAAATCCTAATTCCATATAATTAATCCTGAATAAAATATTATTTAATATTTCCTAAACATATAAATTCTAAATAAATAAATATACCCTTAAATATAGCCAAATTACCAAATTTTTCAAATTAATTAATTCATTTCCCCAAAATACTACCAATCTAGCCTTCCCTAAGCTCCACACACTTCAAATTAACGTTTAAACAAATATTTAATACTCCCACTTAATTTTCTAAATTATGTCTGCCGGGCCCAAAATTACACCTGCGGCGCTTACCCGAGTCCTAAATTCTGAAAGTTCTACTTCAACTCCAGATACTCAACATTTTAGCATTTCTAAATTAATTCTAATTAATTAAAAATAAGCTCCTTAATAACCTCTGTACCCCAAATTTGGGGTTTTGCCCACGATGACCCAACGGGAATTATGTCCCGCTAGACTTGTAGATAATCGTCCCTAGATTCTCGTAGTGGTCTCCGTTCGTCAATCAAGCTTATAATTTACAAGAAATTAAAGAAAAATGAGAAATTAGCTTATCCCAGGGGATACACCTACGTCGCTCCTACCACCGATCCGCTCCGGTAGAAATGACGGTAGCGGAGAATGGAGTCCAACGCTATCTTTTGATTCTCGATGGGGCGAAAATTCGCCACGAAATCAAGGAGAGAGGGAGAGAGAACGAGAGGAGAGAGAGAGAGAGAGAGAGAGAGAGAGAGAGAGAGTTCAGTGGGGTGGAAGTCCTGGCGCAGGAATCTGCCAAATGGAAATAAAAATCTTTCCTTCCTTCAGGATCATTCCTGAAGGAAGTATAATAATAATAATAATAATATATTTAATTAATAATAATAATAATATATTTTATTAATAAAAATAAAAATAAATTTTAATTAATTTTTTTTTAAAATCTGTTTGATTAATTAATTAATTAATTATTTATTTATTTATTTATTTATTTATTTATTGGGTTATTACATTCTCCTCTCCTTATAAAAATTTCGTCATCGAAATTTCTTTACTAGCTAATCAATCATTTCCTTAACCCCTAAAAGCAACTAATCTAACCATCAAGTTCAAATCCTGAGTTCTTACTCTCTGCTTGGAAAAATCACCATCGATGGGTTTACCATGATTTTCTGAAGCTAGCTACTTCTTCAAAAAAACACAGAAGACCATTAAGGGATTTCTGCCTCCAAACTTACAAAACACGACTCAAAATTCCTATCTGTATCTTAATCTACCCATTTCTATCCTTATCGCAACTCAATCCTATACTTTGGTATAAATCATCCCTAACCTAAAACTCTAATATCTCTATATCCAGGCGATGTGAAATTAATCACACTTCCAGCTAGACATTGCTCTGATACCATCTGTAACGCCCCAAACCCTAAAACTCGGGTCTGGCGCGTTATACCTAATAAAATCCCTAATAATCTATAATCAACATATACACAGAGGAAAACATAAATATAATCTCCAATTATATAATACCAAAGTTCACTAATTCTAACTATAATCCATAATAAATCATCCATCACCTGTATTTCCATAAATCTACATAACTCCCAAAATATTTCAGTATTTTCACACATAAAACATAAATATTTACATTCCCCAAAATAACATAGAAATATTCCATTTTCTTTTTCTATTTCCTAATAATGCTATAAAAACCTCGAGCTCTCAAAGTTAGATCTCAAGGAAATCCTGAAAAAGATAAATTCATATTTGGTTAAGACACATCTCAGTAAGGGAAGAAACAATATATTAAAATAGTGTGTGACCAACATGAGTTTATAATCAACATAAAATTTAACATTTGAAGATCTTTAACATAATTTCTGAAATCATTTTCTGGACCTAATCAATTACATGCAAATATTTAACTCATGAGATTACCCGAGGATAGGGATGATTACCCGCTCATACAAGTAGCACCCTTCTGCTCTGATATTTAGGCAACCCAAAGGTCGCAGTTAAAGCATACCAGGGCACTCTCCTTACTCAGTAAGCCCTCAAGTGATAAATTGATCTCGTACTCACACAGTTCATACAAAGGTTTATCGGCAAAGGCCCTAAGGATAGGGAAATCTACCCGCTTATACAAGTAGGTTCCCTCTGCCCTAGTACGTTATGCGGCTACTGCCATATCTGTAACTACTAATGCACTCACCTTACTCAGCAAGCCCTCAGGCGAAAGGTACGCCTCGTCCAATCGTAACATGTTCCACGTACATACATACTTCTAATATCATAATACATCATTTCTATCATTATTCAATCATACACATCTGTTCATATTCATGGCTTAACATTGTATTGCATTTCACTTTAAGTGACTCTTTCCCATTTTACATTGTTCACATTTCAAATTTCATTTCAATTTCATTCATTTCCCTTTTCATTTCATACCTAGCATTTTCAATTGTTTTACCTAGCATCTTTCAGCTGTTTTACCCAACATTTTTCAGCTGTTATACATTTACCCAATATCTTTCAGCTATTTTACCCAGCATATTTCAGCTGTCATACATTTATCTAGCATCTTTCAGCTATTTTACCCAATTTCAGCTGTTTTACCTAACATATTTCAACTATTTACCCAGCATATTTCATCTGTTTACATGGTTGCATTAACACACACAAGCAACACAGTTCATATCATATTTCATTCACAATGCATTACTTACTTAACCTGCATCTCATACATTTAACATATATTTGCACAGAATCTCATGTCACACACAGTTTAGTAATAAAATTAATACATTGCCTGTAAAATAAGCCAACCAACATTTAACTTTTATATACTAAAAATACCTTTCATTCCTTACATAATTACCCTGAAAATATTTTTCCACTTTCACTAGTTCATTTTCGCATATACATATCTAATAAACAGCCCTAAACTCGGAAAAATATATGTTTAAATGGTTGGCATTTTAAACCCATACTGAAACATATACACGTATATATAACATAATTTATTTTTCATTAAATTCATAAAAATTCTGATTTATATTTTTTTCACTTACCTAGTTTCTTAATATATGCCAACAGGGACTCCGAAAATACTTGCGGCGCTCACCTGAATCCTGAATCAAAAATCCTAATTCCATATAATTAATCCTGAATAAAATATTATTTAATATTTCCTAAACTTATGAATTCTAAATAAATAAATATACCCTTAAATATAGCCAAATTACCAAATTTTTCAAATTAATTAATTCATTTCCCCAAAATATTACCCATCTAGCCTTGCCTAAGCTCCACACACTTCAAATTAACATTTAAACTAATATTTAACACTTCCACTTAATTTTCTAAATTATGCCCGCAGAGCCCAAAACTACACCCGCGATGCTCACCCGAGCCCTAAATTCTGAAAGTTCTATTTCAACTCCAGATGTTCAACATTTTAGTATTTATAAATTAATCCTAATTAATTAAAATAAAGCCCTTAATAACTCCCGTACCCCAAATTTGGGGTTTTGCCCACGACGACCCCACAGGAATTTCGTCTTGCTAGACTTGTAGAGAATCATCCCTAGATTCTCGTGATGGTCTTCGTTCGTCAATCAAGCTTATAATTTACAAGAAATTAAAGAAAAATGAGAAATTGGCTTACCCTAGGGGATATGCCTATTACGCCGCTCATGCTTACCCTTATTAGAACCTATTGATTATGATCCGCTCCGGTTAGAACTGACGACCGCGGAAAAACCCTGAATGGAGTTGCATCAGCGGTATCTTTTGTTCTCGATCGGGCAAAAATTCGCCACGAAATCTGCCAACAATCAGGAAGAGAGGGGAGAGAGTGAGAGTGAGAGAGAGAGAGAGACAGATAGAGCTGAGAGAGAGATGAGAGAGAAGGAGAGGAGAGAGGAGGAGAGAGAGAGAGCGGAGATGGGGAGAGGTGGAGAGAGAGAGAGAGGCGAGAGAGAATGAGAGGAGAGAGGACGGGAGAGAGAGAGAGAGAGAGAGAGAGAGAGTTCAGTGGGGTGGAAGTCGTGGCGTAGGAATCTTCCTGCCAAATGGGAATAAAAATCTTTCCTTCCTTCAGGATCATTCCTGAAGGAAGTATAATAATAATAATAATAATAATAATATATTTAATTAATATTAATAATATAATTTATTAATAAAAATAAAAATAAATTTTAATTAATTTTTTTTTTAAATCCGATAGATTAATTAATTAATTAATTATTTATTTATTTATTTATTTATTTTTGGGTTATTACATGCGCCCACACTGTACTGAAAGGTGTAGGATAGTTTCAGCCGATTGGCCTACGTTGAGGTTGTACCTTCCCTTGGGTCCGGACCAGGAAGTGGTAAGGCAATCGGACCTACAACTAGGTTGAGGATACCTGCAAACGTATTTAGCAGATGGTTACTTTGACTTTATCTGGGTTGATCCCCCAGGGCTTAGTCTAGCCTTTGAGTCGTACAACTCGTCATAAGGGTTAAGCATGTCGTTAGTCATAGGGAGTGTCTTTTACGCATATTTGTTGATTTATGTAAATGATGTTATTTGTTTATTGAACTAGTTTATATTGAGAAAGCAAATACATATTTTTCAACTGTAAAGGTTTGAGTACATGTATGTGAATTTAAATGCATGAATGTTTATGGCGAAGTAAAACTCTTCGTCAGATGACTTACTAAGTAAGGTGAGTGCCCTTGTAAATATCAGCTGTAGTGTTACCCAATTTAGGAGGGCAAGGTTACCAACAGTATCAGAGTAAAGGGACGTTACATGTTTGAGCGTGTAATCTTTCCTGTCCTTAGAAACTCTTGGTTATAAATGTTTATGTGTGTGTAAATATAGTTTGCATGTGTTTTTTCAGTTAATGTTGATTTACAAACAGTTATATTTTGTATACATTAAAACTCATGTTGGTCATATACTGATTTTAACTTAATCTTCCTTATTGAGAAGTGTCTCACCCCAATATACAAATTATCTTTTCAGGACCATCTCGAGATCGAGCTTAACGTACTTCGGGGCGGGGTGATAGCTAGTTTTTGTGAGTGTCTGCAAGAACTCTTACTACAAAAGAATTGATTTTTAGTGACGAAAGTATTAGTAACGAATTCAAAAATAAAATACAAAAATTAATTTATTTCTCGATAATAGTGACGATTTTGTTGATTCCTCACTATTAGTTAGGTATTAGTGATGGTTTTAAGCTCCGAACAAATTAGCGTGTCTACAAGGTGCAGATTTGACAAGGGCAGGTCGGGCATATATAGGTCGCATAGGGGTAGTCTACTAAGAGCAGTTTGATTACGTGCAAGTCATGTGTAGGGTAGATTCACCAAGGGCAAGTCAATTACGTTCATATCATGTGGAAGGCAACCACCAGTAGATTACATGGAGGGTAGACTTGCTAAGGCCAGGTCAACCATGTGTAGATCATGTGCATTTTTCCAACGGCTTTCTTTTAAATTTAATTTTAAATTTATATAAATTTGAACATAAAATAAAATTGTATCGGCTTTCTTTTAAATCTATACAGTTTCGAAATTCATACTTTCAAACATAGTCTCAGTCTTTATTATGTCTAAAATATTATAATTAAAAATGATATTGATTGAAAAAACTCATAGATATTTAAGTCTCAAAGTTTATACTCGCAAATACTACTTCAATTACATTTAAAATAAAAAATATTTAAATATTTGAGAAGTTTGTTTTAAATGGTAAAGATGAAAATAGATAATTAGCAGAGTTTGATTATTAGTTGTTATTATTATTAAAAATAATAATATTTTTTCGCACATCCCAATCTTCATGACGCTGGCGAGCTCTGTCCAAAATTTTGACTAATTGCAAAGCAACAAAATGCTGAAAGCAGGCAGGTGAAATACATTAACTTGTCTTTTTCAACAAGGCCAAGTGGGGTGTGTGCATTCTCCTAAACGTGTTCCTTTCCTTCTCCACATAACATTTAAAATTTATTAATAATAAGATTTTATTATACTAAGAAAAACATGGCATGATATAAATCATAAAAATGTAGATTTATAACACTTAGTTCATTGGTCGGACGAAGTTTAGATTTGATTTTGTATGAATTTAAATAAAATACAGCAATTTATATAAATTCAAATTTAAAATTTATGTGCCCAAACACAGCATTATTGAATTCAAATGTTAATATATTGATGGCTCTCAAATCGTTGTGCATGTTCTTATTTAATTAATCACACGAAATTTAATGGCATTTGGGAGTATAAATTTCAAATCATCAATTTAAATACGTGTAGATTTAAAAGAAAATCAATACCATTCTATTATTTGTTTATCCAAATTCACCAAATCCAAATCAAGACTTCTAATTCTATCATCCCAAATGCGAGGTGCTAATTCTCAAATCAATTTTCGTATTGTGTATTCATTTCATATGATAAATATATAAATTGAAAATCTTGAGGAAAAGGATGAAATATGTCAACGAGTTTGAAATTCAAAGTTTAGATTTTTAGATTGGTGCTCATTTGCATAAAAATATATACAAAATTATATGGAGTTTTGCCTTGCTCTTTTTTATACTTCAAAAAATATTTTAAATGGTTTAAACTGCATGATGGTGACATGAAGAATAGTATCGGATTACTTTTACTTCGATTCATAAATATATAAATATTTATTTTTTATTTTGTTTAAATAATAAATTTTACAACATAGGATGAGACTGAAACATGCGATAACACGAAGATTTGTTTTGGAAGGTTTGACTTTTAAAATTGGTTCAAACCTTGCTTCGCGAAAGACTCCTTTGTACTATAGTGATTTAGTAAAGTTCACTAAATTATAAATGACTTGGTATAACATGACATCCGGACTTTACCCTGATCAACGAGACCTAGGGGCAGAGAGTGCTGATATGTAGGTTTGGTGCCACACTAAGGGCTTCGAAGGGCTCGTTGGTGGCTAGAATTTCTATGTAATAAAAAAAAAATTTAAAACTAAATTTAATAATCATGCAAATTGAAATAAAATTTACACATTCATTATTTATATATTCAAATTAATATAAGATGAAATAAAACTCTAACCTAAGAAAAATTACACATTAATTGATTAAGCATTCAAATAATTATGAAATTAAATAAATACTTTAATAGTAAAAATTTCCAATACGAAGCATATAACTTCAAAATTGAAACTAATTTTAATGATCATACAAATTGATAATAACAATTTCACATCCTAAAAAATGTATATATTTACTAATTAAACGTTCAAATAATCATGAAATATAACAGATCCCCTAACATAAAAAACTTTCAATTCAAACCTTATGACTTCAAAATTAACACTAAATTTAATATTCACACAGATTGATAATAAAATTTACACATTCATCATTTATACATGAAAAAAACCCTAACCTCAATTTGGGGACCCTACAATGATGCTTCAAATCAACAGATTGACTTCAATACAAGTCAATTCAACATACAAGAAAATAATTTCTACTTCAAACTATTCAAAATCTTAACTGAAATTTCAAATTACAAAGATTTAGGGTTTCAAACAAGCTTGGATATGGGGAGAACATACCTCACTTTCATTCCTTAAATAATGGTATCCCAAAGTTCGATTTTGTACTTGTGTGGCAGAACGTGTAATACCCCAACCCCGAAGGATCTGAGATATTTACTTTTTACCATTGATTTACAGCGAAAGTAAATAAACTCAATTATTATTAAACGAGAGTGCTAATTATCCATATTACAATCATTTATTTTAAAAGAAGAAAAATTACACAAGCATAAATATCTGGCATCACACTAATATTTCTAATCAATATTTATTTTTCTATCCCCACTCGTATGCTTGCTAAGCCTAATTTCCGACATGCCCTTCAGAGTTATCTGAAATAAAAATATGATTGGAGTGAGACGACGCTCAGTAAGTAAATAAGATTATTATTAGTGTGTGGGGTCAAAATGAGTTTTTTAAAAATTTCGTAAAACAATATATTTAATACTATAACTTCAAAACTGGTTCTAGAATAAAAAAAAATTTTAAAATTTCTGTATAAAACTTTTATCATCAATTACAACAATAAAATTTTATAATTATATATTATAACTGTTAAATTAAACTTTTAACTTCAAAACTATAAAAATATTTAATGATAAACATACATATACTTTTTCTTATACGTTTTCTTTAGATCGTCATTTAAGCACAAGAATGATCATTTTCATGTAAACTTACACTTTTCTTTCAAATCATCAATAATTATGCACACGTAATTAAATATGTATAAACATATATTGTAAAAACCACCCTTAGGTCTGTTTGTCGTAAGTCATGTTTACCCCCATGACTGGGTTGTGCGGTTTGAAGACTGGACTTAACTGGCTAGCCGACTAAACTAAATCAACATACGTAAACATTAAGTGAGATTTTCATTATTAAGTCCTGGTCTGCAACTAGGTGTGCACTCAAGAGAAATCTATTAACATATAATCACTCTGTAAAACGTGTGGGTGCACTCTGATCCATTTAAACTTTAAACTGCGGTACCGAACATTTGTAACTTTGAACTTTTGTTGTCATAAGGGGTTTAAAATCATCTTATTATAATTTATGAAATTTAAAAATAAAATCGTGAAAATCTCATCTTTACTCATATTTTCATGAAAAAATGTAACTTAAAAGTAAACTCATGCCACATAATTTTTGTGTTAAAAATATATATAATTTTTTTTAAATAGAAAGAAATGCTAAAAATTTACCCAAGGAGATTAGAACATTTCTTAACCTAAAAATAAATACAAGTATATTAAAGATAGAACTGGTATAATTAAATATACGTAAAAATAAACTCGTGAAAATTTTATGGAACTAACAAACATAATTGAAATTTACTTACAAATAAACTCGAGTATGAATTTTAAATAAAAAGAAACTAACATAATCAAATTTACTTACTTTCTTTTACCTTGTGCTATGAACACAATAACCATCTCTAAGAAATGAGATCGAAAAGAGTAGGTGAGTGAGAACTTACTCAAAAATTCTCTCCACCACAAATTCTTTCACTCACTAATCCTTCTCTTCCTTGAAAAAATTGTTGTGAAAAATAAAGGTTGAGAGTTTCCTTTTTATAGGAAAATTTTGGAAAATAAATGGAATTTATAAAAGTGTGGGGAGATAGGTGAAATTATAATTTTTTAAAATTAAAGACTAGG
This sequence comes from Malania oleifera, assembly GCF_029873635.1. NCBI lineage: Eukaryota > Viridiplantae > Streptophyta > Magnoliopsida > Santalales > Ximeniaceae > Malania > Malania oleifera. Next base: position 25,162,126 of record NC_080424.1, on the reverse strand, counting down.
CAAGGTATGGGTTGAGTATGGGATGAGGATGTAGGCTATGTGAGAGTGCTTGCCACCATTCCCATTAAATAAATTTTTAATTAATTATTTATTTTTTAAAAAAAATTAAATTTGAATTTTGAAAACTCATTACAACTTTGAGACCCAAGTGGATCCTATGTAACTCTAATAGTCCTTATACGATTTTATGAGCCCTACATAACTCCGGAATTCATGTGAATCCCACACGACTTCAGGACTCATGTGAGCCCCACAGAGTCTTGTGGGCCCCATATATGATACCTATATTATTATTATCTTACTATGTATTTCTACAAATAATGTTTGTCAAAACACTATTTTATGTATATGTACTTATTTACGTGTACAAACAGTGTCTATCCTGTTTATCCTATGAAATTCTATTTTGACCAAGCCGACCTTCAGGGAGCAACTAAGCCGCAATGGTTTCTAAGCACTCGTTAAGACAAGATCTTTTTTAGGCATCAAACATGGAATCAAGGATCCTATAGAAAAACGCTTTTGTATTGATATTAACTTAATGACCATTTTTATTATTTTATTATTATTGTGCTTTAATCGTATATATATATTTTTGGGTCATCACAGAACGTTTGGCTTATACATACATGGTAGAACAGTAACCTTCAAAGGTCGTCTGGTTGCCACTCGAATCCTCCACCATTGTCCTCCCCTGCTTTCTTCCTCTCGAGTTTGTACGTTTGCAGAGAAGAAGGAAGAAGACGAGTTTTACCTAGCCAAAAAATGTTGGTTCATCCAGCATTATTTACCTAAAAAATGCAAGACAAAGCAGCATTTTTTTAATGAACCACGTGTCACCCAATAATGCTACTTCATCCAGATTAAAAAATGTTAGTCCATCAAATATTTGTTTTTGTTTAATACATATTGGATGGACCAACATCTTTTGATGTGCATTAATTTGGAAAAAAAAATTTCAGTTCAAAATATTTTTAAATAAATTCTATTAAAGTGAGAAACATGATACGATATAAGTCATAATAATGTAGATTTTATAACAGTTAATTCTTTGTTTGGAAGAAGTTTAGATTTGATTTTGTATAAATTTGAATATGATGTGACACAAATTTATATAAATTCAAAATTAAAATTTAAAATCTATATTTGCAGACGCAGTATTAGTGAATTTAAATATTAATATATTGCTACCTTTCAAATCGTATGTATAAAAACTATTCCTTGTAATTTTTTTCTCATATATGTACACATAGAGGTCATTATTAATCTCATTACTTGTGCACCAAGTATGCCTTTATTTATTAGTTTATTGTTGGATAGTTGTATATGTTTTTATTTAATTAATCGCATGAAATTTAATAGTATTTGGGAGTATAAACTTCAAGTCACTAATTTAAATTTGTGTAGATTTAAAAGAAAATTAATACAATTTTATTATGTGCTTATCCAAATTCACCAAATCCAAATCAAGAGTTTTAATTCTATTATCCTAAACACAGGGTTCTAATTATCAAATTATTTTTCTTATTGCATATTCATTTCATGTAATAAATATATAAATTGAAAATCTTGAGGCTAAAAAGATAAAATATGATAATTCATGTTTGGAGTTTGAAGTTCATACTTTAGATTTTTAGATTGATGTACATTTGGACAAAATAGATACAAAATTATATGGAGTTTCATCTCAATCCAAAAGCAAACATATGAAAAGTATGATCAAATTTCTTGTGGTCCATTTTGTAATGAGTGAGGGCTGGCTTCAAAGGTTTTGAATTAGGTTGGCTCATTTATGAACAAAATAAATAATCACTTCCATTCAATTAATTAATAGACTTTTTTTTTTTTCAACTAAAAGAGGGCGGCACCTCTATTTATTTATTAATATATCATCACTTTTGGCGGAGGAATAACGTGGTTACAAGTTAAGCAAAAGGGAGATTACAAAACAACCAACCAAACTATGACAATAAAACTAAACATAACTAACAAAGAAGATAAAAACATAAATACAATCAAAATCAAATCAAAATATACCAAACAAAACTTTAGAGTTGATCTAACGACGAACGGAAACGAGACCCCACCTATACATCCGAAGAATACCTATTAATAGACTTCAAACATGTTTCTCTTAATTAATTGTAATAAATTTGTCTAACATTTTTCTTCAATATGTTAACATATTAATGTCATTGTCATTATCTAACTCCCTTAATTTTGTTTTTGAAAACACTTTCAACTAAATTTTGAAAAAAAAAAAAAAAACACCACACACAAAATTTTAAGTAAATATGTTCTTATTTTCTTTAAATATGGATTGTTGGGAATAAAACTCGTCACTAGCCTAAAAACGTAGACCTGCCAAGTGCAGGTTACATGAGGTGCAGACTTGAAAAGGGGGTCTATTGAAAATTTCACCTATGAGTTTGTCCCACGTTGAAAAATTTGAGTGGATGATGAATGCTTGTATACATGGTTGGACCCAATACCTAATAGGCTTAAACTTTTAGGTCAAGTTGTGGGAAGTAGGATTGGTTCGAGGGCACGTGGAATGCAATCCGAGGCACGTAAGATGCGAGTGGTAAGTCCCACTTAAGCCCCTGGGCTCTAGTTGAGGTGGCAGGGGGATCTGCGGTGGGTTGCTTAATAGTATAAGTCCGGGTTCAAGTCCTACTATGCTGAACGAAACATGAATTTACCTCTTGCCTTGGCTGTGGAACCAGACAATGTGGGTGAGGGATTAGTCTGAATACCTCATGACGCTACCAGTGATCATATATTATGTAACTAGATGAGGGCGCTAGGACACCCTGTGTAACCCAAAAAAAAAAAAAAAAGTCTCACTTAAGCAATTGTTGGAGAATTGGGCTTACTCCCAAAAGGAAGACGATTTTTGTTCAAGGAGGAGCAGTTATTTGTCCCACATTGAAAAATTTAAGTGGATGATGTGTGCTTATATACATGGTTGTGCTTAAGACCCAATAGGCATAAGCTTTTGAGTCAAGTTGGTGCTCACTCATATGTATCAATCCCACCCATGGACTCCTTCGGTGTTAACAAGGTTGATCATGTATAGGTCGCATATAGAGGGGTAGCCTACTAAGAGCAGGTTGATTACGTGCAAGTCATGTGTAGGGTATTATGTAAACCCCAAGTGTCCTTTTGTTTTCATAGTATTCATCCGCCATAAGTGAGAGTTATTAATAAACTTGGGAGGGGACCGTCATGTGGGTGGCTTCCGGCTCTTTTCAAAGAATAAATAAATAAATAATAATAAAAAATAAAAATAAAAAAAGTCATGCGTAAGTACATGGAGGGTATACTTGGTAAGTACAGATGGACCATGTGCGAGCTACTATTTTTTTGTTCCTACCTATCCAAAAGAAGTTAGAAAAGGAATTCTTTCCAAGGGGTTTAATGCTACAGGGAGGGCATCCTACAATTGAGGACCAAAGAAATACATTAACTTGTCTTTTTCAACAAGTGGGGTGTGTGCATTCTCCGAAACTTTCCTTGAATATGGGGATCCAAAATTTTAAAATTTATTATTAATAAGATTTTATTATACTAAGTGAAACATGATATGATGTAAATCATAATAATGTAGATTTATAACACTTAATTCTTTGTTTGAAAGAAATTTAGAAATCAAAATTTAAATAAAATGTAGCATAAAATATTATTAAATTTTATTCAAATTTATACAAATTCAAATTTAAAATTTATGTGCCCAAATGCTACATTAATGAATTCAAATATTAATATATTGATGACTCTCAAATCGTATCCATAAAAATTGCTCCTTGTAAATTTTTTTCTTTTTCATTTTTTTTTATTATGTCGGGTTCTTCTCATCCCTATCACCATCAGTGGACACTCCCCTACGGGGCACACAGTCAGGCATGTTGTTTTTTTGTCCCACATTGGTAGAATAGTTTCACATTAGTATAAAAGGTTGTTTTGAATTTTTTATATTATTTATCTCACATTGAAGAGAAGTGTTTATTGGACTTGAGGTTGAAACTATATAAAGAGTTCAACTCTTCATTTATAAAATACACCTCAAAGTTGTACTTTGTCAAGAAGTAGTGGATTGATCATCGGTGCTCAAGGACGTAGGTAATTCTATACCGAACCTCGTAAATTTCTTATCTTGTTCTTTTTATTGTTTTGTTATTAGTTTCTGCATTACTTTAATTTCTTATATATTCAATAGCAATAGTTGTAGTATTGGTGTTTGGCACAAGTGGGGTGTCCGGCACAACAATTGGTATCAGAGCTAGGTTGAATAGTGTTGATACGGAGGTGTTCCTATGTTAGGATCCTTGATTCCACGTTTGATGCCTAAGAAAGACGTTGTCTAAGCGAGTGCTCAGAGATCATTACGGCTCAGTCGCTCCCTGGAGGTCAGCCTGGTCAAAGTGAAATTTCATAAGATAAAACAGAGTAGACACGGTTGGTAAGTACTATTCATCCTAGGCTTTTTGCTTTGTTGGTTGCTATTGAATATATAAAAGATGGCAGAAACTAGTGCAGCAGTAGAAGAAACATTGTCCACACGAACTCCAACTCCTTCGGCTTCGACATCATCATCGAAGACAATAGCTAATGTTCGATTTGAGGTGGAGAAATTTGATGGTACCAATAATTTTGGTATGTGGCAATGTGAGGTGATGGACATCTTGTATCAACAAGAACTAGATATTGCTTTGGATGATAAACCAGTAGATATGGGTGACAGAGATTGGGAAAAGATGAATCGTCAGGCATGTGGTACAATTCGTCTGTGTCTCGCCAAAAATCAGAAATATTGTGTTATGAGGGAGACATCTGTAAAGAAATTATGGAAGACATTGGAAGATACATTTACAACCATGAGTCTGGAAAATCAGCTCTATTTGAAAAAGAAATTGTTTCGCTTCCAGTATCAACCAGGTATTTCATTTAATGACCACATAAATGCTTTCAATAAAATTTTGGCTGATTTGTTAAATTTGGATGAAAAGGTGAAAAATAAGGATAAAGTCATATTGTTACTGAATTCTCTCCCTGGTGAGTATGAACATTTGACCACCACTTTATTGTATGAGAAAGATAAAGTTACTTATGATGTTGTTTGTACTGCATTGATTAGTACTGAATGTAGAAAGAATGATCAAAGGGTCCATAAGGAAACAGCAGAATCACTAACAAAAAGGGCGTATGCCTGGAAGAAAGAGTAAATCTCATGGGAGGAGTAAATCTCGTGGGAGACCTGCTAAAGATGAATGCGCCTTTTGTCGTGAGAGAGGGCATTGGAAAAAAGATTGCCCTAAATTACAACAAAAGAATAAGGGCAAAGCACATTCTAATGCTAATATAGCCAATGATGATGGAAGTGAGTCAGATTTTTCTCTTGTTGGAACATCTTTATCACTTTATTTTGGTGAGTGGATTTTGGATTCTGGTTGTTCCTATCATATGTGTCCCAATAGGGAATGGTTTTCTAATTTTGAAGAATTAGATGGTGGGGTTGTTTTATGGGAAATGATAATACTTGTAAAACAACTGAAATAATATCAATATAGTTGAAATGTCAAGATGGAACTATTAAGACCTTGACTAATGTTAGGTATGTTCCAAGCCTAAATAAGAATCTGATTTCATTGGGTGTCTTAGAATCTAAAGGGTTCACTATCACTTTGAAATATGGAACCTTAAAGATTAAATCAGGTGCGCTGGTGGTGATGAAAGGAATAAGGAAAAATAACTTGTATTATTTACAAGGTAGTACAGTTATTGGCTCAGTAACTATTATTTCTGAGAAAGATGCAGGTTCAGATACAACCAGGTTATTGCATATGTGATTAGCACATGCACGAGAAAAATCTTTGCAACAATTAGCTAAGCGAGAGTTGTTAAAGGGTGCAAAGGTGTGCAAACTTGAATTTTGTGAGTATTGCATTCTAGGAAAACAAACTAGAGTGAAATTTGGCACAACAATCCACCAGACTGAAAGTATTTAAGACTACATCCATACAGATGTATGGGGGCCCACAAAAACGGCTTCATCGGGTGGTATGCATTATTTTGTCACTTTTGTTGATGATTTTTCTAGAAGAGTTTTTGTGTATTCTATGAAGCATAAAAATGAAGTGTGTGATATTTTCCTTAAGTGAAAAAAATTAGTTGAAACTCAAACTAACAAAAAGATTAAATGGCTTAGATTAGATAATGATGGTGAATACACGAGTGACCTGTTTATAAAGGTATGTTAGGATGAAGGTATTGCTCGACATTTCACAGTTCGAAATACACCACAGAAGAATGGGGTGGCAGAGCGCATGAATCGGACTTTGCTGGAGAAAGTTCGATGTATGTTGTCTAATGCTGGGTTAGACAAAAGGTTTTGGGCTGAGGCTGTTAGATATGTGTGTCATCTCATCAATGGTCTACCATCATCTACAATAGGGGGAAAAAGACCCTATGAGGTATGGTCTGGAAAGTCTGCTAGTGATTATGATTCTTTATATATATTTGGTACTATGACTTATTATCATGTTAAAGAATCTAAGTTGGATCCAAGAGCCAAGAAAGCAATATTCTTGGGGATAAGTGCAGGAGTCAAAGGATACCATCTTTGGTGTCTAGAGACGAAAAAAATGATTTTAAGTAGGGATGTAACTTTTGATGAACTTGTGATGATGAAGAAAAAAATACGCAAGGAGTCATGAGTTGAAGAGAAGACTAGTGGTACTCAACAATAGGTGGAGGTAGAGACAATTTTGGGAAACCCAATGAGAAATGAGACTACACAAGGTAACTCTCCAGTTACAATGGGGAATAGTGTACAAGAAGAGGAGATTTCAATTGGAGAATCTTCACAGCAACAAGAATCAATTGTTTCTCAGAGGCCAAGATGAGAAATTCGAAAACCTACTCGTTATACTGATATGGTGGCCTATGCACTTCCAGTTATGGATGATAATGTTCCTTACACTTTCAAAGAAGCAATGAGGAACTCTAAATTAGACAAGTGGAAAAGAGCAATGGATGAAGAAATGCAGTCTCTTCATCAGAATCAGAATCGGGAGCTAGCCTAGCTGCCCAAGGGTAAGAAAGCAATTGGTTGCAAATGGGTTTATGTAAAGAAAGAAGGATTTCCATATGCAAATGATGTTCGCTTCAAATCTAGATTGGTAGCTAAGGGCTACACACAGAAGGAAGGCATTGATTATAATGAGGTATTTTCTCCAGTTGTTAAACTTTCTTCCATTCGAATTTTGTTGGCTTTGGTAGCACAATTTGATCTTGAACTAATTCAACTCAATGTAAAAACTGCATTTTTACATGGTGATTTGGAAGAGAAAATCTATATGACTCAACTAGATGGATTTCAGGTTGCTGGAAAAGAAGATTGGATATGCAAACCTGGTAAATCGTTGTATGGTTTAAAACAATCTCCAAGACAGTGGTACAAATAATTTCATCAGTTTATGATGGGTCAAAAGTACATCAGAAATAAACATGATCATTGTGTTTATTTTCACAGACTACAAAATAGATCTTTTATATATTTACTCTTTTATGTTGATGATATGTTGATAGCTTCAAAGAATAGGGAAGAAATCAACAAGTTGAAAAGTCAGTTAAATCAAGAGTTTGAGATGAAAGATCTTGGTGAAGCAAAGAAGATACTTGGCATGGAGATACGTAGAGACATAATGAGAGGAAGAATTAGTTTGTCTCAAAAACAGTATTTGAAGAAGGTAGTACAGAGTTTTGGCATGTCTGAGCAGTCAAAACCAGTAAGCACTCCTCTTGCTCATCATTTCAAACTTAGTGCAGCTTTATCTCCTAAAACAGATGAGAAACGTAAGTATATGTCACAAGTTCCTTATGCAAGTGTTATTGGTAGTCTGATGTATGCAATGGTTTGTATTAGACCTGATATTTCATAAGCTGTTAGTATGGTGAGCAAGTATATGCATGATTTGGGTAAAGGACATTGGCAAGCTGTGAAATGGATTTTGAGATATATTATGAATACAATTAATGTTGGTATAGTATTTGAGAAAAATAATACTATTGATCAACGTGTTGTTGGATATGTGGATTCTGATTTTGCAGGTGATTTAGATAAATGTCGATCAACTACTGGATATGTTTTTACATTCTCTAATGGTCCAGTGAGTTGGAGGTCTACCTTACAGTCTACCATTACCTTGTCTACAACAGAAGTAGAGTACATGACAGCTTCAGAGGCTGTTAAAGAAGCTATTTGGTTGTAGGATTTACTTGAAAATTTGGGTGTTGTTCAGAAGCACATTGTTGTGTTCTAGGATAGCCAGAGTGCTATTCATTTGGCAAAGAACCAAGTCTACCGTGCACGAACGAAGCATATCGACGTTCGGTTTCATTTTATGCAGGATATTATTGATGGAGGCAAGATACTTCTTCAAAAGATTGCTACAACTGAAAATCCCACAGATATATTGACCAAGATTGTGACAACAATCAAGTTCAAACATTGTTTGGACTTGATCAATATCTTGCAAGTCTGAATAATTTTGGAAGGCGTCGATGATGTGGAACTCCAGAAAATGTTGGTGACTAAAAAATTTGTTGAATTTATCGTCAAGGTGGAGATTTGTTGTTTTTTTGTCCCACATTGGTAGAATAGTTCCACATTAGCATAAAAGGTTGTTTTGAATTTTTTATATTATTTATCCCACATTTGAAAGAAGTGTTTTTTGGACTTGAGGTTGAAGCTATATAAAGAGCCCAACTCTTCATTTGTAAAATATACCTCAAAGTTGTACTTTGTCAAAAAGTAGTGGATTGATCATCGGCGCCCGAGGACGTAAGTAATTCTATACCAAACCTCGTAAATTTCTTATCCTGTTCTTTTTATTGTTTTATTATTAGTTTCTACGTTGCTTTAATTTCTTATATATTCAATAGCAATAGTTATAGTATTGGTGTTTGGCACAAGTGGGGTGGGACCGGCGAGAGAGACTAATCCCACTCCTGCACACGTGGCACCCTCCACACTTGCAGGAGTAAATCACGAATGTGCACTTGGACTGCCAGGGTTCAAACCCTCAACCTCTTCGTCAAGTGGCCTGCGAGAATCTGTCCTTACCACCCGAGCTTATGCCTGGGGGTAAATTTTTTCTTTTTCATATATGCAAGTATAGAGGCATTCCTTTTGTGCTAAGTGTGCCTTTATTTATTAGTTTATTGCTAGGATAGTTGCACATATTCTTATTTAATTAATCGCGTGAAATTTAATAGTATTTGGGAGTGTAAATTTCAAATCATCAATTTAAATTTGTGTAGATTTCAAAGAAAAGTAATACAATTTTATTATTTGTTTATCCAAATTCACCAAATCCAAATCAAGGGTTCAAACTCTATTATCCCAAATGCATGTTGCTGATTCTCAAATTAATTTTCTTATTATATATTCATTTCATATGATAAATATATAAAAACATATACAAAATTATATGGAGTTTTGTCTTAATCTATTCAAGCTCATGTCCAAAACTTGATATCTATACTGTCAAAATATAAACATAAGAAAAGTTAATTATCAAAGGTGACATTTGAAAACATGTAGGTGAAATTAGATCCAAATTTACCTCATTTAAATTCACAATCTTAGATTTGTGTACCTAAATGTTAATATATCAAATTCACATAAGAACCCTACAAATTTTTATTTAAATTTATCTTATTTTAAATTGTGATGCTAAATTCAAGTTTTTTAAATTCAATTTAAGAGGTCATTGGTAAAATTAAGAGTTAATTTCTGAACACTTAATTAAAATTAATATGATTTATTAAAATATTGCTAAATTGAATTTAAATTTTCTATTTAATCTAACTACCAAGTTATTTTAATTGTTTGGTTTCTAATAGTTGAATGCGTGTTGTTTTCCAATTTTAACCTCATCAATTCTCAACAGCAAAAATATTTAATAATTTTTTTTTACATTATTACAAATTTTTAGGTACTTTTAGTATGAGAATTTTTTGTCATATATTTAGTTAATAATTATAAATAAAAACATATATTTAAAAAAAAAATTAGTATTAACCACTTAGGTGTTGGTTTCTTATTTTTATCATTTTCTTTTTTTATGAGGAATAAAAATTAGAAAATATATCTCTCAACTTATCTATTTTTGGATGAGGTTGATCAGATAATTTTATGAACACATCTATTGATAGCCTTATTTTAAACCGTTTTTGTAAGCAATTTAATCAAAGTTCAAATAATTAATGCATAAAAGAAACATTTTCAAGTGATTAATGAGTTGGAATTTGAATCAAGGGGTTTGAATTAGTTTGGCCCATTTATAATTAAAATAAACAATCACTTCCCTCAATTAATTAATAGATTACAAGCATGTGTCTCTTAATAAATTATAACAAATATATTTTTTTTGAATATCTTAGCATATTAATGTCATTGTCATTATCTAACACACACACACACACACACAATTTAAGAAAATGAGTTCTTATCTTTTCTAAAATATGAATTGTTAGGAATAAATGTGATGACCCGAAGAATAATAGTATTTAAATAATGATTAAGAGGGTAGAAAATGGAAACAGTAACAGAAGGAGGAAGTCGACTTCATTGACGACATTACACTTTGGAAGGAATAACCGAGAGAAGTTATCAAGGCTTCGTCGACGAACACAGGGGATTCGTCGACGAGGGTATAAGAGGACCTCGTTGACGAAAGCAAGATTCGTCGACGAGGAAATACCGAGAGAGGTTTTTGAGCAGTCTGAATTTCGTCGATGGGGAGTAGGTTTTGTCGACGAAATTATTGAAGGACTCGTCAACGAGATGACATGGCTCGTCGATGAATCCGATCCTATAAATATCAAAAACCTGAATTAAACGTCAAAATTAAGGAAAAAATTCACTCACTCTCTCTCTCTCTCTCTACGGTTTCTCTCTCTTTTCTCTTTGATTTCGGCTCCGTCGCTTACCGGATCGACAATCTGAAGCCACCACGACGCTCCTAGAGAAGTTCTCTGCATATCTGCCGGAGCGGATCGTTGGTAGAACTCCGTTGAAAATAATCCCTGAGTTGAGGTAAGACTTTTTATGCCGAATTCGGTCTTACGGTAGTTATAGGAAATGATATACACATGAAAATACTGAAGTTTAGGGTATTGAATAGGAAATCCTTCGGGTGTGAGACCAGAGTTTATAGGGGTTTTTCTCAGTAGGCAGGTAAGGGAATAAATTAAAACAGTTATTTTTCACGCAAATTATTATTATTTATGAGCAAATTAATTTTCTGAAAAATATGTACGATATTTGAATATTATGGAATAAATGTATATTTGGGAAAATACTACTGTTGTACGGGAATTATGAGTTAGAATGAAATGTATGATTTGCCCAGCTTTGTGTGACATGAATGTTATTTTTCATGAAAAGTATTATGATATGGAAGATTTTATGAGTAAAGCATGTTTTCAGAAATTATGAAATAATGTAGTACAATATAGTTTTGAGAATACATGATAATTGATATATTTTCAAAATGATATGTATGAGATATGTTTAGAAAAATACTTGTGAGCTTGTCCCACATTGGAAAATTAAAGTGGATAATGGGTGCTTATATACATGGATGGACCCAAGACCCAATTAGCTTCAGCTTTTGGGTCAAATTGGTGTTCACCCATGTGTATCAAACCCACCCATGGGCTCCTCCGATCCTAACAAGTGGTATCAGAGCCGACAGTTCGTAACTCTGGGTGAGCGATATCGTAAAAGTCGAGATGGGAAGCTAATTCTCTTGACGTGCTAACAATTAGAGGACCAAGTGTGTGGCTGAGGCCAATAAGGATCATCTAGGCTGCGGATGGATCTGAATAGGGTCAAGACGTGGGAGGTAGGATTGGTTTGGAGGCACATGGAATGCAATCTGAGGCACGTAAGACGCAAGTGGTAAAGCCCACTTGAGCAACTGTTGGAGAATTGTCCCAGAAAGGAGACGGTTTCCGTTCAAGGGAGAGCAGGAACTCACAAGTGAGGGGGAGATTGTTGAGAATTCCACTCGTGAGTTTGTCCCACATTGAAAAATTAAAGTGGATAATGGGTGCTTATATACATGGATGGACCCAAGACCCAATTAGCTTGAGCTTTTGGGTCAAATTGGTGTTCACCCATGTGTATCAAGCCCACCCACAGGCTCCTCCGGTCCTAACAAGATATTCAACGCAAGGTCATGTTTTACGTATGATTTCAGCACGAGGCCGTATTTATGAAATGTTCAGCGCAAGGCCATATTTATAAAATGATTTTGGCACGAGGCCATATTCATGAAATTATGAAAGATGCTATAATATCATGTATTATATGTTATCAGAACCCGGATGTTAGTTTAGTTCAGTTTCAAGAGCTCGGTACCATAACTATATAGATCAGATATCCATGTTCAGACTTATGCTAACCACCCCACGAGGGGGTGGGAGACGGATAGTCGATGTGGCTTTCAATATAGAGTTGTAGACGTCCACCTGGCAGTCTGGACCAGGGTGCGGCGGGCTCATCGTACTTACAGACATTTTTTACTTAGTAGTGGTCGGCCAGCCATTGTCGGGTCCCGCCTTCTGGCTGCACAACCCGTCATGGGGGGTAATACATGACATCAGCTAGTTATTCATCCTGAAGATGTTTTCAATATTATAAGATATAACAAACGATTTATGAATGATATGAGTTACTAGAAAATATGAAAGTATATGATGATTCAATACGTTATGACGAATATTTACAGATATATGAAATGTATTGTATATGTATAATTGCATTATATATTCTTATTGTCACGCAGCTGTATTTAGTTTATTTTCCCTTACTGAGAAGTGTCTCACCCCCGAACTTAAATTAATTTTTCAGGAGACCCTGAGAGATCGGCGGGTTATGGCCGCCATTGAGTGAGTTGAGTCACCCCACTAGGAGGGTAAGATTTTAATCTAGGATCAAGAGATTTTGTTGTATGATCCTAGGGTTATTTTGATGTTTTGGAGGTTGTATATAAACACAGTATTTTGATGATGTAGTAAACTCTGGTATTATGTAATTCATGTTTTGATGGATGAAATTTATTTTTACTGCCGTTTAGGTTTCCACTATTTATGTTAGGTTATCCCCGCTACCCACGGGTTCGGATTGATGTTGTTATTATTTATGTTTGTTATGTGGAAATTAAGCATGTCGTTACAATAAATCTCGTCACTAGCCTAAAAGAGCAGACCTGTCACATGTAGGTCACATGAAGTGCACACTTGTCAAAAGACAAGTCGGCTACATGCAAGTCATGTTGAGGTAGCCTAATAAGAGTTGGTTAGATCACGTGGAAGACGAATCTATCAAGGGCAGGTCACCCATGTACAAATTACGTGGAGGGTAAACTTGTTAAGGACAAGATAATCATGTGCAGGTCAACCACATGTAGATCATATGTAGCTGTCAATTCTTACCTCTTTCTTCCTACTTGTCAAGATGAAAATTCATAAAAGGCTAAAAAGAGAAATTCCTTCCATGGAATTTCTTTTAAAAAGTGAGGGATCATCTTTCGAGTTTTCCTTTTATATTATTTCGTGTTTGGAAACATGAAATTAGAATTTTAAATTTAAATTTATATGAATTTGAATATAAAATAAAATTGTATTCACTTTCTTTTAAATCTACACTAATACATATTTAAGTTTCAAAATTCATACTTCCAAATCCTATCTCATTTTTTATTATGTCTAAAATATCATAATTAAAAATAAGGACTAGAGAGCTACTTTAATTTGTTTTTTTTTTATAAAGGGTGTGTATGCACTATCCTCACTTTCCTTGAATTTGAAAATTTACGGTACATTGTGAAAAAAACGTTTTTCTTTTTTTTCCTATACGTAAAATTTAATATTTACTGATATAAAAATATAATTACGTTAATATTTGAATTTGAGAAACATAATTTGATATGGATAATATAGAGCAATGTTAAGTTTCATAAAAATTAAAAGTTCTTCGGTATATTGTTTGATCCTTGAAGTCATGGTAACATAAATATATAATTAATTGAGACTTTAGAGCTTATTATTGGGAATGCCATATATATATATATATACGGTTAAAGTTACAAAAAAATCATGTCCCACACAAAAGAGTGTGCCCCAAGTCTGACGTGGGAGGATGGCACATCACAATGTTCAAATGAAATGACATTGGCAAGTTCTGTACAAATTGTTGGAATTTTTTTCCAATTTATTCTTTTATTTTTTAAAAAGTATATTAGATAATACTTTTCCTAGAAAAATAATTCTCAAAATAACCCTAACGTAATCTCGCTACTTGAAGTAGCGAGATTTGTCATGTGTTATTTTAAAAATTATTTTATCAAAAAAATATTATTTAATATATATATATTTTAAAAAATGATAAATTTAGAAATAAATTCTTCTGTATAATAAATAGGAAAATAAATTCTAGTAATATATTATTTTAAAAAATAATAAATTGGGAAATAAAACAAACTTTAATTCTTTCTCTTATTACTTTTGGAACAATAGATTTTTTAAAAAAAGAAAATTCCTATTTAATTATATCTATTTTTTTCTATTTAATATATTTTTGAAACTTTTTTTTTTACTTAAAAGTATAATTTTGTTTACTAGATTTAAAGATTATTTATTTAGTCTATTTTAAATCAATATAGAAAATGCATAGACGATACTCATTTCTCTATTTGGTTCATAAAAAAAATAAATTTTTTACATAAGATTCTCATGGGTTGCATGATATTAAAATTTTCATATTTTGTAAGTATTGTCATATGTAAGCATAAAAATAAGAGTGTCACATTTTTTAAAAATTTTATATTCCTCAAAATATAAAAATTGTCATCATATATAGCTTTCTAATCACCAGTTAAATATAAAAATAAATATCATTATGACTTTAAAAAATTATGGGTCTATTTAGTTATGGAAAATATTTCTAATTTTTATTTTTAGTTTAAAAAATATTTAAAAAATAGCTATTTTTTCATTTTTTATAAATTTTTTCTAAAATAAATTAACAGTATAAAAAATTTGACACTATTTTCTTGTAAAAATAGTTCTTTTTTATTTATTTTTATTTTTTTAATAATTAAAAATGGCGTTCTTTATTTTTAAAAATTCATATAGAAAATGTAACAAATATTTTTTACTGTTTTTTAGATTTCTAACTCTTGTTTTGTTAATTAAGACTAGAGAGCATGCACTCATATATTAAATTTTGATTTGTGAATTCAAATCCAAAATTAGTGATCAAAAATATTAACTTATATAATTTAATTTTTTTTTAAAAATTACTTTAATAATTATTTAAAAATCTAAAAATTACAAATAAAAAATTATTTTGACTTTTTAAACAAAATATTTATTTTCTAACTATTTAATATGAATCTTAAAAACTAGAAAATCAATTATATTTTTTATAATTTTTAAAAAATAAAAAAAATATATTTTCCACAACTAAACTAGGGTGGTGCTTGATAATTGGGACTATAGGAATTGAAATTGAAATAATTGATTCTCGTTCCCAATGCTTACTTATTGGAAATCTCATTTCAATTCCGCATGCAAAATGAGATTTCCCCTTTTGTTTATATTTTGATTCCTACCTCTTACCTTGGAATCAAATCCTGATTCTTGAAAACACAATATTTATTATAATATGACAATTTATATATAATATATATTACATAAATTTAAAAAAATATTAATATTATGATATCATTATTAATATTTTTATTATATATAATAATATTATATATAATAAAAATTTATAGAAAAAATTTATTTCCCGCTTTATTACGTAGAAGAATTTATTATGCAGAAGATTTATTTCCCGATTTATCATTTTTTTAAAAATATATCAAAAAAATTTATTTCTCTATTTATTAAGCAGAAGAATTTATTTCCTGATTTATCATTTTTTACAAATATATATATTAAATAATTTTTTTTTTGGGAAAATAATTCTCAAAATGACATGTACTCTAAGTAGCGAGATTACGTTAGGGTTATTCCGGGAATTATTTTCCCTAGAAAGGTATTATTTAATATATATTTAAAAAAAAAGGATAAATTAGGAAAAAACTCCAAATTGTTGACTACTCGCCAAGCAATTTAGGCCTCGAATTGAGAACCAGAGAGCTACTTTTAACTTGTCTTTTTCGACACAGCCAAGAGGGTTGTGCGCATTCTCCTCACTTTCCTTTCAGTCTTACATTGTTAAAAACATGTTCCTTTGAATTTGAATACCTAATTCAAATTAATATGATTTGTTGAATTATTTGTATTCAAATTAATATGATTAATTTGCTAAATTATTTCTAAATTGAATTTAAATCAGTAATTTAATCTAAATATTATTGAGTTTATTTCACATCAATTATGGAAGGGGCTGATGGTCGGTTATTAAGTGTGAGGGAAATTTTCATCCCATGAACTAGTTTTTGGAGTTGAGAATACCCTAGACCACCTAATACTAGTATATTGTAGGAGTTTATCCCACATCATTTGTGGAAGGAACTGGTTGGTCATTTATTAAGTGTGAGGTAAAGCCTGACGCCTCGATTTTCCTACCATTTTTTTAAATACAATAATAACAATAATAATCGACCACCTAACAAACGTATCTGATACCATATATCAACATGACCCGACCCGAAGTGGGGTACCGAGAAATCTGTCCATCAAAACATACTAACCATGCAGCGGAATACATAAAGTGTCTGAATCTCATATACAATGCCAGAGTGCTATAACCTTCTCACATATACATATTCATCCCCAGAAATCCATAAAATACTCTAGGGTTATACAAAACGTATCCTCAACTCTAAAACACTTACCCTGAATACTAAGGTACTATATCTCCACTATCTCAGAGCTCGTTCCACTTGTCTGTCTTGATTTCCTGAAATGTTTAAATTCAGGTTGAGACACCTCTCAGTAAGACGTAATAAATTATTGACAGTGTATGGTAACATGAGTTTCGGTATATCATAACACATTCATTTAAATAACTATATCAACTGAAAAAAAAAACATGTAGATATGTACTCATAATCATATATATATAAACATAGTTTCAAAAACTTTCATTTCTCATATTCAAGTTCTAACACATGAGTATCCACTAGTATACAACACTACGCGTCTATAACTAATGGTTGTTCATCTTTCATTTCATTTCTCATATTCATATTCCAACCCATGGGTATCCACTAGCATATAGCACAACGCGTTTGTAAGTCATGATTGTTCATCATATTGTAACATCCAATTATCGCGTCTGTAATGTGAAATCATCCTAAGGATATTCATGACACATCGTCATGTATTCACCTCACATGACCAGGTTGTGCGACCTGAAGGCAGAACCTAATCATAGCTGGGCTACTAGGTTTGATCAAAACTAAACGCATATGTAGAACGATTGGTCTACCCAATCCTGGTCCGGACCCTAGGGGGTAACTCTACTCTTCACATGCCCAATCGACTGTCTCTGCCACACTCTATCCAAGACGTGTGATTGCACTAACACATAAGCTAGCAACGGTACCGTGCTCTCTGTATATCTTTGGTCCATCAAGGTTCTCATTTCCACATTTCATCATGTCTATATATCTCATTATATCTGTATAATTCTTATCATATTTTTATATATCTTATTTCATGTCTATATATATCTCATTTCATCATTTTTGTATAAAACATCTCTGTGTATACCACATATCATCATTTCTAAATAAACACATCTATGTATATCAGGTATCATCATTTCAAAATAAAACATTTTTTTATTTCTCGTATCATCATATCTATATAAAACATATCAGTATATCTAATATTATCATATCTGTATAAAAACATATATGTATATCTCATAATTTCATTACTGTATAAAATCATATCTGTGGTTTTCATAACATCATTTTTCAGTGCAAATCATATATTTCAGTATCAATCACATTCCCAATATAAAACTGTTACTTTATATTCCTCATGCCACACAAGTTTAGACTGATAATCATAATATAATAATCACAGAAAAAATATTCATATCATAGTTTTTCCAAAATCATATACAGTATTTTCAATTTCACATACTTTAAGTCAACCAGTTAATTTCCCAAAAATATCTGTTATAATTTATTCTCCTTACCTGCTTATTGAGAGGGTGCCTGCTAACATCTATAAACCAACGCCCACGACATTCGGAGCTCAAAATCCTGAAATCATATTTTTCTAGTTTAATCAGCTCAACCCCAAAATTACAATTATCTTAATATTCCTAAGCTCACACGCTCCCATTAACCGATTAAATTTTTTTTTTTTATAAATGCGGGTATGATCCACTTCCCATATTTAAATTTAATTTCTAACATATTTTAAAATACCAATATGATCAAATCCCCGCAGTTTAACTTAATTCTAAAATATTCCTAGAAATCTAATTTAATCAAATACTACAATTTAATAAATAAACCATAATTTATTTCTCTTACCTTATCCGAGGAGTAGTGCCTAGGATCCCCAAACCCAAAATTCGTTCCTATTAACTTGTTATGATTCGAAACCGGGACCTCGTGGTGGTGTTCGTTTTTCGATTCGGCTTACGGGTGGGGAGAGATCATAGAGAGAGAGAGAGAGAGAGAGAGAGGGATTCTGTTTCTCAGGATTCAATTTAATTAAATCCTTTCTTCCTGAAGTTAGGAAGGATGGTATATATATATATATATATTATATTATTATATTATTTAATTTATAATTATTATTTATTTAACAAATTAATTAATTTTAATTAATTTTTATTTTTATTTTTTTTTGGAATCCCTACATTCCCCTATTCTTATAAAAATTTTGTCCTCGAAATTTGCTAACTTACTCTTATCACAATCTCCTCTGGGAATTCACTGATATATTTATCCGACTCTAGGAAGAGTTGGCGGCCATCTACATAGCGGTCTCGTCCCAAATTTATTAATAACCCTCACTTGTGGCAGAGGAATACCGCGGTTACGTATGCAGGCTCTAAGAGATTACATTCAATCACATAAAAGAAAGCTCTCTTAAAACCATTCATAACCAAAACTAAAAATACTCACTACCTTACACTGTACAAGCTCATAAACAAAACCATCTAACTTAACTCTGGGCCCCACTGAACAGATATGGATATCTCTAGCGCATCTTATCCTTCAATTCCTATTAAACTTATTCAACTGCGTGATTGCGCTAGAGTACTTTTATTAGGGGAATCTTTTTAGTGCATAAATCATGTTCCTTCCGATCCAGAATCTACACTAGCACTTCTTCATATGTCAGGGTATCTCTAAGTTCCAAGACCTTATAACTGATCACATGGGAGGGATATGGGACGTACTTCCTCAACATAGATACATGAAATATTTCATGGATCCTGGACAGTATCCGTGGAATGCTAACCTATAGGCAACTGGATCCACTCTTTCCAATATCTCAAATGGTCTAATGAACCTAGGTCTTAGCTTACCATTTTCCTCAAATCTCATAATTTTTTTCATCGGGACAACTTTTAAGAACACATGGTCCCCCGCACCAAACTCTAGCTCTTGCTAGCGAGTGCCTACATAACTTTTCGGTCGACTTTGAACTGTTTTGATTCGGTCTCGGATGAGTCTAATCTTCTCTGAAGTCTGCTGAACCATCTCTAGCCCCAAAACCTGCCTTTCACCAATTTCATCCCAATATAACGGAGATCGGCACCTTTTACCATACAATGTTTCATACGGCGCCATCCAATGCTAGCATGGTAGCTATTATTATAATAAAATTCAATCAATAGCAAAAATTGTATCCAACTACCTCCGAAGTTCAACACACAAGCTCATAGCATATCCTCCAGTATCTGTATGGTCCTCTCTGTCTATCCATCAGTCTGTGGATGAAATGTTGTACTAAATGTCAGCTATGAACCTATGACTCTTTGCAAACTCTTCTAAAACTGAGATGTAAACCGAGGGTCTCGGTTTGATACAATGGACACTGACACGCCATGCAGTCTAACTATCTCCTGTATGTACAACTCTGTCAGTCTACTCATGGAGTAGTTAACTCTAATTGGAAGGAAATGAGCAGTCTTCATCAATTGGTCAATGAGTTCCCATATGGTGTCCTGTCTATGAAGTGTCGGCGGTAATCCTGTGACGAAGTCCATCGAAATGTGCTCCCACTTCCATTTGGGGATGTGAAGTGGCTACAAAAATCCTTCCGGTCTCTAATGCTCAATTTTCACCTGCTGGCATGTCAAACACTACTCCACATATTCAGCGATTTCTCTCTTCATATTACTCCACCAAAAAGACTCCCGTAGATCCCTGTACATCTTAGTGCTTCTAGGGTGCACTATATAAAGGGGTTGACGTGCTTCCTCTAGGATAGTCTTCTTAATCTCAACATCAGTAGGTACATAAAGTCTGGTACAAAATCTTAAAGCTCCATCCTCTGAGATATTAAACTTTGCTCCCTAACCATTTTGCACTTTATTCATAATCTTTACTAATTCCACATCTTTCATCTGGGTAGCATTAATTCTTTCCTGTAAGGTGGGTTGTAGTACCAGATAAGCAATGAGGGCCTAGTGATTTCCCTCTACCAACTCCACATCAAGTCTTTCTAAATCCATCTAGATCGGATGTTGAGTCACCATTGCTAATACTGAAGAACCCACTAATTTCCTACTCAAAGCATTAGTTACCACATTAGCTTTTCCTAGGTGGTAACTGATGGCGCAGTCATAATCTTTAATCATCTCTAACCACCTTCTTTGTCTCATATTTAATTCTTTTCTCCCAAAGGAATCGTTAGAACCGGTGTAGTGATGAGTCATTGCTTTAATTCCTAGAAGCTCTGTTCATGCTCATCTGTCCATTCAAACTTCACACTCTTCGTGGTCAGTTTTGTCAATGGGCCTGACAATTTAGATAATTCCTGTACAAACCGGCGATAGTATCCGATCAATCCCAAGAAACTCCTAAATTTCTGCATATTTTTCGATATTTCTCAGTCCACTACCGCCTCAATCTTGTTCAGATCCACAAAAATGCCACCCTTGGATATTACGTGTCCAAGGAAGGTGACTTGTTTCAACTAGAATTCACACTTCTTGAACTTAGCATACAACCTTCTTTCTCTCAGCACCAGAAGAACTATTCTCAAATGTTCCTCGTGTTCCTCGGGGCTCTTAGAATATACCAGAATGTCATCAATAAAAACTACAGCAAACTAATCCACGTATTGGTGGAAAACACTATTCATCAAGTCCATGAATACAGTAGGAGCATTCGTCAGTCCAAACGGCATAACTAGGAACTCATAATGGCAATATCGAGTCTAGAACACTCTCTTTGGAACGTCCTCCGCTCTGACCTTTACTTGATGGTACCTAGATCGTAGATCAATCTTGGAGAAAGTCTGTGTCCCTTGAAGTTGGTCAAATAAGTCATCAATCTAGGGAAGCGGGTATTTATTCTTAATGGTCACTTTATTTATCTCTCGGTAGTCGATACACATTCTCATCAACCCATCATTCTTTTCACAAACAATACCAACACCTCCCAAGGTGACACGCTGTGCCTGATGAACCCCTTGTCTAGCAATTCCTATATCTGCTCTTTCAACTTTTTCAATTATGCTAGAGCCACTTTGTATGGCGCTTTAGAAATCGGCACTGTTTCTGGAGATAGCTCAATAGCAAACTTAACCTCACGATCAAGAAGCAATCCCAGAAAATCCTCCGAAAACACATCAAGAAAATCTCTCACTGTCGGGATGTCTTCCAACTTTAATTCCCCTTTTGACGCTTCCTTTATATAGGCTAGGTATCCCTGACATCCCTCCAGTAGCAACCTCCTCGCTTGGATAGCTGATAATACTGTAGTGGGGTTCGCACACATGTCCCCAAAAATTTGTACTTCTACTCTTCTGGAGGTCTGAATACCACCTCTTTCTGATAGCATTCAATACTGGCGTAATTGGCAGCTAATTAGTCCATTCCCAAAATCACCTCAAAACCATGCATGTCTAGAACTACCAAGATAGCTGGCAAGGACCTCCCCTAAATATGGATTAGACTATGGTCCCGGTCGGTGTAGTCACTGATAAATTGACATCTAGTGACTGAACTTCTATTTCACATATCTTAATAAACTTTCGGGCTATGAAGGAGTGAGTCACCCTTGAATCAAACAAAACAATGGCTTTATACAACAAAATAGAAATGATACCTGTCACCACATCGCCTGCTGCCTCTGCGTCTCTTGGTGTTAGAGTATAGACCCACGTCAGGGTGGTATTCCTCTGCTGATCGTCTCTGGGTGCCTAGTTATCTCCTCAATACAGTCTAGGAGCAGGCACATTGCCTAGTGGTGCACGATAGTCTCGCGTTATGTGTTCGGGTCGACTGCATCGATAAGAAATCACCTCTTTGACCCGGCATTCTCCTGGATGTCTCCTGTGGCACCTGGGATAGGGAGGGTGTAATGGTCTGCCCTACACAGTTCGGTCTCCCAACCCTTGTCTATGACCTCCTCTGCCACCATACCTCCTCCAAGGCCCCTAATTGGTCCTTGCTTGAAAATCAGGACGCGTAAGCCTCTTCCTCTAGCTCTATGCCCCAGCACCTCTCAGTATGTTGGTCTTTATTATTATGGCTTTATCTACTAGCTCAGAAAAGGTCTAAACCTGAAAAGCCACTACCTGCTCATATATACCCTGCCTCAAGCCGCTCTTAAATTTCCTCGCTTCTTTTCCTCGTCTGGCATCATGTATGGTGGAAAAATAGGATTACTCGATGAATCTAGCAGCATACTACTGTACTGTCATGTGTCCCTAGGTCAAATTCAAAAATTTCTCCGCTTTTGCACTCCTAGTAGTAGCAGGGAAATACCGCTCGAAGAATATTTCCCTGAAGCGACTCTAGGTCAATGCTATAGGCACATGCCTCTGCTCGTCCAACAATCTCGCTGATCTCCACCAGCGTGTAGCCTCTCCTATCAACTTAAACGTAGCAAATATAACCTTCTACTCATCGGTACAAGGGATAATTGCAGCCATATCTTCAATCTCCTAGACCCAATCCTCAGCCACAAATGGGTTTGCTCTTCCGGAGAATGATGGGGGATTCATATGTGTGAACTGCTCAATCGTGTAGCCTCATTCCCCTGAATTCCTGGCCATTTCTACCATCACTTGTTGGGTGACACTTCACAACACCACATCTAAATCTCCACTGCCCACATTAGAAGGTCCTGGTTTGCCGCCACCACCAACATTCGTATTGTTGTTTCCAGGGTCCATCCTGAAAATAGAACAAACAGTCTTAGAATTCTATCATCATAACATGACTAATACACTTTTCTGACAGAGATCCATAAGATATTCTCCTCTAATTATTCATCCTAACATCCTCATATTTCCCAATTTAAGATTCAGTCTTACCACTTGGAAACAAGAATTGACAATAGTTTACCATGACTTTCCTGAAATCGTCACCCCAGGAAAATCATAGAAACCACCACGGAATTTCCTGCTTCTAAGATGCAAAATAGAACCCTAAATTTCAATGTTATCCTCCAACAATCACTGACTCATATTCGAGTCCACCCGTATGCTATTCTCATCAAGATCCATTTCTATACTCTAGTATTGTATTCCGCTGAAGTTCGCAGAACCTAGCAACATAGGCTCTGATGCCAAACTGTCATGCCCCGATTTTCCTACCACTTTTTCAATACAATAATAACAATAATAATCGATCATCTAACAAACATCTCTAATACCATATATCAATATGACTCGACCCGAAGTGGGGTACCGGGAAATCTGTCCATCAAAACATACTAACCATGCAGCGGAATACATAAAGCTTTTGAGTTCCATATACAATACCAGAGTGCTATAAGCTCCTCACATATACATATACATCCCCATAAATCCATAAAATACTCCAGGGCTACACAGAACATATCCCCAACTCTAAAACACTTACTCTGAATTCTAGGGCACTATATCTCCAATATCTCGGAGCTCGCTCCACTTGTCTATCCTGATTTCCTAAAATGATTAAATTATGGGCGAGACTCCTCTCAGTAAGACGGAATAAATTATTGACAGTGTATGACAACATGAGTTTTGGTATATCATAACACATTCATTTAAATAATTATATCAACTGAGAAAAACATATAGATATGTACTTATAATCATATATATAAACATAGATTTATAAGCTTTCATTTCTTATATTCAAGTTCTAACTCATGAGTATCCACTAGTATACAACATTACGCGTTTGTAACTCATGGTTGTTCATCTTTCATTTCATTTATCATATTCAATTTTAGCCCATGGGTATCCACCAACATATAGCACAATGCATCTACAACTCATGGTTGTTCATCATATTGTAACATACAATTATCGCATCTGTAATGCGAAATCATCCTAAGGATATTCATGACACATTGTCATGTATTCACCCCACAAAATCGGGTTGTGCGACCTGAAGGCAGAACCTAATCGTAGCTGGGCTACTAGGTTTGATCAAAACTAATCGCATCTGTAGTACGATTGGTCTACCCAATCCTGGTCCGGACCCCAGGGTGTAACTCTACTCTTCACATGCCCAATTGACTGTTTCTACCACACTCTATTCAAGACGTGTGGTTGCACTAACACATAAGCTAGCAACGGTACCGTGCTCTCTGTATATCTTTGGTCCATCAAGGTTCTCATTTCCACATTTCGATATTCATTTTTCATCATGTCTATATATCTCATTATATCTGTATAATTCTCATCATATTTTTATATATCTCATTTCATGTCTGTATATATATCTCATTTCATCATTTTTGTATAAAACATCTCTGTGTATACCACATATCATCATTTCTAAATAAACACATCTATGTATATCACGTATCATCATTTCAAAATAAAACATATTTATATTTCTCGTATCATCATATCTATATAAAACATATCAGTATATCTCATATTATCATATCTGTATAAAAACATATATGTATATCTCATAATTTCATTACTGTATAAAATCATATCTGTGATTTTCATAACATCATTTTTCAGTGCAAATCATATATTTCAGTATCAATCACATTCCCAGTATAAAACTGTTATTTCATATTCCTCATGCCACACAATTTTAGACTAATAATCATAATATAATAATCACAGAAAAAATATTCATATCATAGTTTTTCTAAAATCATATACAGTATTTTCAATTTCACATACTTTAAGTCAACTAGTTAATTTCCCAAAAATATCTATTATAATTTATTCCCCTTACCTGCTTATTGAGAGGGTGTCTGCTAAGATCTCTAAACCAACGCCCACGACATTCAGAGTTCAAAACCCTGAAATCATATTTTTCTAGTTTAATCAGCTCAACCTCAAAATTACAATTATCTTAATATTCCTAAGCTCACATGCTCCCATTAACTGATTAAATTTTTTTTTTTTAAAAAAAAAAACGCGGGTATGATCCACTTCTCATATTTAAATTTAATTTTTAACATATTTTAAAATACCAATATGATCAAATCCCCGTAGTTTAACTTAATTCTAAAATATTCCTAGAAATCAAATTTAATCAAACAATTTAATAAATAAACCATAATTTATTTCCCTTACCTTATCCCAGGAGTGGTACCTAGGATCCCCAAACCCAAAATCTGTTCCTATTAACTTGTTATGAATCGAAACCAGGACCTTGTGGTGGTGTTCGTTTTTCGATTCGGCTTACGGGTGGGGAGAGATCTTAGAGAGAGAGAGAGAGAGAGAGAGAGAGAGAGAGAGAGGGATTCTGTTTCTCAAGATTCAATTTAATTAAATCCTTTCTTCCTGAAGTTAGGAAGCATGGTATAGATATATAGATATATATATATATATATATATATAAAATATTATATTATATTATATTAATATATTATTATATTATATTATTTAATTTATAATTATTATTTATTTAACAAATTAATTAATATTTATTTTTATTTTTTTGGAATCCCTACATTCTCCTATTCTTATAAAAATTTTGTCTTCGAAATTTGCTAACTTACTCTTATCACAATCTCCTCTGGGAATTCACTGAAATATTTATTCGACTCTAGGAAGAGTCGGCAGCCACCTACATTGCGGCCCCATCCCAAATTTATTAATAACCCTCACTTGTGGTAGAAGAATACCGTGGTTACATATGCAGGCTCTAGGAGATTACATTCAATCACATAAAAGAAAGCTCTCCCAAAACCATTCATAATTAAAACTAAAAATACTCACTACCCTACACTGTACAAGCCCATAAACAAAATCATCTAACTTAACTCTGGGCTCCACTGAACAGATATGGATATCTTTAGCGCATTTTATCCTTCAATTCCTATTAAACTTCTTCAACTGAGTGATTGCGCTAGAGTACTTTTACTAGGGGAATCCTTTTGGTGCATAAATCATGATCCTTCCGATCCAGAATCTACGCTAACACTTCTTCATATGTCAGGGTATCTCTAAGTTCCAAGGCCTTATAACTGATCACATGAGAGGGAATTGGGATGTACTTTCTCAACATAGATACATGGAATATGTCATGGATTCTGGACAGTACCCGTAAAATGCTAACCTATAGGCAACTGGATCCACTCTTTCTAATATCTCAAATGATCCAATGAACCTAGGTCTTAGCTTACCCTTTTTCCTCAAATCTCATAATTCTTTTCGTCGGAGCAACTTTTAAGAATACATGGTCCCCCACACCAAACTCTAGCTCTTGCTAGCGAGTGCCTACATAACTTTTCGGTCGACTTTGAACTAGTTTGATTCGGTCTCGGATGAGTCTGATCTTCTCTGAAGTCTGCTGAACCATCTCTGGCCTCAAAACCTACCTTTCACCAATTTCATCCCAATATAACGGAGATTGGCACCTCTTACCATACAATGTTTCATATGGCACCATTGCAATTCTGGCATGGTAGCTATTATTATAAGAAAATTCAATCAATGGCACAAACTGTATCAAACTACCTCTGAAGTCCAACACACAAGCTCGTAGCATATCCTCCAATATCTGTATGGTCCTCTCTGTCTGTCCATCAGTCTGTGGATGAAATGTTGTGCTAAATGTCAGCTGTGAACCCATGGCTCTTTGCAAACTTTTCTAAAACTGAGATGTAAACCATGGGTTTAGTTTAATCAGCTCAACGCCAAAATTACAATTATCTCAATATTCCTAGGCTCACACGCTCCCATTAGCCGGTTAAATTCTAAATTAAAAAAAAAAATTGCAGGTATGATCCACTTTCCAAATTTAAATTTAATTCCAACATATTTAAAAATACCAATATAATCAAATCCTCGCAGTTTAACTTAATTCCAAAATATTCCTAGAAATCTAATTTAATCAAATACTACAATTTAATAAATAAACCATAATTTATTTCTCTTACCTTATCCCAGGAGTGGTGCCTAGGATCCCCAAACCCAAAATTCGCTCTAATTAACTTGCTAAGAATCAAAACTGGGACCTCGTGCTGGTGTTCTTTTTTCTATTCGGCTTACGGGTGGGGAGAAATCTTAGAGAGAGAGAGAGAGATTGGCGTGAGCGGGGGCATTTTGTTTCTCATTGAATCCTTCCTTCCTGTTCAAGAAGGATGGTATATATATATATATATAATATTATAATATTACTATATTATATTATATTATATTATTTAATTAATAATAATTATTTATTTAACTAATTAATTTATTTTTTTATTTTTTTTAAAAAAAATTTTGGAATCCCTACATAATTTGTTGTTAAGCAAAAATAAATTAGTATTAACCACTTAGGTGTTGGTTTCTTTTTTTTATCATTTTATTTTTTATTAGGAATAAAAATTGGAAAAATATATTTGAATTTAGCTTTTATAGGATCGAGTTGGTCGGGTTTGACAATCTTATGAACACATATGTTGATAGCCCTATTTTAAGTCATTGTTGTAAGTTATTAAATCAAAATTCAAATAATTAATGAATCAAAGAAAAATTTTCAGGTAATGAATGAGTTGGAATTAGCTTCTAAGGGGTTTGAATTAGGTTGGCTCATTTATAAATACAATAAATAATCACTTTCACTAAATTAATTAATAGATATCAAACATGTGTCTCTTAATAAATTATAATAAATATATTTTTCTTCAATATCTTAACATATTAATGTCATTGTCATTATCTAACTCCTTTAATTTTTTTTTTAAATACACTTTCAGCTTTAAGTGGAAAACACACACACACACACAATTTAAGGAAATATGTTCTTATCTTTCGTAAATGTGAATTGTTGGGAATAAAACTCATCACTAGCCTAAAAGAGCAAATATGTCACATGTAGGTCATATGAAGTGCACACTTGCCAAAAGACAAGTCGGTCACAAGCAAATCATGTTGAGGTAGCCTACTAAGAGTAGGTCAGATCACGTGGAAGACGAACCTATCTAGGGCAGATCACCCATGTGTCTTATGCGCTTATTACCACTTGCAAGGATCTAACTACTTTTTAAAAGGAGGCGCACAGTCAGGAGAAAAAGTATATGGAAAGGTGCTATGGTGAAGAAAATGGAGTCATAGCATAAGAACCAGACGTGGGATTTGGTGGAGCTTCCAGAAGCAAAGACGACGATAGGTTGCAAGTTAGCAAATAGGAAGAAATAAGCGGTATCAAAAAAGGAAGGAGAGAAGTTCAAAGCTCAGTTAGTAGCAAAGGAGTCCTCGCAAAAGAATGGTTAGACACACTTCCATTACGGTAGTATTGAGATTGATGGCATGTTACGATATGCAATTGGAGCAAATAGACATAAAACAACGTTTCTCCATGGTGATTTGGAAGAGCATATTTACATGGTATAGCTAGAAGGGTTAACTCAACCTAGATAGGAGCATTTGGTTTGTAAACTAAGGAAGTCACTTTACAGACTGAAGCAGTTTCTAAGGCAGTGGTTTAAACATTTTGACTCCTACATGATTCAAATAGGCTATAGGAGGCGTGAGTATGATTTCTATGTGTATGTGAAGAGTCTTGAGGATGGTTCTCTTATTTTTCTATTACTTTATTTTGATGACATGCTAATTGTTGCGAAAGACATGATTGAGGGAAATAAGTTAAAGACTATTGAGTAAAGAGTTTGACATGAAAATTTTGGGTGCAATTAAGAAGATTCTTGAGATGGAGATTAAAAAACCATAAAATTAAATTTCAATAAATTAAAAAATAATAAAAATCATTGAAAAATATTTTTTTCTAATTTTCAATTGCCGTGTATAATAAGAATGTTTGTATAAAATGAATTCTAAAAGATAATAATTAAGTAAAACGATTATGATAATTTTATTTTATTATAATATTTTAAATTTTATTCTTTTAAACTTTCATCATTGTAATCATACTTTTTAAGTTGTTATTCAATTCAAGGATAAAAATGAGAATTTGTTCAACCGAGTTTTTAGTTTTAAAAATACTAACTAAACAAATATAAATATAAATATGTGTGAGAAAAGATGAAAGAAAAATAATTAGCTAACAAAATTGGAATAGTGCTTTATTAGTCTGGTTCCAATACAATGGAAAGAAAAATAGGTACATGCTCAATATTTCTATCCTAGTTAATACAAAAACCAGCAAAAAATAGATACATGCTATATATTTTTATCCAAGTTAATACAAAAATCAGAAAAAATAGATACATGCTATTTATTTTTATCCCAGTTAATAAAAAAATCAGAAAAAATGGATACAGGCTATTTATTTTTATCCCAGTTAATCAACTGCAAGGCCCATCAAATGCCCAAGTGGTGTATGATATGCTCGAATGAATGCACAGAATAAACACTGCATATCGAATTGCCATCAACTCTGATCGACGGATGGAGTCCGAGTCTGCCCTGGACATGCTAGCTAATCATATCCCTTTGTCCAGACAGGTACAGAGTATATCAAAGTCCCAAGGCCAAAAGAGGTGACTATGGTAATCATGGCATATGCATATGCTCTCCAAGGGTGTTTGCTTTGTCGCATCGCATCAAACTCAGCAATGAAGGTAGAAACAGTACTCAGACAACCCAACAAACCAAACTGTATGCCTGTTGCAATGGTATCACAAGTTTGGGTGGTCACCTGCACCAAACAAACAAAAAATCACTTCTCCTTCACAAGATATGCATCAACCTCATGGGACAGACTTAATTCAGGAAACAAGTGCTGAAAGTTTGCCGATGATGATGAGGATTATGGTGTTTCATGCATTTTGCTTAATGTTTGCATTTTCTACTCAAGTCCAAACTTACGGAATAAAATAAAACAATGAAACCCTTATTTCGTTAATATCCATAGTTCAATTGTTGTTTATATAGGAGCCTCACCACTTTCTTCAGAATTGCAAGTGCTGCCATGACACAAGCAGCAGAAACGTTGGCAATTAGTGTGCCAAAAGGAATCCATTTCAGTAAGCCCGCTCTTCCTAATCCGCGTCCATTCAATCGAGCTAAGAACCACCTGATCCAAACACCTATAGGTCCAACAAAGCAAGCCAACCACAGTTGAGCCCCATGACCACCACTATTGAATTCTTTCACCTCCAAAACCCCACTCAAACCCCATAACAAGCCTAACATCAGTACCATCACCAACATAACTGCCAAGTGGCGCTCACAGCTGTCTACCCTCCAGTTTCTTCCAGAACTCGAGATGATGCTTCTTGAGCTTAAGTTTAACCTTCTGAGAAGCCATCTGAAACCCTTTGCTGTCTCAACCCCAAAAATTAAGGAATATGCAGCAAGAAACAAACCTACAGAAAAAATAAATAAAAAAAGGTAATAAAAGGCTCATATAATGATTAGTGGATTGAGGCCAGACCATGTTTAGAGTGACATAAATATAGAACCAAGAAGAAGAGCTTCGGGCATGATTGAATCTCTAACTTACTTATCATGTTCACCCTATTAGGCTAAACATAATTCCTAATCAGCTTATTATCCAAAACAATTTTTTCTTGTAAAATTCAACATTACCCAAGAGAAAGCCAAGTGCGGAGAACACCCAGTGGCCATGCACGCTAAGGTCAAGCATCTTTTGATTCCAGCCACTGAAAGTTGTAAGGCTTCCCAAGTAACCAGTCGTTAGTCCAATGGTTAAGAGATCCGACACACTGGTTATATCTGCCTTGAAGACGACACCAAACCAACCCATCAAGAAAGAACCAACCTAAAAGAAAGTGGATAAATTGTGTGTGAGAACAAAAACAAATTTAAGCTGACAAGTTAAGTTGCAATGAAAATAATCTTGCAGACAGTAAAACCCAAAATTAAGCATTGATAAGAGATGTTAATTCTTTAAACCTGCTACCCTAGGATAAATCTGGTTACCATGGAAAGGGAAGCCATAAGCTGCAATGATCCAAACAAAAACTAGTAAAGGCCTGCCTATCCCTGAAAGACGTGCCCATAATGGGTCATTGTTCTTCTTATTAGCTGATAATGGAACTCATTTGTTTACAATTTGACACAAATAATGTCAAAACAGGACATATCTAAACATTGAACTTGAAAATATTTGATGGTGCAGAGAGAGAGAGAGAGAGAGAGACCATATTAGAAGGAAGATCAAGGTATAAAATGCTTTGGTCACTTGTCACAGCAGCCAGTCCAGGTCCGAACAGTTTTTGAAGTGCGTACCTTGTCAAAACCTGCACAGTAGAAACAAGTTTATATTTAGCTTTTTGCAAATAAATATAAATTCAAATTTAATCCAAAAGGAAAAAATATATTTTAAATTAATATATTTCATGCACTAATTTCAACACTAAATGAACCTTTAGAACCAAGATTTCTAAAATTTATAACTTCACTTACCTTCATTGAAAATGCAGAGAAATTAGTAATTCAAGCAGTCCCACCAACAGCCATCAGCATCATTATTATTGACAACAATAATTTCAGAAAAAAATGATGCCAGCTACTCTTTCTAGAGTATGATATAAGCAAGCCAAAAAGAATTTTTATTTTTTTTTTCTCCATTCATACACATGAGGATGCTGATATGGACATGAAGAAAGCCAGTGAAAGGCAAAATTCAACAACACACGAGAATTTTAGGAACTAAATTCTTGTACAGCCTGAAGAATCAATTAACATTGTTTTCACATCTAAACAGAGAAACAGCCCTCCATCCAATATCCCAAATTATTTTATTTAAGAATTACCACAAGCCTGGCTTTGGATGCTCAGAGAGAGAGAGATGGACAAGGAAAAATATTTTAAAATTCAATCAATTTCATCTTCGCCAACCAGTTTGCAGGAAAAAAATAAAATAAAAGATAACATTTTAATGAATGAAAAATGTTCAGTTACATTAATAGCACGAGGGGAAATAAGTAATTATTATGATTTCTAAAATAGATGGTATTAATAGCTCTTGTGTGTTAGATAATATATAATTTAAGTAGGGGCACTTTAGTCTTTGTACCATTATTAGGGTTAGGTTTATTAATTAGGTCTATTGTATTCAATGATGTAATTTTGGCTTGCCTGTGAGGAGCAACTCTCTCTTTGAAATTGTATCTCTCCCTCTCTCTTTCTCTCTCTCTTTGCATTGGATCATGAATGTTATCATGGTATCAAAGCCGGATAAACACTGAGTTTTGCATTGGGCTGCCACCGCTGTCACAGGTCGCTTGGTTGCCGCCGCTGAGTTGCCACTGTTCGTCATCACTCACGTGCTAATTCTTGCTCACCACTGATTTTCAAAGCAGTGTGATTAGGTGAGTCCACTGGATATTCCCCGAAATTTCTGGTCTGCAATTGCCAGTTGGTCTGCAATTTCCAATCCACCGCCATCGTGCTATGGCCACTGCCAGTGGTGAAGTAATTGACCACCATCGTTCCCGTGCTGTTCTCCCATTGTATCCGTCACCGTCTTCCTCTGAGAAACTGAAGTTGTTCAATTCTTGCTGGTTCGAACTCAAAATCTTGAAGAAGGAATCCCCGGTTTTGAATTCTGAAGCTAACCAAGATCATGAATTTCCAGAGCAGCCATTGAAACCAGAAATTTCCCGACTCTCAACTGTGCACGTTCAATCTATAAGCGATCAACTGGGCTCGACGACCAGCTTCGACTTAGACTGTTATGTGTCTCCCAGATCAGGGCTCTTCACGCCCAGCCTGCAGACAATCTTCTCAGGTAAAGACACTGCAGAGGTGAATTCCAGGCGAGAAGGAAGCGGAGAAGGGTCGCCCAGGAAAGTAAAGCAGAGAGGTAGGATCTATATATGAGAATTGGGGATTTCTTGTGAAATTAATTTGAAGTGATTGTTCTGTTTTCTAGGAAATTGAGCAATTGAGAATTCTTTGCATTTGAAGATGCTTGTTGAATCAATTGTTAGTGAACTAGCAGAGGAAGTGCGTCTTAAGTCACATGTGGGTAAAGGTCTTCTCCCAGTTTCTACTCAAACTGTTTTGGCTGTCAAGCAATCTTCCAATGATCAAAATCGTCGTTAGAAAGTCGTCATTGATGAGTGCAGTTATTGCAAGAAGGGTCATTAGAAAGCTCAATGTCCATTATTATTAAGGGACAACAATAGACTTCAAAACCTAGTCATTATCACACTGCAACCACTACATCATCAGAAGAGGCGTCTCCCACCATGCCTACGCTATCTATAATTGCAGAGCAGTTGCAGAAGCTTCTTTTTACATCAAAACCTAATGTCTTGTCTGTTTCTCCCTCTATAAGTTTGTCCTCCTCATCTACTTCAGGTATTTCTCCGTCCACTTGGGTATTTGATTCAAGTATTATTCATCATATGTCAAATAACATCTCTGTATTTACATCAATATCTTCTACCTTGACACCTTCATCTGTTTTAGCTGCCAATGGTACCTCAATGCCATTGGTAGGTACTATTTCCATCATTTCCTCTTTTTTGTATCTTTCTGATGTTTATTGTATTCATCAACTTTCATTGAATTTGATTTCTATTAGTCAACTATGTGATTATGGATACTGTGTTTCCTTTACTTTAACCTCATGTTTTGTGCAAGATCCACATTCCAAGAAGCTAATTGGGATAGGCCGTAGGAAATGGGGATTGTATGTGTTAGAAGAGCTTTGGGTCATAGAATTTGCTGGTTCTAGTATTGATTTGTCTTCATTTCATTTGAGTTCAAATTCTTCTAATTTTTATTTATGGCATTCATGCCTTGGACATGTTTCTTGTTCTCAACTGAGATTTTTGGCTTCCACAGGAGTATTAGGAAATTTATCTTCTCATGACCTCTCTAATTGTAGTGGTTGTAAGCTAGCAAAATTCTCTGCTTTGCCCTTTAACAAAAGTACATTAGTGTCTCTTGCACCCTTTGATCTAATTCATTCTGATGTTTGGGGACTAGCTCCTACTACCTCAAAGGGAGGGTCCCAATATTATGTTTCTTTCATTGATGATTATACTCGCTTTTCTTGGATATATCTTATGACGAAATGTTCTGTTTTCATTAGCATCTATAAAATGTTTCGTGCTTTGGTTCAAACTCAACATTCAACTATCATTAAGTGTTTCATGTGTGATTTGGGAGGGAAGGGGGGATACAATTCTACTGAGTTTTCCACCATACTCACCTCTGATGGCACCATACATCAATCATCGTGCACAGACACTCCTGATCAAAATGGTGTGGCTGAAAGAAAACATACGCACATCATTAATACAGCTCGATCCATTCTCTTTTCTAGTAATGTTCCCAAAGTCTTCTGGGGAGAAGCAATTCTTACTGCCACATATTTGATTAACAGAATTCCTACTGCTCTTACTTCGGGAGTCTCTCCTTATGAGAAATTGTACGGCAAGGCTCTAGAGTATTTTCATTTGAGAGTATTTGGTTGCACATGCTTTGTCCTTTGTCCTCATACTGAGCGTTCTAAGTTGTCTACACGATCCTCTATGTGTGTGTTTCTTGGTTATGGTGTTGGGATTGTCATGATCTGGAAACACAAAATCTTTATGTTTCCCGTCACATCACCTTTCTTGAACACATTCATTTCTTCTCTATTCCAACAAGTTCTAGCATCTTAAATGAGTCTGACCTTGTAAATATTGATCCATTTACTTGTGATATTAATTCACTGTCTTCACCAGTTGCTCCCATTTCTTCTACTTGTTCTTCATTTTCTTCTACAAGTACAAATCCCTCATCCTCCTTGGCGGACTCCTCTTCATCTTCCGATCATGTGGACCCTGCATCTTCTCGTTATCCAACGCGACTTCGTAAGCCCCCTTCTCATCTTGATTTATATGTTCTTGCATCTAATTCTTGTTATTCTAGTTTTGCTACTTTTCTCTTCATTCCATTATGAGCCTGCTTCCTATAAGGAGGCAGCTCTTGACCCTCTTTGGCAACAAGCTATGAATGAAGAACTTGCTGCTTTGTATAAGACAAGCACGTGGGAGTTGGTATCTCTTCCTCCTGGTAAAATGGTAGAGGGATGTCATTGGGTCTTGACGATCAAAGCAAAAACTGATGGTTCTGTTGAAAGATATAAGGCCTATTTGGTTGCAAAAAGGTTTATTCAAAAAGTTCGTTTTGATTATGAAGAGACATTTGCACCAGTTGCTAAGATGACATCTGTACGTACTTTGATTGCAGTAGCTTCTATTAACCAGTGGAACTTCTCACAGTTAGATGTAAAGAATGTCTTCCTAAACGGGGATCTCAAAGAGGAAGTTTATATGTCTCCACCCCTTGGTATTCCTCATCATCTAGGGGAGGTTTGTAGGCTAAGAAAAACTTTGTATGGTCTTAAACAAGCTCACAGGGCTTGGTTTGAGAAGTTCTTTGAAGTGCTTTGTTCTTTTGGCTTCTGCTCAAGTGATCATGATTCTACCTTGTTTACTCGTTCTACATCTACTAGGCATATTATTCTCCTTTATGTAGATGATATGATTTTAACTGGAAATGACATAGATGGAATTGCAAAGTTGAAATCGGAGCTGCACCACCACTTTGAAATAAAAGATTTGGGACCCCTAAGATACTTTCTTGGCATTGAGGTAGCCTATTCTCCTAAAGGTTATCTCCTCTCTCAGTCTAAATATGCAACAGATTTTATTCAAAAAGCCCATCTTACTAATACTCGAACTATAAAAACTCCTCTTGAACTCAATGTTCATTATACCTCTTCTGATGGGGTTCCATTAGCGAATCCAACTCTATACCGTACTATTATTGGCAGTTTGGTTTATCTCTCCATCACTCGACCTGATATTACTTATGCGGTTAATATTGTGAGTCAATTTGTCTCCTCACCCACTACGATCCATTGGACTGTTATTCTCCGTATCTTACGTTATATCATAGGAGCACTGTATTAGAGTATATTACTCCCTTTTACATCTACTTTAGAACTTTGTATTTATTCTTATGTTGATTGGGCTGGAAATTCTACAGGCCACAAGTCCACAACTGGTTTCTGTATTTTTATTGGTGGCTCTCTCATTTCCTGAAAAAACAAGAAGCAACATGTAGTTTCTCGTTCTTCTACCAAGGTTGAGTATTGTGCCATGGTTTCAACTACTACTGAAATAGTTTGGTTGCTTTGGTTACTTGCTGACATGAGTGTCTTACTGTGGAGGAACCAAAAGCGAATCATCTTTAAAGCAATATAATTTTATTTAATGATTGACCAAGCAATACAGAAGCCGTGAATGAAAGAAGAAGATCATCCATGAAAACTAAAAGCAAACCACTTTCTGAGACTTCAAAATTCAATATATATATATCAGCAACAAAAGAAAATTCGCAGCAGACAATGGCTGCAAAACCAGAAGCAGATAAATACGCTGTACTGTTATCACCAAATATCAGAGTAATGCGTGGATATTTAATAGTTTGATTTATTTTCCCATTCAAACTAGAAGTGAAACACTTAATTGGTTCATCATTTAAAGAGAGAACAGATACTCAAACATACCAGATAATGGCAGGAAAGAGCAAAGAATAGGTAAATTAATTTCATCAGTTTGCTAATCCAGAAAGAGTGAAGAGGGGCCACCCCAGCCCTTACTAAAGGAATTCTATGTTTGCATGCAGTAACAAATAATGCACAAATAATGCATCCTAACTTCCAAGCTATCTCCCCATTTGAGGTGAATATTGTGGCAGGTAGCATACCAAACAGAGCAAATGTAGATATTCTTAATAATTTTTCCTACCAAACCAAGAATAAATGGCTTCATCTAATCCAAAAAAATTATTCTATAAATCCAACTTGAGAACCTTCAGCTCTAACTATTTTTTACTACTATTGTAAGGGTAGTTTGGGCGACCAAGGATGGATTAGCTAATTCCAGTTAGACAGTTATTATAAAAAGCTGTTTGATTTGCACATATAGAAAGTTCAATGGTTATTTTACTATGCTTTTATCCAAACACAGCCCAAAATCATCAACCTAAGAGACTAGTTAAGTAATTATCAGACCCTGAAAATCATGACATCTTGAACAGTTGAACCCATTATAACAATTTGCTAGAAACGAGATATTTTATCACATGCCCTTGTAATGAGCTTCAGCAATTTGGAGTAAACCAATTAAGTTATGTTCACTGTTTAGGCAAGCTAAGAACAAATAAATAAATAAACTATAACAATAGTAATAATAATAAACAACTTCAAACCAGAATAGAATCTCTTCACACATGTAAAAGAAGTTGCAAAATGCTTGAGCAAACATGGATTACATGCTCCAAATTCTGAAGGTTGGAGACAATTATTTATCTTGGATTTTGTGGTTGATGTTGGAGAAATCACACACACACACAAAAGAAAGACACCTTCATTTGATATTGATACATGCCTGTAGCAATTTCCTGGTCCAAGGCCATCCAAATTCTTCTTGAAATTTGAGACTTGGGTCTTAAATTTCGAAGACAGCGAGCCATGCACTTAATGTCACAAGGATCGAGTATTCAGTGTTAACTGAAATCCAGTTGTAGAAAACAAGCTTTATTTCTTTAGGGTTCATTTCATGGGCTAAGTGAGTAGGCTTGACTAAGAACTTTTAGCCCACGTTTGGAGCAACAAAAGTAAAAGGATATGACAAGCTAAGGGGAGGCTCAATGGAGCAAGCAGATCTCAACAGTCAAAACCCCCCGGGCCAGGTCAGGCTAAGGCATCTTCTAGGTAGGGGTGCATTGGATTTGAGCTGAGTTGACACAATGGAATACTCGAACTCAACACTACTTGAAAATTTTGAGCTCGAAATTCGACTTAAATTTGATGGATCTTGAAATGGTCTAACTCAGCTACAAATTTTTAAACTTGAGCTAAATCAGCCACAAGTTTTTAAAACTCAAGATCGACTCAATTAAGCTCGATTTGATTATAAAATAAACCTTGTATTGGGAGTGTCCTACTTTCAGGGAGTGACCTACTTACAGGGAGTGTCCTACTTACAGGGTGTTTCCTTGCAAGCCAAAAATAGGTATTAATCAAATTAAACACTGGGATTTCCTTCAAAAGGGTGGCAGAAATATTAACCAAGAAATCCCAAATGTCATTGTGCTACCAAGACAGACAGCGCTATGAAAGGTTATTTTAAAATCTTCAAGATTCACAAGATTTTCACACTTGTTCAACGCGAAGTGTTTACCATACAACAACAGCCATGGCATCATTCCAAGTATTCATGCTAGATAACAAGAACAAAAAAACAAACAAAAAAGAAAACCAAATCGTCTATCATTTCCATATCTAACAAAAAAATGTGATGCTAGAATGTTCATATGTTAGGTTAATTAGGGCCATTGTTTACGACTGTAGTGTATTGGGTGAAGCATTTGCATCTAAAGGGCTGCAAAGAGGCTAAAAGTCACAATCAGGGAAACTTAAGAGAGTTTTGGGGTTTAAATATGAACTAGATTACATTTAAGAATTCATAAGTTAACATAAAAAATAGCAGTGAGCCAAATCATATTCAAGCTCCTGATTCCTGTCTGAACAATTCCAGTAGCCAAATAGTTTAGTGCGTTACCCCAAGAATCCCAAACACAGCTAGATGAAGAAGGCATGAAACATATTCCAGTGACCATGGCAATCCTTTCTTAGTTCCCTGCATTTAGATTGATAAATGCATACATTAGCTCAGTATGTTGGATTGGATCACAACTCACAAGGAACTGAAAAACATTCAAATTATTTATCTGCTTTTGTTTTCAGCTCAGTACATTTTTATCTGAGTTGAGATGAAGTTATGCAACACTATTATATACAAGGGTAAATTACACTGGAAGCCACTGAAATTTAACTGAATTTCACTTCAGTCTCTGAATTTAAATTGTAACAGTTCGATCCTTGAAGTTTCATATTCAGGCTAGTTCAAGTCCCTGTTCAGGGATATCATTGTAGATGAAATTGAAAATTTAAGGATCAAATTATTACAATTAAAACTTCAGAGAGTGAATCTCAGTTCAGTAAAAATTCAGGGACTTGCGGTGTAATTAACCCAATAAATAATTATGGAACCATAGTTTGTCAAGACTGTCATTACCTTGTATGTTCCTTTTATGTCAGATACTTATCAGGCATCCCAAATTCAAGTTCAATGATTGAGAGCATTCCGACTTGCATCATGGCATCATGCTGCAAGTTAGAGGGCCATGTAATTTTTCAACAAAAAGAAATAAAGGTTCATGGCTCAGACGGCTACAGGCATAAATATTTGCACAAAGGAGACAAATGGGATAATTTGCTCCTGTGATGGTTCACACACATTGGGTCCCACATGAATTTTATAAAATGCATAAGAATAGCATTTTACACAATATATATATATATATATATATATATATGTATATATTTAAATTGATCATTCCTACTTCATCGTGCAAGCAAAAACACCCCCAATTTAGAAACCATAACAGCCCCATTGATATGGCATAATTTTTCTACCAACACTAATGGAGATGGAAAAAAAAAATTAGCTAATACTCACTAAACTTTTGTCTCCAGAGTGCAGAACTGCATTAGTGGAAAGGGAGGCTACAATTTCTGAGGGCAAAGGTGATACAGGAGAGATCTCATTTGAAAAGGCAGGATCATGAGAGGAAAACCAATATGACTGCAACAGAGCATCCTCTGGAATGGGAGCAACTACTCCATTATTGATCACATTATCAGCCAAGAAGCAGACACTGCCATCGCTGTATCTATTGCTGTTTAGTGCTCGATCCCCAATATCTCCTGCCTGCGAAACAGACTCATTTTCAACATCTTCATCAGCTCGAGGAGCAACAGCACCTGATAAACTCAAAGAACGCCTTCTCAAAGAGGATTCTGCACTGCCTGGCAAACTAAATGATCTACTTCGTCTAGGTTCAGAACCATTGAACTCATGAGCCATAGCCCCCTCACCAGAGTCATTAGGTTTCATGCTTATGGACTGGCCTCAAAAACAGCTGTAATGAGATCATGAAGTTAATTCAGAAAATAAGATCAAATCTAAAGTATGACAGCAACAATGAGTTTATTACGTTGCATCCTCTATTAGTTATTGTCAACTGCTTCACTCTTGGAAAATTAATGGAGCACAATAATACCATTTATACTCACTACTTCGAATCTTACAGAAAGCATGGGCCAGGGAAAAATATATAATAAAAAAAAAGTGTGCGTCTGTGTATCATCTGAATCCATAGTCAACCAGTAAATGACAAGATATAGGTAAGGACACTAAACCCCCATTGGTGTTGCTCAGTGGTAAGGTGAGGGTCTTGTCTACCACATGGTTGAGGATTCGAGCCCGCTGCCCCTGAAATCAGACTCAAGAATTTACGGGGATGTTGATCATGGGGTCTGCTAAACATTCCCCAGGTTTGATGCCGCACCATGAGGTCCAATGTGGCTTGGTGGTGGTCTGGAGTCCTCAGGTCATCAAAAAGGGAAAAAAGAAAAAAAAAATTCTAAAAAAAACATTCCTTACTGGGAATGGAAGCTATCCATATGGTTAAAATTTCAGCATAAATTACCAACAGGCATGATGCAGATATCCCCACACCCCACCATTACAAATAAGGGCAAGAAGAGTGTACCAAATATTAAATACTGGCTGAACTATGAATGTCGTTCATTGTGTTCCATTTTCCCACTATTCATTGGCGCTAGGTGAAGAGTCTGAAGACCTAAAACATTTCTCATTACTGTCTTGAGCATTTCCATACCAAGATCAAATCCTTCCTTCATTAATCAATAGAAAAGTAAAAACAACTTGTTCACTGATGAGAGAAAAAAAAATTGAGATGATCCAGTTGCATTTCATTTCAATACATTGATACAGCACTTGCAACTTTTAAACCAGAAAGCAACTGGAACTTCCTTGGGTTTTCCAATTTTCAACACACTTATTGAACTCATGAATTATCAAACACTGGATTTTGTATATATGTGTGTGTGTGTGTGTATGCCTATGTTTGTGTATAAATGACTTCTTTTAAATAACTTCCAACAAAAAACTAAGAAAAGTTTATTGGCATGTGGCAAAAGCAGTAGGGCTGTATATAACATGGCAAGCAGAAGCTTACCAAATGTTTGCTACATAGGAATGCAATCAAATTTATAACTCAATTTCCTCATGTTCTCAAATTCAAATTTTCATTTCATTCCATTCCCTCCCCATTGCATTCCACAAACCAAACATGACATTAGTATATGTTAAAACAAACAAAACATTTCAAATGCCGAAACAGCATTCAGCAGAAACATGTACAAACGAAGACAAGTTATGGTCTCTCTCTCCCAAGTGCACACATGAACCAACAATGGAAGGACAATATAAGATATCACATAAGATTCTCCAAATCTGTTTCAATTGTCTTTCCCTTTTGAATGTGACAGAAAGTGGGCAGAAATCATTCAGAACAACTGTTTAGTGGACCATCAATATCAAGAGCGAGATTTAAGAGCAATTAAATAAAAATAAAAGAGGATTAATGTCTTTAAAATTCCAATTAGAAAACCCTAGGAGACAGAGGGAGGAAAGAGAGAGGGAGTGAACGGGGGAAGAGAGTGTGTGTTAATGATGCAATGGATTTCATGGGTTTTCTCAATTGAATAGCTAAGACAAATATTATATGGATCCCACATCTAACAGTTTGAATGAGCTGCTATCAAAATTAAACGGATCCACATCTGAGCAGAATCAGGAGCTTTTTTACTAGAAGAACTCTCACACAGTACATGGGTAACCCAATCTTATAATCATATTATCTGACCTCCCAACAACCACAGAAACAAGAATTTCCTTTTGGTGAGTTAAAGATGTGTCTTCCACTAACAAAGCAATGCAAAACAAAGAAGCAGAAGCCCCACACGACCTTTAAAAAATTAGAAGACAAAACAAAACAACCAAACCAATAATCAAAACCCTATCCCAAATTTATTTTTATTTCTACTGTTGCAAATTCATCTGCAAAATATTCGTACAAGATAACATTGAACTTCTTCACGCATTCGAGAGATGACAGAGAGGAAGACAATCATGGAAAGTCTTAACTAAATAGAATGTTAGCTGGAACTTATATAACTCATGCGTACATTAAAGAAAATAAATTATATAATACATATGTAAATAAAATGAAGCTGCTCCATGAGAGATTCCAGAATCAAACCAGAAAGCCAATATTTATAAATGTTCTATTAAAAAAAAAAACCCACAGATAAAGAGAGGTGAAATATGGGCACATCCACTGCATGCCAACTAAATCTCAGAAACAAAATCGTGGAAGCAAACTCGTGCAAATATTTGTGTAAGAAAGAAAGAAAGCTCATGAGAAGAATGATATATATGTATATATATAACTTCAAAATCGCACCATAAAACCGACTTTTACTGCTCTTTAGATTAAAATAATAATCAGAAGACAGGAATGATTATATTATTAAGAAAAAAAATAGTTGAACATCGAGCTTCAAAATCACAACATAAAGCCAACTTTACTGCTCTTCTAGATTCAAAAAATAATCAGAGATAGAGAAAATACAATTGAATATGAATCCTCTGAAAGCTGCGCCAAAGCCGAACTTGATTCGAACCCAAACAAT
This sequence comes from Malania oleifera, assembly GCF_029873635.1. Lineage (NCBI taxonomy): Eukaryota > Viridiplantae > Streptophyta > Magnoliopsida > Santalales > Ximeniaceae > Malania > Malania oleifera. The sequence goes on along the minus strand of NC_080424.1, from coordinate 25,118,868 downwards.
GGAAGATGAACAAAAGTATCAACCAGTCAAGCAAGCAAAGAAATTGGGAATTGGGAAAAGTGCTTGAGTCTATTCTCGTCAATAATGCAAGAAGAAGAAGAAGAGCAAGTAACAAGGTGGCGGTGGCCGCTTCTGAAAAGCTACGAGAAAAGATTGATCACGTCGAAATGGAAAAAAATGCCAATGCAATTTAGAGGCCTTGAAATGCGTCCCCTGCCCTGCGTCACAGAGCGAGATAGGCAGAGAGAAGAAGAACAAACGAAAAACTAAAAATAAATAAATAGAGGAAGAAAAGGGTTCACGCTTCTTTGGAAATTGGGCAATTCCAATTTCCAAGGCCGGCGCAAGCCAAGTTGGCTCCTTTGACTAGGCCGGTTTATTTTCCCTTTTTAATTTTATTTTATTTTATTTTCACCAAAAAAAAATTATTAGTGATAATAAAATAGAATTTAGAAATTAAATAAAAATTTAATATGTAATTTCAGAACGCAAAGGTATATTTAATTCTCAAATTTTTTATGTAATTTTATAGATCAAAAATAAATTTAATAGCCCCAACTGGGCATAGCGTGGTGAAAAGGTAGAAGGAATATCTATGGTTCAATTTCAATTAGATACACTTACGGAACTAGTTGTACCTGTAGATGGTGAAAGTTTACTCTGTAAGCCAACGGGAACCGTGGATAGTGAGAGTTCGCTCTGTGAGCCAGCAGGGACCGTGAATGGTGAAAATTTTCCGTGAGCCAGCGGGGGTCATAGATGGTAATAGAAATGTGTCACAGGAGTCGGATTGGTCGAACATCCAACTGATGCACAGAAGCAGTATTCGCATTCCGTACTTTACCCTGATCAAGGTGACCTAGGGGCGGAAGACGTTAATCCGTAAGTTTAATGTCGTACCAGAGGATCCGAAAGGCTCGTTGGTGGGTGAAGTTCCTATATAATTAAACAAAATAAAAATTAAATAAATAAATAAAATTAATATATAAAACTATAATACTTGTCAAGAAATTATTCACATACATGTGCATGCAACAATTGGCACTTTTCAGCCGGCCAATTCTGTTTTTGTCTTACTCAATTAAGTCAAAAAGGACCCCACTCGATGCTTGGGTACCCATGACTATTATAGGCATTATTTTCATCAATTGAGATAAAAAAAAAAAAACAAAAATAATAACAGCAAACTACCTTTAGAAGTTATCAATCAAATAATATCCTTTTGGCTTCATCCCCTCTATAAATAAATAAATTAGTGACTATTTTATATTTTAAAAAATAGAATAAAAGATAATCATATATTATTTTATTATGCATCATAATATATTAATTATTAATGAAATATAATTCAATTCTAGTATGAAGAAAAATAATCACCTATATATTTACATTAATATTAAAAGTTAAAAATACTAATTGAACTAAAAATATTATTTTAATATTAATTATCACTTGTTATAGATCTAAATTAGGGACAAGATTATTGCTATTAAAAAAATATTATTATATTATTTTTAATTAATAAAAATATTCAAATGTTAATAAAAATTAAAATTTTAATTAAAAATTAATCATATATTATTTTATTATGCATTATAAACTATTAATTATCAATAAAATGTAATTGAATTCCGAAATGAATAAAAAAACAATATATAAATTTAAATAAACATTAAATAAACTAAAATTTTTAATTTAGTTATTAATACTATTTTTAACATAAATTAATGTGATAATCATATGTTGTAAATATACATTGATAAAAAAATTATAGTTAATCAAATCATGTTATATTATTTTTTTAATAAAAAATATTTTAATTTTAATCATAAAATTAATATAATTATTATTTAAAATTTTAATTATATAAATATTAGTGTTTCTATTTAAAATTTATTTGAAAATAAATATCAGTTAGTAAAATTCAATTTTGGATTGAACAAGAACTATTTCTTAATTTAAATTAATACTAAATAAATTAAAATTTTAATTTTAAATAATATTATTTTTTATCCTAATTTAATGTGATAGTAATATATTATAAATACACATTAATAACAAGATTATTATTAATTATAAATAATAATCCTATATTATTTTTTTAAGATTAAATATTTAAATTTTAATTATAATTAGTTAAAATAATTATCAATAAAATTATTAATTAAAAATATTATTATTTTTATAATCATAAAGTGTCCTATAATAAAAGTAAGTATCCAAATACCATTTATTTTAAATGTAACCAAACATCAATTCTAACTTTCAGTGCTTTTCCAATTCAAAACTTTCCTAGAAAACACTTCACTATGAGTGATTCCTAACGATTTCTAAGAATATTGAGATATATTAATATAATAATTAATATAAAAATAAACTAGAATTTTGCTGAAAAATAGAATTTCAATCTTAAATTTATACTTATGTAAGTTTGAATATAACTCAATAAAATTTTATATTATATTTTCTACAAATTCATACAAATGTAAACTTGAAGCTTAAAATTCAAGCTCCCAAATATAGCATAAAATATTAAACATTAATGTAAACTAATTTATATTAATCAGTGTCATTTTCTAAATTAATGATCATTTGATTTCACTTTCAAAAATTATGAAAAAAATATAAGAAATTAGATTAACTAGAGTTTGGCAACAACAATTTGGTACTGTTTGTGGGAAGATTTAAAGGGTTGAACTGATAATGATCATGATCACCTCTCATAATTCTGATTCATATCATCTAATCATAAATGACTCACATTTATCAATTCAATCAATGCAAGCTAATGTTTCTCTATGGTTATAAATGGTACCAATGAAGTAATTTTTTATCTTCTAAAGAAGCATGATAGAAATATTTGAAATGCTTTTACAATAAAGAAGGATTATCTAAAACAGAATAGGGGAATTCCTTTTTTGGATTTGTCACAAAAAGATAAGTAACCAATGTATCAAAAATCAACGCTGGAAATTTCGAATTTGATAAGGAAGAATCATAATCTTGGAAGATAAATGAATAACTTCTATTATGGGCCCAGCACCATTTTATTGGGTTAGCGCTTGCCATGTGAACCCAATCGGGGACCATCTCATCAATTATTTTTATTTTATTTTATTTTGATAATTTTAAAAAATTTAAAGAATATAATGTCTTATTTAAAAATTAAAAAAAAATGTTGCAGAATTTTACTCTCATTTTTCATTTAAAAGAAATTAAAATAATAATTGCAATCCCAATTTTCTAGAGATCTTTCACACTGATAGCGTATTGACGAAGTAGGTAGGTACAGCTTGGAGAGTAAAGAAAGATCCTAAATGCAAGAGCCAGGAGTATCATGATGAGTCACGTTGCTTCGCCGTCTACTGAAAAGGATGGTTCAGGTTAACAGCGTTGCACACTACCAACGGTGCACCTCCACCGCGGCCTCCAGTTCGCCTCGCCCGGAAAGGAACCTCCACCACAAAGTTGACCTATTGAAGGGTCTCTTCTTCACAGGGGATCAATTTTATAAATATAAATAAATTAGTGCCTATTTTATAATTTTAAAATTATAATAAAACATAATCATATATTATTTTATTATGCCTCATAATATATTAATTGTTTGTGAAACATGACTCAATTCGGGTAAGTCATGAGAACCTACTTTAAAGATATCAAATTTGGTAAGGAAGAACCATAGTATTGGAGATGTCAATGAGATCGACATTAATGAACAGTATTTGTTGGCATCTAAGAATACTTAAAAAATAAAAAACACACGATTAGCTTAAAAAAATAATTTAGGTTTATGATAACTCAACAGTGAAAATACAAAATAACACAATCATGCAGATTATATAAAAGTAATAATAAAAATACAAGGAATTGCGTGGTTTAGCAATACCTACATCCACGGAACAATCGACAATGTAGTTTCCTTACTATTTTGTGTCAAAGACACGAACTTTGTTACAAATACATTATAATCAATGTATATATAAAGTTCTCAAAGGTTTTCCCTACAAACCCCAACCAACATAACGTCCCTAGTCAAAATTTGAAAATCTGCTCTAGGATTCCGAGCCAAACTGTCGACGGTTTGTAGACATACCATCGACAGTTTTAGACAAAGAGTAAAATCTCTCTGAAACTAGACCAAACCGTCAACGGTTACAAGGTTGCCATCAACGATTACAACGCTAACATCGACGGTTACAAGGCTACCGTCGATGGTTTCCCCTCCTGACAACAGCATCTTGATTTCCACCATTTTTTTCTCTTTGTGCATGTCTTCCACTTAGTATTTGAGTTACATATCACAACAATCTCTACAACGCTAACGTCGACGGTTACAAGGTTATCGTCGATGGTTTCCCCTCCTGACAACAGCATCTTGATTTCCACCATTTTTTTCTCTTTGTGCATGTCTTTCACTTAGTATCTGAGTTACACATCACAACAATCTCCACCTTGACGAATATACACCCCTTAGGAGAAGCTGAAAACATAAACCTACTACTCCACCTTGATCTTGAGACATTAGGTTGGGACCATCTCCCTTTTAAAAACTGGAGACAAAAACCAAGTCCAAGCAATGCTTGAACTTGTTCATGATAGCTTCAGCTTTTGCCAAAAATCTCGACTCAGTTGTAGATGTTACAACCAGAGGCTACACCCTGGACTTCCAACAAGGTCTTCCCACAATATTAAACACATACCCCGTTGTAGACCTCCTGTCATTTAAGTCCTCTACATAGTTTGCATGTAACGCCCTGACCCGCCACATGGGGCTCGAGGTGTTACTTTAGTGACGTCTGTATACTTGATACCATATTCATTATATAAATGCCCCGGAAATAAATAAAACATTCTCCAAAATCCATTACCAAAGTTCTAAACTGCTAACATATATAAAAGTCTCCTGATATCCATGTTACATTTCAACCAAAAGAAAGAAAACTAACTCAGTTCGTACGACATATTACATAGCCGAGAAACTTCACACTTAACTTAAATATAGTAGAGTTTTTACAAACACTCACAAAAACTAAATTAGCTATCACCTCGCCCCGGAGTTTGCTGAACTCAATCTCGAGATGGTCCTAAAAAATGATTTGTATATTGAGGTGAGACACTTCTCAATAAGACAAATTAAATTAATATCAAGATGTGGTCAGCATGAATTTAAGTAAACATATATATACATATATATATATATATAACCCAAATCATTAAATCTGATAAACATAGCATTTGTATATCATATTCACACCTACACAGTTAAAAAAAAATACACTTCCATGATACCACCTATAATTCAGTTTAATAAATATCACCATTCACATAAATTAACATATATATTCGTAAAAATACTCCCTGGGTCCAACGACATGTTTAACCCCCATGACGGGTTGTGTTGCGTAGCGGCTGGAATTAGCCTGAGTGATCAGCCCAAAACTAACTCAAAGTAACCATCTGCAAGTACGTCTGCAAGCATCTGCAAGTACGTCTGCAGGCATCTACAACCTCGTTGCAGGTCCAATTGCCTTTTATAACTCCACCCTTACGTAGGTCAATCAGCTACTGAGACCATCCTACACTTCCACTACAGCGTGGGCGCACATGGGCAAATATTCCACTAGATACGGTACAATGCTTACAATACAATAGGTCCTCAAGGTTTTTAAAACCATATCATGCAATTTAAAATAATAAAACAGTAGTATAAATATATGTTTCAAAATCTAGTATAAATCCGTCGTATCAATCTCGGCTCGTAGCCACCAATAAAGAACCCGGCTCTTAGCCGTCATATAAAAACTTGGCTCTTAGCCGTCATATAAAAACCCAGTATTTTACACAAGCAGTTCCAGTATGTTTCACAAATAGTTCCAGTATTTTACAACCATTTCAATATCCGGTTGCTACAATAAACCATACCAATTATTCACCTACCACACAATTTCCACATTTGAACATAGTCTGATAAATAATTAAGAAACACAGTATTTTAAATCCATATGATAAAACAAGTTTTCCACCGTTCATATTATTCAAAAATACCGTACCATATATCCTATATTTGTAAAAATCTATTTTGAACGGTCGATTTTCGAAATAATCCTGGAATTCAAGTATTCATATATATAAAGCAGTTTAATCGGTTCAACTTTAATAAAAACCTAACTTAATTTAATTCCCTTACCTGTTTACTAAGATATTTCCTGAGAATACCCTAAAACCAAACCTGCGGCGCTACGGAGCTCAAAAATCCTGAAACCACATTTTCCTAGTTCCATCAGTTCAACCCTAAAATTATAATTTCCTTAATATTCCTAGGCTCACAAAATTACCAATAACAATTTTAACATTTCCTATGCCTATAAATTCCAAATAAATAATTAAATTCCCAAAAATAGCAATTTTTTTAATTCCCTAAATCTTACCCTATCTTGGAGTGGTGCCTGGAAGGCCTAGTTCAAAAATTTACTCTGCTAGACTTGTAGAGAAATGCTAGATAATCGTGATGGTTTCTAATCGTTGGTTTGGCTAGAGATTGGAGAGAAATTGAAGAGAGAGAGTGGGTTTACCTTTTTCCCATGAGTGGTGCCTACGATGCCCTTACAACAAATCCACTCTAGTTAAAATGTTGGTGGCGAAGAATGGAACCCAAAGGCATTTTTCGTTCTTCGATCGGGGCACGTTTGACCGATGAAATCAAGTAGAGAGAGAGAAGGAATGTGGATGAGAGAAAGAGGCGTTGCTCATGGTTTGGGAGGAGAAGAAATGCACTCTCTGTAAGTTTAGAAATCTTCAGGAAGCTTTAAACTTAAGCTTTCACATACATAATATTATTATATACATATATTTCATTAACATTATTCACTTACATATAGATATATATATATATATATATATACACACACACATATAATATTGTTTATTTATTTAATTCAATTTAATGATAATTAATTAATTAATTTTTTTAATTTTTTTTTCCAAGTTACTACATTCTCCCTTCCTTAAAAGAATTTCATCCTCAAAATTTGCTAATCAATCCTTTTACCTAACCATCATCAAAATCCAACACACATGCCCGTCATATATCCTCTAGAATCTGAATGCTCCTCTCGTTCTGCCCATTCATCTACGGCATAAATGTTGCATTGAAAGTGAGTTGAGATTCCAAGGCATCCTGTAAACTCTTCTAGAATCTAGAGGTGAACCGTGGATCTCGATCTAAAACAATAGAAACTGGAATGCCATGAAATCGTACAATCTCCTGCACATAAAGTTATGCCATCCTATTCATAGAATAACTAATTCTGATTGGAACGAAGTGCGCAGTCTTCATTAACCAATCCACTATTACCTAGATGACATTCTATCCATGAACCGCTAAAGGCAACCCCGATACAAAGTCCATCGAGATATGCTCCCACTTCTACTTAGGGATATCAAGTGGTCTCGTTGGCCTCTGATACTCTGCTTTTACCTGCTGACATGTTAGACACTGTTCTACAAATCTGGAAATCTCTCTCTTCATGTTACTCCACCAGAACAATTCTCACAGATCTCTATACATTTTCGTGCTTCCCGTATGAACAGTATAGAGAGAGTGATGAACCTTCTCCAGAAGCGTCTTTTCAATCTCCTCGTCGTTAGGTACACACAGCCTAGTGTGAAATTTGAGAACTTCATCCTCAGAAACATTGAAGTCCATCTGCTGCTCACTCCGTAATTTCTCCACAATTTCCATTAACTCTGTGTCTCTTATCTAAGCGGCTTTAATTTTCTTCTATAAGGTTGGCTGAATGATCAAATTGGCAATGAACGCCTAAGGATCCCCGTCTACTAACTCTACACCCAACCTCTCTAGGTCCATCCTGATCTGATGCTGTACAAAAACCGCTGAAATTGACGCACCCATCGACTTCCGACTCAACGCATCAGTTACCACATTAGCCTTTCCTGAGCAGTAAATAATGGTACAGTCATAGTCCTTAATCAACTCAAGCCATATTTTCTGCCTCATGTTCAATTTTTTCTAGGTGAAAAAGTATTTAAGGCTCTTATGATCAGTAAAGATCTTGCACTTTTCATCATATAGGTAGTGCCTCTAGATCTTCAATGCAAAAGCTACAGCTGCCAGCTCCAAGTCGTGCATCGGGTAATTCTTCTTGTACTCCTTGAGTTGGTGAGAAGCGTACACGATAACCTTTCTTTGCTGCATTAAGACACACCCGAGTCCTTTCTGAGATATGTCACTATAGATCACAAATCAACCATCTCTTGATGGAATGGTCAACACTAGAGCAGTGACTAGTTGTTGCTTCAATTCCTGAAAAACTCTACTTGCATTCACTAGTCCACTCAAACTTCCTGTTCTTTCTTGAAGCTGCGTCAGAGGTTCTGATAGCCTTGAAACCCCCTCAATAAACCGACGATAGTATCCTGCCAGACCCATGAAATTTCTAATCTTGTGCATGTTCTTCGGTTTCGCGCAATCAACTACCGCTTCTACTTTGATCGGGTCCACTGAAATTCCCTCCCTAAACGCTACATGTCCCAAAAATGCAACCTGTTCCAACCAGAACTCGCATTTCTTAAATTTAGCAAATAGTTTTCCTTCTCTTAGCATCTGAAGCACTATCCTCAAATGTTCCTTGTGTTCCTATAGGCTCTTTGAATACACCAGTATAACGTCAATAAACACTACCACAAACTGGTCCAAATACTGGTGGAAGATCATGTTCATGAGATCCATAAACACTGCAGGAGCATTTGTCAAACCAAACGGCATAACCAAAAACTCATAATGGCCATACCTAGTTCAGAAACCGTCTTTGGTATGTCCTCTGATTTAACCTTCACTTGATGATACCCAGATCACATATTGATCTTGGAAAAAACTTGTGTGCCCTTTAGCTGGTCAAATAGATCGTCAATACGGGGTAATGGGTACTTGTTCTTCACTGTCATCTTATTAATTTCCTAGTAGTCGATGCACATTCTCATCGATCCATCCTTCTTGTTTACAAACAACATCGGTGCTCCCTAGGGTGATATGCTCGGTCTGATAAATCCCTTATCAAGAAGTTTCTGTAACTCCCCCTTTAGCTCCTTTAATTCAGTCAGAGCCATTTTGTATGGAGTCTTAGAAATGGGCGCTATACCTGGATTTAATTTAATGGCAAACTCCACCTTGCAATCATGAGCAATTCTGGTAAGTCTTCAGGAAAAAAATCCGAGAACTCCCTCTTCACCGAGATATCCTCCAGCTTAAGTCCCTCCTTTGGTGCTTCTTTTACAAATGCAAGGTACTCTTGGCTACCCTCCAGAAGTAACGTTTTGCCTAAATTGCTTGCACACACAACTCGATGAATTTAAACTCCTGCTCCCCAGGAGATCTAAACACTACCTCCTTTTTATGGCAGTCAATTCTCGCATAGTTGGATGCTAGCCAATTCGTCCCCAAAATAATGTAGAACCCATGCATGTCAAAAACAACTAAGCTATCAAGCAGCATTCTCCCTTGAATCTCCACTAGGTAGTCTCTGATCACTTTACTACACACCACAACTAACCTTGTCGGCGTAACCACACCTAGCTCGACATATAACTGAGTCTCTACCCCGCACAATTTAAACAATCCCCGAGATACAAAAGAGTGTGTCACACCTGAATCAAATAACATAACAGCACTATTCGAAAAAATGAAAATAGTACCTATCACCACGTCACCGGCGTTCTCCGCATCTCCCGGCATAAGTGATTACACCCACGCCTAGGCGGTGCCCCTCTAATGACCACCTCGGGGTGCTTGGTTACTTCCCCGATATTGTTGTTGTGGAGGAGTGTGAGTCAAAGTCGCGTGATAGTCCCGCAGTATATAACCATCCCCACCACATTGATAGCAGCCAACTGGTCCACCTCTACACTCGCCCCAATTCCTTTGATGGCATCTAGGACAAGTAGGACGCGGTGGATTCCCCTAATGGGCTCGATATCCCATATCCTGTTGATGGCCCGTGAAATTGCCAGGCCTCCTCCATGTATCTTCTCTAGTACTAGTCTGAAATCCCTAAGACAAGGGTCTCTTCTTCTAGTTTACTACACCCTCCTGGATACTAGCCTCAACTGCCATGGCCTTGTCCACCAACTCAAAAAAACTGTGAGTCAACAACGCTACCATATGTGCCTATATTCTCTGCATCAAACCCTTCTCAAACCTTGGGGCCTTCTTCGACTCATCCGGGATCATATATGGAGCAAAGCATGATAGCTCCATAAACTTGGCCGCATACTGCTGTATGATCAAGTGTCCCTGAATCAGATTCAGGAACTCTTCTACCTTAGCCTCTCAGGTAACAGTAGGGAAGTACCTGTCGGAGAAAACCTCCCTAAAATGGCTCCAGGTAATAATCGCAGGTCTTGGTCGCTGTTCCACTACCATTTTTTCCGATCTCCACCACCTCTTCGCTTCCCCCACTAGTTTAAAAGTGGCATACTACACCTTTTGCTCCTCTATGCACTCCAGTACACCTAGTAGTTCCTCTATCTACTGAACCCAATCTTCAGTTGCGATCGGGTTCTCCCCTCCTGCAAAAGTCAGCAGATTCGTCCAGGTAAACTGCTAAAAAGTGCAGCCCTGACCAATTGATGGCTGATCCTACTCTCTAGAGTCCCTCTGGTTCTCCTTCTTGGCCTATTGCACTATACTTCGCAGCACTACTAAAGCATCCATATCATCCTCACTGGAAGTATCCATGTGATTATCCCCTCCAGCTATGATGTCCTTCCCCCTGGAATCCATCACAATTCTGCCACAAAATCATCAAGGTATCGACCTCTAATCACAACTTTGGGACTAAACACCTACTCACCCGACCTAACATTCCTACTTAAGTTTCCAAGTTCCAATCTCTTTACCCAAAAACGAAACCATCGATGGATTTACCATGGTTTTCCTAAAATCATCATTCCAAGAAAAACATGAAGACCGTCAAAGGATCTCCATTTCTAAGCTTCTAGACCAATACTTGCCTAATCTACCCATTCCTATCCTTAACTTATCTCAACCTATACTCTGGTAATTATCAACTATCAAAGTCTGCAGAACCTAGCAAACATAGGCTCTAATACCACCTACAACGCCCCAACTCGCCACTTGGGGCCTGGGGTGCAACTTTAGTGACATTTGCGTACCTGATACCATATTCATTATATAAATGCAGTAGAAATAAATAAAACATTCTCCAAAATCCATTACCAGAGTTCTAAATTGCTAACATATATAAAAGTCTCCCGATATACATATTACATTCTAACCAAAAGAAAGAAAACTAACTCAGTTCATACGACATATTACATAGCCAGGAAACTTCACACTTAACTTAAATATAGTAGAGTTTTTACAGACACTCACAAAAACTAAACTGGCTATCACCCCGCCCTAGAGTTTGCTAAACTCAATCTCGAGATGCTTATGAAAAATGATTTATATATTGGGGTGAGACACTTCTCAGTAAGACGAATTAAATTAATATCAGGGTATGGCCATCATGAATTTAAGTAAACATTTATATATATATATATATATATATATATATATATCTATATATGTATTACCCAAATCATTAAATCTGATAAACATAGCATTTGTATATCATGCTCACACCTACACAGTTAAAAAAAATACACTTCCATGATACCACCTATAAATCAGTTTAATAAATATCACCATTCACATAAATTAACATATATATATATATATATATATATATATATATATATAAATATATATACGTAAAAATAATCCCTGGGTCCAACGACATGTTTAACCCCTATGACGGGTTGTGTGGCCCGGAGGCTGGAATTAGCCTAGGTGATCAGCACAAAACTAACTCAAAGTAATCATCTGCAAGTGCGTCTGCAGGCATCTGCAACCCCGTTGCAGGTCTAATTGTCTTTTATAACTCCACCCTTACGTAGGTCAATCGGCTACTGATACCACCCTACACTTCCACTACAGTGTGGGCGCACATGGCCAAATATTCCCCTAGCTACGGTATCGTGCGCACAATACAACAGGTCCTCAGGGTTTTTAAAATCATATCATGCCATTTTGAATAATAAAATAATAGTATAAATACATGTTTCAAAATCCAATATAAATCTGTCGTATCAATCCCGGATCTTAGCCACCAATAAAAAACCAAGCTTTTAGCCGTCATATAAAAATCGGCTCATTTAAAACCAATAAAGCACTGCTCATAAGGCACAAAAAACCCAAATGATAAGCATTGCTCACAAGGCATAAAAAAAGTTCATATAATGAGTTCTACTTATGAGGCACACACAAAAGAAAAAAACATGTATGACTACTCATGAGGCAAAAAAAAAAAATCCTTATGATAAGCTATTACTTATGAGGCACGAAGAAAGCCTATATGGTGAGTTCTACGCATCAGGCATATAAAAAGCCCAAGAGACACTACTTGTAGTAACCCGAATAATTATAAGAATTAAATAATAAAGAAAAGAGAGGGAAAAAATTTAAAATGGGGGACGCAGCAGGGCCTCATCGACGAAAGCCCCGCATTCATCGACGAACGGTCTTCTTTGGCTCATCAACGTGGACGCGTGTCTCATTGACTAGAATTTACCGAGGGGCTATTTTCGGGGCCTAAAACTCATCAACAATGGTTAGGTGCTCATCGACGAACTTCCTTCCTGAACTCGTCGACGAGGTGACGTGGATCGTCAACGAGGTCATGTGGCAAAAGGTCTATAAATAGCAGAAAATCAGGATTCAGTGAAAGAAAATTTATTTTCCTCATCTCTCTCTCTCTCTCTCTCTCTCTCTCTCTCTCTCTCTCTCTCTCTCTCTCTCTCTCTCTCTCGCTCAATTCCTCTCATTTCTCTCTACATTTCTTACTTCATCTCTCCCCGTTTCGATGATCCGAAGTCTCCCCGTTGATCCTAGGGAGATTCTCTACAAGTCTGCTGAAGTAAATTGTTGGTTTGGCCAACTTTGCACCATCAAAAAATTTAGGTAAGTTGAATATTTGGGCATTTTTAGTTGTATCGGGCTTATTTGAGTTTAGATTTTAAGTTATATGGGAATATACTAGAATTTTGTGAAATAAAATTAGGATTTTATGATTTCAAGACTAGGTTGTTTTTGGGACCCTGTAGGCATGGGTTGAGGGCCCGGTGAATATTTTTAGGAACCCACGTAAATTATAATTCAAAAAATTTACGAGTATGTAGGTTCAGGAAAATATAGTTGATTTATTGGAAATATGTATATATGTATTATTTCAAGATTTTGGGGATAGTACGTCATGAGCGTAAGGATAAAGTTGGAGGCGATCCTCCGAGCCAGTTAGGTAAGGGAAATATGCTATGTTAGGAAGTTTAGAAATATTATTAGTAAATTATAGTATTTGTTTATTATGGTACAAGGTATAAATTATATAGTTTTACAGATTTCAGAACATGAGTTGTATTAACTGTGTGGCCTGAGTAGATATTTGCTTGATACAGAATTTATATTGTTTTTCAAAATATCATAATTTACAGTGTATATATGAACAAATATATTTTATAAACAAATATATTTTACAAATATTGTACAGACAAGTATTTTATAGTATTTACAGAATGTCATGCTTTTCAAATCCATAACACTCAGACATTACAAACTATTCAGTCAGATATGACAGTCAATTATTACAATCAGATATCACAATTATTTTAGTAAGATATTATAGTATTTTCATATCAAATTTATAGTGTTATGGTTATTTTGGAATCATGATGAAAACAATAGGATATTTATAGAAATTATATATACAATATCAGACCCTAATGAATCAAGTTATGTTTAGTTAGCCAAGCACGGTACCGTTGCTATTTTCATATCAGAGTGCAATCACATATCTCAGATAGTATGTGGATTCCCGTCAACCGTGTCTATGGAGAGATTCCAGTCTCTCCAATATTCTGGGTTGAGGAGGCCAGTTTGATAAGGTAGTTACCAGTTTTGAGCCTAGGAGAGGTTGCAATTTGGCCGGACTGCGGATTGGTAAAGTATAGTTGACTTACCTGGTAGGCCAACCAGGATAAAGTCCCGTCTATGAGCTGCACAACCCTGTCATGAGGGGTTAAATCATGACGTACTGTTTTCTAGGGTAAACATCTCAGTTATATATATGTATAAAGATTTACAGAATATCAGCAAATATAGTACGATACTAGAAGTATGAAAAAGTAGAAAACTCAGATATTATAGTTATACTTTAAACTATGATAAATGCAAGTTATACTGTATTTTGATTTACTAGTTTTTATAGTTACAGATATTGTCAATATAATTAATGAAACTCAATCGTCACGCACTAGTAATAGCATATTTCCTCTTATTGAGCATTGTCTCATCCCAGTGGTTTAATATTTTTCAGGTGATCCAGTTAGGCGAGCATATCAGGCTCGTAGATAGAGAGGTCTTTTGTACTGCCCTATTTAAAGGTTAAGTGTATTTAGTGGATTGTATTTTTGAGTAGATGAAACTAGGGTGACGTGTAAATATGTATATATGGTTTGGAAATACTAAATTCTGGTATTGTAAATAAGGATGTATGACTTTATGTTTTCCGCTGCATAGGTGTGTCGATTTATGTACAAGAATACCTCGGTATCATCTGGGTCCTGAGATGTTACGGTAGGTATTACAGGGGTATTAGAGTAAATTATATATTAAAAAAATGGTGAAATTTTTGGGTCGTTACACTACCCATAAGATACAAATAAAGCAAAAATATGCTCAGCCAAAAAGAAGGAGAGAACCCTACTCAACGTAGATGAACTTTGCTTGTCTTAAATGAGGCATACTTAGCTCAGATAACGTATGCTCAACTCAATCATATCTTGCTCGGCTTAGTTAGATATCTACTTGATCAAAGGTAAATAAGATTTATTCAACTTCAATATATATATATAAAATCTTAAAACTACTCCTAAGCCAAGAGGTGGGGACAACTAATGAAGCATATAATGTCTTCAATCAAAGGGTAGTGATAAGGTCATTGTTCAAAATCAATAGGGTAGTGAAGACATGGAATTAAAAGACAACTAAAGAGGATAATGAAACCCTTGTAATACCCCAATAAAGGTTACAATAAATGTCCATAAATTTAATAGAACTTATGACATTAAAGTGTATAACTTCCTATAACCCCCTCATTAATTTGGGAATTATTGGGAGGAAGGCCATATAACAACTATAAAAGGGGTAATTCGGGAAGAGATAAGGCATCTTACAACAATCCATTTTTATACTATTTTTATATTATATCCTTCTAATTTCCTTAACTTAGGCCTCCGATTAATCCCTCGAAGTATACCACGAGTCCTCCAAACCTCATTTTTATCATGTGGTTGAGATCATGATTGATTCATTTAATGCAGCCAATTTTTGGTGGCAATAGTACAAAAGGCTAAATTAAATATCTAAGGAGAAAAACAAAGCATTCAATGCTCTATTGCACCTTTTGTCCTTTCTAGGTATTAACTATGCACCCAAGAAGTGCTTCGAGGTAAGCTATTGACATTCTTAAGGGGTATCCTAAGTTTTCATGTGGGATTGGAAACCCCATGAACGGCTCATTTAATACCGATATAGTGCATCACTCTCAACTTAGAGATTAGGATGGATATCTATGGTGACCCTTCGATTTATATTTGTAGAGACCCGAAAAAATAAAATAATAAAAGAAAATGGAAAAGTGGTTTTTGGCTGAAAGGGGAGAAAACCAGCAATAATTTTCTAGAGGAGCCCGAAAACCAGCGATGGTTTTGGTTTTACCGCGAAGCGGTAACAGGTAAATAGTAAAAATTGGACCAGTTAAATAGAAAATCGGTGACAGTTTTCTGAGGGTCAGAGAAAATCAGCGACGGTTTTCTCTACAATGGGCGTATAAGGAGATCTTGTGAGTGTTTTTTTTTTTTTTTTCATTAAACCACAGTAACTCTCTCTCTCTCTCTCTCTTTCATGCAAACCCACGACCCCTCTTCCTTCCCTCCTTGATTCTGGCTTCATTTTAGTTCGTATTGACGATTGAGAACCACCACGAGGTTCCTCGGAAGATTCTCTACATCGCAAGTGGAGCATATTATCAAGTTGGGATTCCAAGCACCATCCCAAAATCAGGGTAAGCGGTGTATTTTAGGGTTTTTAAGTTAATTTGGAGTATATGAAATGTAGAAGGTGTTAAATGGAAGTTATTTTGGGAGTTGTGATGAATAATTTAGGGAAAATGTGAATTGCAGGTTTTTGGGTTGCGAACGCCGAGGGACGTAGAAATTGGGTGTTTTAGCGAAATCTTAGTAAGCCAGATAAGGAATATAAATTATAGTTATCTATTTCTAAAAATTATGGGTTGAGAAATATGAGAAATGGTATTATGTTATTTTACCTGAAATTTATTATGATATACATATCAGATGAAATTTGTGTGGCATATGATTTATATTGAGAAATGTTTAAACAGGGTTAAATGATTTACCCTGAAAATGTGAATTGAGATTATGAGATTATGAAATGTGAAATGAGATATGGGATTTGAAATGGGGAAAAATGATGAAAGTGAAATGCCCTGAAAGATGTATATCTTCTAAGAAATGATGAATATAAGATATGTATATGATAATATGAGATGAAATAAGTTGTGAATACTGAATTGCGAAAAATGAGTTGAGAATACTGATTATGTGAATATTTCAATGTTAATACTACAATGCAGACTTTGAAATGTGAAAAAGAGAATTAAAAATATTGCAACATAAATACAACAATATGAATGTGATACGAGTATACTGGAAATATGAGTATTGCAAGGATAATGCTGCAATGAGATTAATGATATGTGAATACTGATATGAGAATATGTGAATGAATGTATTGTAATGTGAATACTGGAAATGAGAAATGTGAATATTGCACAGTTAATTATACAATATGAAAATTGAATTGTGAGAATTGAAATTTGAAATTCTGAAATAGGAATGCAGACATGTGATTGATGAAATGTCAATACCGCATAATGATTGCTGGTATGTGGTAGTTATAACCCTGATGGATGGATATGGAAACCCTCATAATGGGTTGTGATATAGAGCATGATACCGTTGCTAGTGGTGTTAGTGCAACCACACAGACTCGTGGAGCATGTGGTGTGACAGTAGACTAAGTTGTATAGTAGACTTGTTGTACCACCTAAGTCCAGATCAGGGCTTTTAGCCGATCAGTTGTATTATAGACACGGGATATATGATATGATATTTAACCTAATCGGGTCAGCCAACCGCGGTTAGGTCTAGCCTTCAGGTCGTATAACCCTATTCATGGGGGGGAAGCATGACGTGGAGAGATATCCTCAGGGCAGCTATGAGTACAGATACGGATGTATCAGTAACTGGGGACACTCATGAGCTAGATATGGAAATGGAAATGAAAAGGAAATGAAAATGGAAATGAAATGAAAATGGAAATGAAATGAGAATGGAAATGAGAAAGAAAATGGGAAATGAAATAGCTTGAGTTAATAAATAATTAAAGTGAAGTAAAAGGCACTACCTGATGGCTTATTGAGTAAGGCGAGTGCTCTAATAAGTATCAATTATAACTGAACCCATGTTAATTGGGTTAGGCTGTAAACAATATCAGGGCAGAGTGAAGCTACTTGTATGGGCAGGTAAGTTTCCCTATTCTCAGGAACTTCGCTGGTAAACATGGGTTATGTATGAATGGATTTAGAAATGAAATTTTAAAGCTTATGAAAGCTTGCGTTGTATATCTATATGATTATGATTGTGGAAACAATATATTTTCTCAAAAGATATTATTACTGAAATGAATATATGCTATGATATAATGAATCGTGTACTGCCACACACTGTAGATAATTTATTCCGTCTTACGGAGATGTTTCTCACCCAATCATTTAAATATTTCAGGAAACCGAGATAGACCCGGTGATAGAGCTCCGAGATAGAGGGGAGCAGATACCCTGAGTAGTCAGGGTGAGTATTTTGAGCTAGGGAGGTTTAATTCTCCTAGAATTTCTATGGTTGACTTGTATATATGGAAGGTAGTACTCTGGTATGTGTATTCACTGTGGTATGTGTATGTATATATGAAATGACTTCCGTTGTTAAGATTGTGTGTTTGAGTATGACTGTATACCTGGTAATACTTTCGGGTCGGGTTTTGTATTATGATATCAGTAGTTGACATGGCCGATTTGTCGTTATATGCGTTGTTTATATGGAAAAAAATAGTATGAAAATGGGGTGTCACAATCTTCATACGTCAATCATAAGTAATGTGAGATACACTTCTCTCAACTTCAATTTATAGGTGTTTAGTGGCAGGTAGTGTAATAACCTGAAAAAAAAATTAATTAAGAGTAATTATTAATTAATTTATTAATTAAAATTTATTAAATTAATTAATTAAATAAACAAATAAATGGAATAGTAAAAAAAATAAATTAAGATTATTTATTAATTATTTAACTAATTAATTAAACATTATTAAATTGAATTAACTAAATAAATAATATGTTAGTTATATATATATATATATATATATATGTGTGTGTGTGTGTGTGTGTGTGTGTGTGTGTGTGTGTGTCTCCTCAATTTCTCGGTGGATATTCGGTCGATCGGAAAACGGAAGGTACCGTTGGGTTCCTAACTCCGCCACCGACATTTCTTCTGGAGTGGATTTGTCGTGGAAGCGGCATAAGCACCATTCCTGGGGTAAGACAACATTTCCCTATTTTCTCAATTTCTCCTTAGATCCTCAGTCAAATCGATGATCGGGCACCATCACGGGGTCCTAGTCGCGATCGTCGTCATTTGGCTAAAGTAAATTTTCAATTTTGGTATCCTAGGCACTACTCCAAAGTAAGAGTGAGATTTGGGGAATTAAGTAAATTGGTTATATTTGAGAGTATAATTATTTATTTGAAATTTATGGGTTTAGAAAATATTAAAATAGTATTTTATTTAGGGTTGATTTAATAGAACTAGGATTTTTGATTCAGGATCCAGGTGAGTGTCATAGGTATCAATTTGGGATTCCTGTTGGCATAATTCAATAAACCAGGTAAAGGAAAAAATATATATTAATCCAAAATTTTTATGAATTTAATAAAAAATAAATTGTGTTATATATACATGTATATGTTTCGGTATGGGTTTAAAATGTCAACCATTTAAATTGTGTTTTCTGAGTGTAGCTCTATTTATTAGATACGTATAAGTGAAATTGAACTGATGAAAGTGAAAAATATTTTTAGGATAATTATGTAAGAAATGAAAGATATATTTTCAGCATATAAATATTAAATGTAGGTTGGCTTATTTTACAGGAGATGTATATGAATTTTACTGCTAAATAGTGTGGCATGAGTAAATAGAATTCTATGTGGAATTATGTTAAATATATATGAGATTAGGATATACATGAAAAGAACTGAATATTAAAATGATATATGAAATATGCTGCATGTGAGTGTTAATGCAACCATGTAAAATAACTCAAAGATGTTGGGTAAAACAGTTGAAAGATGCTGGGTAAAACAGTTGAAAGATGTTGGGTAAAATAGCTGAAAAATGTTGGATAAAACAACTGAAAGATGTTGGGTAAAACAGCTGAAAGATGCTGGGTAAAAAAGTTAAAAGATGCTGGGTATGTTATGAAATAAAATGAAAATGGAAATGAATGAAACAGAAATGAAATGTGAAATGTGAACAATGTAAGATGGAAAAAAGCCATGTAAAGTGAAATGAAATGAAATGTAAAAGATGAAAACATGAACAGTTGAGAAATGCATACTAATGGCAAACAAAATAATATATTATGGTATTATCAGTATTTATGCTAGTAGAACATGTTATGTTTAGGCGAGGCAAATTCTTCGCGTAAAGGCTTGCTGAGAAAGGCGAGTGCCCTGGTTGTATCAGGTGTAGCAGTAGGCTGCATAACGTGCTAGGGCAGAGGGAAACTACTAGTATAGAAGGGTAGATTTTCTAATTCTTGGGAGCCTTCACCGGTAAACTTTTGTATGAACTGTGTGAGTACAAGATTAATCTATCACCTGAGGACTTGCTAAGTAAGGTGAGTGTCTTGGTATGCTTCAGCTATGACCTTTGGGTTGCCTAATGTATCAGAGCAGAAGAGTGTTACTTGTACAGGCGGGTAATCACCCCTATCCTTATGTAATCTCGTGGGTAAAATTTCTTACGTATGTTTGATTAGGCTCAGAAAATGTTTTCAAAAATTATGTTAATGATTTGCAAATGATAAATAATATGTTGTTTATAAACCTTATGTTGGTCACACAGTGATTTAATATATAATTTCTTCCCTTACTGAGATGTGTCTCACATGAATGTGAATTTATCTTTTTCAGGACCTCCACGAGACCGAGTTTAGATAGTTCGAGGTTATTACAACATTTTTTGGGTTATAGAAGGGAAAATGGTATAATTTTGATGATATTTTTGGGATATATATTAAGTTATGTTTTATGTTTTAAGTTTTCTAAGATATGGATGATTGTGAATACTAGATGTGTATATACGAGAATACAGGTGATGAATAGTTATTTTGGATTATAGATAGAAATTGTAAACTCTGGTATTATATTTGTGGTGATTATATTTATGTTTTTCGCTGCATACATAATATTAGAATGTAGATTATCAGGTAAATGAATGGATTGGTAGCACTTCGGGCCTACGTAGAGGGTTGGGACGTTACAGATGGTATCAAAGCAGTGTCCAGCCGAAAGTGTAATAAGATTCACATTGCGTGGTTATGGAAATGTTAAAGCATTAAGTTTTGGGTTCTGCAGATTTAGGAATGATAAATACTAGAGTATAGGAATAAATGACAATGAGGATAGGAAATGAGTAGATTAAGTGTTGAGAGTTATAGGGTTCTGTCTTGTAGGTTGGAGGCAGAAATCCCTTAATAGACTTCTGTGATTTTCTGAATCAGTCTAGAGTTTCAAAACCATGGTAAATCCATTGATGGTAATGTTTCCAAAAAGAGAGACTGGAACTTGAAATTAGAATTCGAAGGTTGAAATAATTGAGTGTGAGGGGGAAATCCTTAAAGGAGGATGTTGGTAATGGTTGGTGGTTCAATTAGGTAATTGATGTTTAAATTGAGGGTCGTTAGCGAGTTTAGCTTAAGTTTGTGGGGTTCTTGATTGTTGTTATTCGAGGTTAACTTAGATTCGTTGGGGTCATGAGAGATTTTCTTCAGAGTAGTATTTATCAAATTTCGGGGACGAATTCTTTAAAAGAGGGAAGAATGTAATAACCCGAAAAAAAAAATTTTAATTAAGAGTAATTATTAATTAATTAATTATTATAAAATTAAATAAATAAATAAAAGGAATAGCAAAGAAATAAATTAAGATTCTTTATTAATTAATTAACTAATTAATTAAACATTATTAAATTGAATTGACTAAATAAATAATATGTTAGTTTTATATATATATATATATATGTGTGTGTGTGTGTGTGTGTGTGTGTGTGTGTGTAAGTAAGTAAGGATGAAGGTATATATATATGTTTATATAATAAAGTAAAATATTATAATAGAATAGGTACTTACTAAAGGCTTCCTGAAGCTTCATAATAGCTTCAGAAAGGAAATAATTTTTCTGAGAACAAGTGACGTCTCCTGCTTTCAACTCTCCTCCGTCTCCGTCTCTCTGTCTCCTCAATTTCTTGATGGATATTCGGCTAATTGGAAAATGGAAGGTACCGTTGGGTTCCTAACTCTGCCACCGACATTTCTAGTGGAGCGGATTTGTCGTGGAGGCGGTGTAGGCACCATTCCTGGGATAAGGCAACCTTTCCTTGTTTTCTCAATTTCTCTTTAGATCTTCAACCAAATCGATGATCGAGCACCACCATGGGTTCCTAGTTGCGATCGTCGTCATTTTGGTTAGAGTAAATTTTCAATTTGGGTATCTTAAGTAACACTCCAAAGCGAAATTGGGATTTGGGGAATTAAGTAAATTGGTTATATTTAAAGGTATAATTATTTATTTAAAATTTATGGGTTTATGAAATATTAAAATAGTATTTTATTTAGGGTTGATTTAATGGAACTAGGATTTTTGATTCAGGGTCCGGGGAGCGCCGCAGGCATTAGTTTGGGATTCCTGTTGGCGTAGTTCAAGAAATTAGGTAAGGAAAAAATTATATATTAAACTAGAATTTTTATGAATTTGATGAAAAATGAATTGTGTTATATATACGTATATATGTTTTGGTATGAGTTTAAAATGTCAACCATTTAAATTATGTTTTCTGAGCATAGGGCTGTTTATTAGATACTTATAAGTGAAATTGAACTGATGAAAGTGAAAAATATTTTTAGGATAATTATGTAAAAAATGAAAGATATATTTTCAGCATATAAATGTTAAATGTAGGTTGATTTATTTTATGGGAAATGTATATGAATTTTACTCCTAAATAGTGTGGCATGAGTAAATAGAATTTTGTGTGGAATTATGTTATATATATATATATGAGATGTAGGATATACATGAAATAAACTGAATATTAGAATGATATATGAAATATACCGAATGTGAGTGTTTATGCAACCATGTAAAACAGCTGAAAGATGTTAGGTAAAATAGTTAAAAGATGTTGGGTAAAACAACTAAAAAATACTGGGTAAGATAGTTGAAAGATGTTGGGTAAGATAGTTGAAAGATGCTGGGTAAAATAGCTGAAAAATGTTGAGTAAAACAGTTAAAAGATGTTAAGTAAAATAGTTGAAAGATGCTGGGTATGCTATGAAATGAAATGAAAATGGAAATGAATGAAACGGAAATGAAATGTGAAATGCGAATAATGTAAAATGGTGGAAAAGAGCCACATAAAGTGAAATGAAATGAAATGTAAAAGACGAAAAAAATGAACAGTTGAGAAATGCAGAATAATGGCAAGCAAAATAATGTATTATGGTATTATTAGTATTTATGCTAGTAGAACATGTTATGTTTGGGCAAGGCAAACTCTTCGACTGAGGACTTGCTAAGAAAAGCGAGTGCCTTGGTTGTATCAGGTGCAGCAGTAAGCTGCATAACGTGTT
This sequence comes from Malania oleifera, assembly GCF_029873635.1. Taxonomy (NCBI): domain Eukaryota; kingdom Viridiplantae; phylum Streptophyta; class Magnoliopsida; order Santalales; family Ximeniaceae; genus Malania; species Malania oleifera. The sequence goes on along the minus strand of NC_080424.1, from coordinate 25,095,680 downwards.
AGGGTAGAGGGAAACTACTTGTCTGGACAGGTAGATTTCCCTATTCTTGGGAGCCTTCACCGGTAAACTTTTGTATGAACTGTGTGAGTACAAGATTAATCTATCACTTGAGGGCTTACTGAGTAAGGTGAGTGCCCTGGTATGCTTCAGATGTGACCTTTGGGTTGCCTAATGTATTAGAGTACTTGTATGGGCAGATAATCAACCTTATCCTTAAGTAATCTCGTGGGTAAAATATCTTGCATGTGTTTGATTTGGCTTAGGAAATGTTTTTAGAAATTATGTTAATGATTTGCAAATGATAAATAATATGTTGTTTATAAACCTCATGTTGGTCACACGCTGATTTAATATATTGTTTCTTCCCTTATTGAGATGTGTCTCACCCCGAATGTGAATTTATCTTTTTCAAGACCTCCACGAGATCGAGCTCAAGGTTATTTCAACATTTTTTGGGTTATAGAAGGGAAAAGGGTAAATTTTGATGATATTTTTAGGATATATATTAAGTTATGTTTTATGTTTTAAGTTTTCTGAGATGTGGATGATTGTGAATACTAGATGTGTATATATGAGAATACAGGTGATGAATAGTTATTTGAAATTATAAATAGAAATAGTAAATTATGGTATTATATTTTTAGAGATTCTATTTATGTTTTCTACTTCGTACATGATTTTATAATGTAGATTATCAAGTAAATGAATGGATTAGTAGCACTCTGCTCCCACGTAGAGGGTTGGGGCGTTACTGGTAGATTCACAAAAGGATCGTGTTATGGGGAATAGAGTTGTCTCTAGTGTTAGTGGGATGTGAGTTCTATACCCATACTATTCGAGTTAGAGATAATCTCAACTGGGACTAGGGCTATCATGTCACCATTCTCAATTGCTTGAATGGATGTATGATCATTTTTATGTATTTGAATAAGTATTTTTAAATGAAACTTGATTTGGTCTTGTCTGTCCCTTAGTACATCATATATTTGGCAGGCATCAAGACAAATGTGATTTTTTTTACCTTAAGATTCTATCATCCAATGAAACAAGACATGTAGTAACCCGAGTCAAGAAAATAAAGAAATAAATAAAGAAAAGAAGAAAGGAAAATTTAAAAGGGAAAAGTAGCATTACTCGTCGACGAATCCCCTATTTTCGTTGACGAGTTCCCTTCTATGACTCATCGATGAAGTTTAGGCATCGTCGACGAAGAAATCCCGAGAGATGGTAGGCTTAAGGTCCGTCAATGAACCCCTTCTTTCGTTGACGAATGTGCTTTTGCAATTCGTCAACGAATGCTCCTTTTCGTCAACAAAGGTGCTCGGGTCAATGGCTTATAAAAGAAGCCACGAGAGATATTTTTAGAAAATAAAATATCTTCTCTCTCTTTCTCTCTCTCTCTCTCTCTCTTTGATTTCTCGCAGTTTGTCACCCAAATCGACGATCAGAAATCACCACGATGATCTATGATCATTTCTCTACAAGTCTAGTGGAGTAGATTTTTGAACTAGGCTTTTCAGGCACCACTACAAGGCTAGGGTAAGATTTAGGGAATTAAGCAAATTTGATGTTTTTGGAAGTTTAATCATTTATTTGGAATTTATGGATCTAGGAAATGTTAAAATAGTACTTTACCTGAGGTTGAGTTGCTAAAACTAGGATTTATGAATTTAGGGTTCATGTGAGCGCCGCAAGCATAGTTTTGGGATCCCCGCAGGTGTAGTTTCAAAAAATCAGGTAAGGAGATTATATTATGTCAGTTATTTTTGAATTATGGACCGGTTAAATTGTAATTTATATTTATAGAAATGATATATATGATTTTCTAAACGAATTGGTTATATGGAAATTTTTATTTGGACTTTTATACGTTTTTGGGAAAAACTAAAGTGATTGGTTTGAAATCTCCTATTTTCAATAAAATATGTAGTTTTAATTAAATAAAACTCTAGAGATGCTTAGACCCTATTTTCAGTAACTTGTATGTTTCCCTATCAGTTTATTTATTTATGGTTATCAAATGAAAATTGTGTGGGATGAGAATAGTTTTTAAATGGCATATCCGAGAAGAATGTTTTTACTGATATTATACAATATGATATAACGGCTGAGGGGCGAGTTTTGATATAACGGTCGGGGGTCGAGTTTTGATATAACAGCCGAGGGCCGAGTTTTGATATAACGGCCAGGGGCTGGGTTTTACTTGACAGCCAGGGGCTAAGTATTATAGAATGTCAGGTTTTATACGAAATGAGTTATAATACAGTTTTTATAGTGTAAATTGTCATATATGATTCTAGAACCCTGTGAATATACGATATGTGATATTGTGAGCACGATACTGTAGCAAGATTTGGAGGAGGTGCAGTCACACGGGGATGGAAGTGTGATAGGGGATAATCAATTGGATGGAACGACCCAAAGAGTAATGGTATTTAAATAATAAAGAGGGAGGGAGAAAGAAACAGAAATAGAAGGAGACAGCAGACTAGCGTTCGTCGACGACTTTGCACTTTGGGTGTAATAACCCAAGGAATTTTCTCATGGCCTCGTCGACGAACACAGGGGATTTGTCGACGAGGGTACAAGAGGGTCTCGTCGATGAGGACATGTTTCGTCGATGAGAAGATATCAAGAGGTTGTTCCTAAACTCTGAATTTCATTGACGAGAAGATGGCGTTCGTCAATGAACCTCCTTCTTAGCCTCATCGACGGGATGACGTGGCTCGTCGACGAAACCCGCAGTATAAATAGTTCTAAACTCAATTTTTCTTGCAGAAAATTCGATGGAAGACTCTCTCTCCTCTCCCCTATGACTCCTCTTCCCCTTTTCTTTGATTTTGGCCCCGTCGTTCGCCGGATCGACGATCCAAGGCCACCACAATGCTCCTGGCGAAGTTCTCTCCAAGTTTACCAGGGCGGATCATTAGTGGGATCAAGTTGAATTTCTCCCCATGTTCAGGGTAAGGTCTTTTATTCAAAATTAGTCTTTCAAGCAGTTGTAGGAAATAAAGTAGACAAAAAAATAATGATGTTTTGTTTTGGTGAATGTTGTTTTCAAGGATTTGAGTGGAAAACCCTGTGGGTGTAGGACCGATATCCAATAGGGGCTTTCCAGTAGTCAGGTAAGGGAAACATGCTATGTTAGGAAACTTCATTATAATTTCAGTACAAAATATAGGTTGTTATCAAGTTATTATTTAAATTATATATACGATTTTCAGAGCCTGATTATAATAATATTTATTAGTGTGGCTTGACTTGATTAGAGTACAGTACCACATTTATACAAACCATGAATACCATGTTTGCAGTTTATGAACAAAAATACCATGATATTTACATACTTATAGAATAAAGGACTTTTAGTATACAATATACTCAAAAAAATATATTTTCAGTAATTTCGGAATAATCAGTTTTTTTTCAGTACCATAACGCCCCAATATTTAGTTATATTGATAACAATTTAGTTATACAAAAATCAAATTTTCAGTCGGTTAATTTAGAATTTTAGATAAATTCTATAGGGTTATGGTTATTTCAAAAATCATGGTAAAACAGTATGTTAAAGATATTAGCTACCTATATAGTATCAGACCCTGATGGATCAGATTCAGCAGAGCACGGTACCGTAACTACAGACATTCAGTTCATAGTGCAACCACTTTACTCAGTCAGTAAGTGGTATGAGGTCGATCGTGCCCACGTCGGGACAGGCTCTCCATCAGATATGGATTGAGGGGGCCGATCAGACTGTCGGAGTTCAGTTGACTTACCCTGGTTGGCCAGCTAGGATAAGTCCCGCCTTCGAACCGCACAACCCTGTCATGAGGGGTTAAATCATGACATACAGCCATCTAGGGAAATTTTGTCAGATATTATAAGTATAAGTAGATTTCCAAAAATAGTAGTAGTATTATGAAAAGTAAATTTATATAGTTTTAATATATGTTATTTATACCAGCATTTACAATTTAGTTATCCAAGATATTATTTTTAAATCATATTATTTATACAGAAATATAACTCAGCAGTCACACACTAGTAATAGCATGTTTCGTCTTTCTGAGCGTCGTCTCACCCCAGTGTTGAATTATTTTTTTCAAGTAAACCAGCTAGGTGAGTGGATCGGGCTCAAAGGTAGAGGGGTTGTTAGTCTGCCCTATAATGACCCAAAGAATAATGCTATTTAAATAATAAAGAGGAAGAGAAATGGAAACAGTAACAGAAGGAGGCAATTGAAGTGTTCGTCGACGACATCGTATTTTGGGAAAATGTCCCAATAAATTTTTTAGGGCCTCATCGACGAGGGCGAGCTTCGTCGACGAGAAAATACTGAGGCGGGGTTTAGGCCATGTGAAATTCGTCGACGAGGAAGTAAGGTTCGTCAACGAAATTACTTAAGGACTCATCGACGAGATGATGTGGCTCGTTGACGAGGGCCGTAGTATAAATAGTGTTTAACTCGAATTTTTACGCAGAAATTTCAGCCGAAACCCTTTCTCTCTCTCTCCTCTACAGCACCTCCTCCTTCTTTCTTCGATTTCGGCCCCGTCAATTGCTAGATCGACGATTTGAGGCCACCACGACGCTCCTAGAAAAGTTCTCTGCAAGTTTGCCGGAGCGGATCGTTGGTGAAATGAAGTTGCAATTCATCCCAAATCCAAGGTAAGGTCTTTTATTTAGTTTTTGGCCTTCTGACAGGAAATGATGTAGGCCAAGAAATATTGATATTTTGTTTTGAAAAATGTGGTTTTCAGGGTGTTGAGTAAAGAACCCTAAGGGTCTAGGACTCGTTACAGAAAGGGGATTGTAGCAGAAACCAGGTAAAGACACACCCGCACTGCGAATGCTACGGTTTTACACACCCGAATATTAATAGAGTTTCATAGAATTACACACACACACCCACACACAAACACACACATATATATATATATATATAATACCAGTTGATTATGACAATTTTACAGAAGATTGTTTAAATTGGGGGCTGAGTAGATATTTACCTGATGTAAAATTTATACAGTACTTCAGCATATTCCATGTTATATAGACGTACATAAGTTATTCACAAATGGACTAATAGACAGATTTTCAGTTCAGAATCATAGTTTTTACAGAATGCTAGTTTTCTTGAATACCATAACACATAGTTTATTAAAGACCAAAATTTATAAATTATCAGCATCGATGATGCTACAGTTACTTATACTTTAAGTATTTATAGCTACAAAATTATAGAGTTATGAGTTTTTTTTTTTTTTTTTTTTTTTTTTTTTTTTTTTTTTTTTTTTTTTTTTTTTTTTGTTGTTTTTTTTTTTTTTTCTGGACAATAATGAAAACGCGGTATATATATATATATATTATAGATGAGTTATATAGTATTAGATTGTCCCTGTGGAGATATTACAGACAATACAGTTTATAGAGCACCAAATTCCGTTGCTATATACAGATCGAGGCAACACATATTTCAGATAATGTGTGAGGTACCGTCTAACCGTGCTCGGGAGTGGATGCAACTCCCCAGTACGCTGGGTAGAGGAGGCCAGTTAGAGCGATTTCAATTCGGTAGCCGCCGTCCTGTTGCCATGGAGTGGCTGCAGTTTGGCCAGGATGAGGTAGTGTAGAGTATGATGATACCTGGACCGGGCCGACCAGTTAAGTCCCGCCTACGGCCGCACAAATCACACTGTCAGTGAAGGAGTCAAATCATGACATTATAGAGTCCCAAGGAAAGAAACAGTGGATATATGTATATATAAGATATATATATATATGTATGTATGTATTGTTGAATACAAATTTATAGTTTTCATTGTATGTTAGTAGCCTATAGCAGTATGAATGATAGAAGCTAGAAACACAAATGTTTTAAGATTGTATATTACATGGTTTTATAGATTTATTAGGATCATGCAGTTTCAACCAGCATTATTAAAATTTATGACTTAGGAAAAGGGGAGAAGAGAGACGATAACGGGGAAAGGAGGACACGTGGGGAGGGAACGGGAAAACGAGAGAAAGAGGAAGGAGTGGGAATTAGACATATATTTTTTTCTTATTTATTACGTTTCTTTAGATCGTTCATTTTAAGCAGTTAGAATTTTAGAATGTATTAGAATGATCCTTTTTCATTGTTTTAAACTTACAGTTTTCCTTCAAATAATCAGTAGTAACTTTATACCGTAATGAATTATGTTAAACATTATATTGTAAAAAACCACCATTAGGTCTGTTGCGTGTAAATCATGTTTACCCCAATGACGGGGTTTGTGCGGTCGAAGAAAGACTGGGACTTAACTGGATGGCGACCCAAACTAAATCAACTACGTAAACTTTTAAGTGAGATTTACTTATTAAGTCTGGTCAGGAACCAGGTTGCACTAAGGAGAAACTACGAAACAACCAAATAACCACTCTTGTAAACAGTTTGTTGTGGGTGCACCTCTATCCGTTATAAACTTTAAGCTGTTGAAGGTACCCAAGCATCTGAACTTTGAACTTTCGTGCCATTAGGGGTTTATAAAATCATCTTTTATAATGTATGCAATTTAAAATAATATCTGGAAAAATCTCAATCTTTACTTATATTTTCATAAAAAATGGAACGTAAAAAATAAACTCATGCCACACAATTTTGTATTAAAATTTATTATAATTTTATTTTTGAAAGAAAGAAAAGGTGAAAATTTATCCGAAGGGATTAGAATATTCTTAACTCAAAAATAAAATAAATCAAGTTATGATAAAGATTAGACTGGATCTTAAATATGCGTTAAAAAAAACTCATTGAAAATTTTGTGAGAACTAATAAGTAATTGAAATTTACTATAAAATAACTTGGGTATGAATTTTAAATAAAAAAAAAAAACTAACATAATCAAAATTTACTACTGTCTTCCTTATGAACACTGTTGTAACTATCTTCTAAGAAATGATTATGGAAAGAGTGGATGATTGAGAAACTTACTCAATAAATTCTCTCTCACACAATGTCTTTCCACTCACTAATCTCTCTTCCTTAGAAAAATTGTTGTGAAAAATTGAAGGTTGAGAGCTCCTTATTTATACGGAAAATTGGGAAAGAAATGGAAATTTCATAAAAAGTGTGGGGAGATTGGTGTTGAAAGTATATTAAATTTTTTTAAATGTAAAAAGAATGGGCAAGGAGATGAGCAAGGTATGGTTGAGTATGGGATGGGGAATGGAGGCCATATGGGAGTGCTGGCCACCATTCCATTAAATAAAGTTTTAATTACTACTTACCTAATTAAGTAAGCAATGAGTGAAGTAATGATTTGTTTTTTTATATGTTCTAATCATTCTTTCATGATGTAGCTTAAACTATTTTTAGTATTATTTTTTAGTTATTTATTTTTGAACCAAAAATTAAATTTACATTAAAAATCTGTGGGCCCCACCTGGTTTGTGGCCTACACAACTTCGGAGACCCCAAATGGATCATACGTAACTCCAATAATTCGCATACGATTTTATGAGCCCTAACACTCGAGACTCGTGTAAACCTTCACACAGCTCGGGACTTATGTGCGCCCCACACGTTTCTGTGGGTCCCGCATAGAAGATACCTATATTATTTTATTTTATCCATATATTTCTACAAACTAGTCAGTCAAAACATTATTTATGTAATTATTTACGTGTACAAAGAGTGTCTATCCAGGAGGTTTATCCTATGAAAATTCCATTTGCTGGCAACCTCCAAGGAGCGGATTGGATTGCTGCAATGGTCTCTGAGCAATGCTTCTTAGACAAGGGTATTCTTAGGCATCAAACATGGAATCAAGGGATCGTACAGAAAAAAAACACTTCTGTATTGATATTAATTAAGACCCATTTTTATTATTTATCTTATTGTACTTTAATCGTATTATATTTTTGGGGTCATCACATCCTATCAGTGTATTTATTTATGGTTATCAGAGAACATTGTGTAGCATGAGAAAGTTTTTAGGGCATATCGAGAAAGAATGAGAGAAGAATGTTTTTACTGATATTTACAATATATAAACAGTCAAGAGGTGGTGTAGAGGGTGAGTTTTGATATAACTGTCGGGTGGCGAGTTTTGATACAACAGCAGAGGGCCGAGTTGAGGTTTAGGAGGTTTTGATATAAGGCAGGAGGGGCTGGGGTTTTTACTTGACAGCCAGGGGCTAAGTATTATCGAAGTGTAGGTTTTATACGAAATGAGTTATAATACAGTTTTTATAGTGTTGTAAAGTGTCATATATGATTCTAGAACCTGTGAGGTGAATATACGATATGTGATATTGTGAGCAAGATACTGTATGCAAGATTTGGAGGAGTGCAGTCACACGGGGATGTGGAAGTGTGATAGGGGAAATCAATTGGATGGAACGACCCACCCAAAGAGAATGGTATTAAATAAAAGAGGGAGGGAGGGGAGATAGAAATAGAATAGAAGGAGACAGCCGACTAGCGTTCGTCGACACGGACTTTGGCACTTTTGGTTAAATAACCCAAGGAATTTTCTCATGGCCTCGTCGACGAACACAGGAGATTTGTCGACAAGGGTACAAGAGGGTCTCGTCAACAAGGTCATGTTTCGTCGATGAGAAGATATCGAGAGGTTGTTCCTAAACTCTGAATTTCATTGACGAGAAGATGGCGTTCGTCGACGAACCTCCTTCTTAGCTTCATCGATGGGATGACGTGGCTCGTCAACGAAGCCCGTGATATAAATAGTTCTAAACTCAATTTTTCTTGCAGAAAATTCAATGGAACACTCTCTCTCCTCTCCCCTGCGACTCCTCTTCCCCTTTTCATTTGATTTCGGCCCCCGTTCGTTAGCTGGATCGGATGCTCGAGGCCATCACAAGCTCCTGGGGGAAGTTCTCTCCAAGTGTACCAGGGCAGAGCATAATGGGACACGTTGAAATTTCTCCTCAGGTTCAGGGTAGGGTAAAGGTCTTTTATTCAAAAAGTGTCTGTCAAGCAGTTGTAGGAAATGAAGTGAGACAAATAAAATAATGATTTGATGTTTTGTTTTGGTGAATGTATGTTTTTTTCAAGGCTCTGAGTGGAAAAACCTGTGGGTGTTAGGACCGATATCCAATAGGGCTTTCACAGTAGTCAGGTAAGGGAAAAACATGTATGTTAGGAAACTTAATTTATAATTTCAGTACAACATATAGGTTGTTATCAAAGTATATTTAAAGTATATAACGATTTTCAGAGCCTGATTATAATAATATGTATTAGTGTGGCTTGACTTGATTAGAGTACAGTACCACATTTATACAAACAATGGAAATACCATGTTTGACCAGTTTATGAACAAAAATACCATGATATTACATACTTAATAGAATAAAGGACTTTTGGAGTATACAAATACTCAAAAAAAAATAGTATTTTTCAGTAATTTCGGAAAATCAGTTTTTTTCAGTACCATTTAACGCCCAATATTCGTTATATTGATAACAATTTAGTTATACAAAAATCAAAGTTCAGTCGGGTTTAATTTAGAATTTCAGATAAATTCTATGGGGTGTTATGGTTATTTCAGAAATCGGTAACACAGTATGTTAAAGATCAGCAGAGCATGGTGTAACCGTAGTTACAGGGGACATTCAAGTCAGGATTGCACAACACTTTCAGATAATAAATGGTATGAGGTCGATCGTGCCCACGTCGGGACAGGCTCTCCATCAGTATGGATTGAGGGGGCCGATCAGACTCGTCGGAGTTCAGTTGATACCCTGGTGGGCCAGCTAGATAAGTCCCGCTTCGAACCGCCCCCACAAACCCTGTCATGAGCATGAGGAGGTATAAATTATGACATACAAGCTATTATAGGCAATTTCTCAATATTAGAAGTATAGTAGATTTCAAAACAAAAATAGTAGTTAGTAGTATTATTGACAAAGTAAATTTATATAGTTTTAATATAGGTTATTTATACCAGCATTTACAATTTAGTTATCCAAGACTTTTTTAAACAATTATTTATAAAAAGAGAACTCAGCAGTCAACACTAGTAAGAGCAGTTTCGTCTTTCTGAGCATCGTCTCACCAAGTGTGAATTATTTTTTTCAAGTAAACCACAGGTAGTGGATGGGATCGGGCTCGAAGGTAAAGGGGTTGTTAGTCTACCCTATAATGACCTAAAGAATAATGCTATTTAAATAATAAAGAGGTAGTGAAATGGAACAGTAACAGAAAGAGGCAGTCGAAGTGTTCGTCGATGACATTGTATTTTGGGAAAATGTCATAATAAATTTTTTAGGGCCTCGTCGACAAGGGCGAGCTTCGTCGACGAGAAAATACCGAGAGGGGTTTTAGGCCATATGAAATTCATCGACGAGGAAGTAAGGTTCGTCAACGAAATTACTTAAGGACTCGTTGACGAGATGATGTGGCTCGTTGACGAGGGCCGCAGTATAAATAATATTTAACTCGAATTTTTACACAGAAATTTCAGCCGAAACCCTCTCTCTCTCTCCTTTACTGCTCCTCCTCCTTCTTTCTTCGATTTCAGCCCTGTCAGTCGCTGGATCTACAACCTGAGGCCACCACGACACTCCTGGAAAAGTTCTCTGCAAGTTTGCAGGAGCGGATCGTTGGTGAAATGAAGTTGGAATTCATCCCAAATCCAGGGTAAGGTCTTTTATTTAGTTTTTGGCCTTCTGACAGGAAATGATGTAGGCCAAGAAATATTGATATTTTGTTTTGGAAAATGTGGTTTTCAAGGTGTTGAGTAAAGAATCCTAGGGGTGTAGGACTCGTTACAGAAAGGGGATTGTAGCAGAAACCAGGTAAAGGAAATATGAAATGCTAGGGTTTTAAGAATATTAACAGAATTTTCATAGACACACACACACACACACATACATACACACACACACACACACACACACACACACACACACAACACACACATATATATAAATATACTATATACCAAGTTGTTAGGCAATTTTACAGAATGAATGTTTAAATGTTTGTGTGACTGAGTAGATATTTACTGATGTAAAATTAAACAGGACTTCAGCATATCATGTTTTTATATAGCATGGAATATAGTTATTCACAGAGGACTAACAGACAGATTTATATAGATTTATTCAGTTCAGTTATATCAAGTTTTTACAGAATGCTATGTTATGTTTTCCTAAATACATAACCAAACGTTTATAAAGCAAAGATACAGTTTATAGCAGCGAGATTGCATACAGGTACTCAGACTTCAGTATTGTAATACAAAATATAGCGTTATGGTTATTGAAATAATGAAAACAGCAAAGGGTATATATATGCTATTATATAGTATTAGACCCTGGTGGAGATATTACAAACATATACAGTTACGAGCACGGTTCCGTTGCTATTATACAGATAGAGTGCAAACCACATATCTCAGATAATGTGTGGTATCGTCCAAAACGTGCTCGGGAGTGGATGCAGGCTCCCTAGTATGCTGGGTAGAGGGGGCCGGGTTAGAGTGTTAGATTGAGTAGCAGCCAATCCCGTGCATAGGAGTGGGCTGCAGTTGGCCAGGATGGGGTAGGTAGTGTAGTTGTAGGTTATGATGACTTACCTAGAAGGCTCTCTCTTTCAGTCGGCCGCTGACCGGGGGTAAAAGGTTAAGAGGTCCCGCCTACGAGTGCACAACCCTTTGTCAAAAGAAGTAAATCCATGACATACGAGTCCCCAAGGAAAGCATACAGTTATTATATAATATATATATTATATATAGTATGTATACAAAATTTATAGTTTTCATGTATGTAGTCTGATTATAGCAGTATGAATGATAGAAAGCTTAGATAATCCAAATTGTTTTATTTTAAGTTGTATACATGTTGTGTTTTTTAGTTTTATAGATTTTCCAGGAGATCATGCAGTTCAAACATCATTATTATAATTTTATGACTAGGTCGCCACAAACTTAGTAATAGAATATTTCCACTACTGAGCGTTGACTCACCCATACTTTACCATTTTTTAGGGGGAACCAGTTAGGAGAAGTAGATCAGGCTCGCGGATAGAGATCACTTGGTCCCCTAGTTTCTTAGAGTAAGTTTTGTTGTTAGGTGTTGTTGTAATTTTGAAGTAGTTTGACATTGGAGAGAGGAGATTGGAGAGAGAGATGATATGTAGCTATGGTTTGAAAATATAAAGTGGTAGTGTATTAGTACATGTATATGTGGTATGTTTTTATGTTTTCCGTTGCATTAGGGTTGCCCATTCAAAGGTATGGAGTTAAAGTAATTTTTCATAGAAAAAAAATGGTGTGTTTTTTTTTGAAAATTTGAGGGGATGTTGTTACATGCCCTTATTAAGGGGAGTCGTATATTTTGCGGTGGTAGTTAGAGTATTTTTGTATGCCTTGATGTCAGTAGGGAATAGTTTTGAGGAGAACAGTGATATATGTATAATTTATGGGATATTTAGATGCTCTGGTATTGTAATTTATGTGGTTATATTTATGTATGTGGCTTTCCGCTGTTTAGGTTAATGTTTGGTATTAAAATAGGGGAAAATATTTTATTTTATTGTCAGGTCGTTACATTGGAGACCTAGGCACAGTACTCCGCCAAGGTTAGTGCCAGGGGGGCCCCATCCAATGCAGTTTCGGGTGACCACAGGTAGGCACAATCATACTTACAACCGTTATTTAACTCAGCTATGGTCGGTCGGTCATACGTTGAGTCTAGCCTCCGGGTCGCACAACCCGTCATAGGGGGAAGGAAGGGGAGGAGGAGGAAGGGAAGGAGGGAAGAAGGAAGGAAGGAGGGAAGCATGTTATATGATGAGTATGGTGATGCAAATATACGACGTTTATTTAGCAATCCAGGTTTGTGTCTTTATACATATATGAGCGCAAATTACTATAAAAAAATGAGGCTATATTGAGCTAATAATTTATTATTCTGAAATTATGTATTTTCAGATATATAGTGCAGTACAGCTTTAAAATGTCATTTTTATATACAGTGAAATAATAGATGTTTTATATTCATACGAGAACTCATGCTAGCCACACACTAACAATAACATAATCCATCTTACTGAAAAGTGTCTGACCCCATTATACAAATCATTTTTTTAGGTTCTTCAAGGAATTGTGCCTAGATTACTATAGGGCAGGGGATTTTACTTTTGGGGGCGATCGATAGAGCTGGTGAATCACCAGCGGTTACATTTTGTTATTTTGATGAGTTGTATTATATAAACAGGTAGTTGTATGTATGTATTTGGAAACAGTTAGAACTCTAGTAAAGTGTTTTGAGATGTTAGCATTTTTTGTTGTATGGTCTAATTGCATTAATGACAAGTGCACCCGGGATATCTTGGTTAGGGCGGGTTGCAATATATATATATATATGTGTGTGTGTGTGTGTGTGTGTGTGTGAGGTATTAGAGAGACTTATATGTTTTACTAGCACTCCGGGCTCACGTGGTGGGTCGGGTCGTTACAGTTGGTATCAAAACATATTTATAATTATAACAGGTTAAATATTCATGTCGTTACAAGACAAGTACGTTTTACTAGTATAAATTATAATAAAGCACAACAATATAAATATATGTAAAACAAGGTACATTATTATAATATCATAGTACTTATTTTTATTACTTTTGATTCCTAATATTATCATATTTCTTACTATAAATATTATAATTTTGTGCCACAACACTATATTAATCATAAAAAAATCTTTTCATTTTTAAGTACTAGCTTTAAACACATGCAAACTAGATGAATTTATGTCAAATATGAGCTACATAATAAAACTGAAAGATTGCAACACACACACACACGCACACAATGAACTAAAAATTAGTATTTCTTTTAAGCATCACAAGAAATAACAATAAAATTTTTAAAAATTAAGAAATTACTATTATTTGACTTATATCATCATGAAAATTCAATTAAATTAAAAGTATATATAAGCATATTACTTACATGATGTTACAAGCATTCTTGTGTTGCTATAATAAAAAACAAAGCATGTTAGATACATGTGTTCAATTCTCTCCATAAAAAATACTATTGTTGAAAACACCTAGATGCTTGTGTTATTCAAAATGGGTGGTGTTTGATGATTTCCAAACCATTGAGATTTAATTTTAATTTTAAAGAAATTCAGTCGTAGAATTTATTCAAACCTATGTTGAAATTTCATAGCCCCATAGACGTTATCCAATAGTTATAGAAGGTCCAGTTTTACCCATAAAAACACATCTATATATGCTTTGAGTTTTTTATAGAATCTAGCATGTTCTTGTTTACTGCAGATACATCTACACAAATCGAATGTTTTTTACTTATCTATGGAACATCTGGTAAATGCTTTGAATTTGTAGAACATTTCTATGTACGGTTTGTTAATCATATATTATTCTGGAAACAAAGCTTTCTTTCTTTGGCTAGCTATCTTAGTTAGTGATTGATATGATTTTGTTGCCTTTGCATTCATTAATTATGTTATAAACCAATGTTCCGAGTGTTAAACCTGACTGAATTTCAACATGATTATTTATCAAAATTATATTTTGAATATTCTTACTTGGATATTATTTCTTCTCTTATATGAGATTAATATGGATATTCTACAGTTTTGCTCCAAAATATCTTAATTATATTCATCTTTGAAAGATTATTTCTAACATAATTAAGTTGATTTGGGTATCCTAGTCTTGAGAAACCAAAAAAAAATCATTTGGAACAATTCTCTCTTGTCTTTGTTCAAGCACCATGTGCTATATTCGAGTTCATAAACTTCAAATTGAATTTAAATTATTGTGTACATTAATTAGGATGTTACTCTTGAACAATTGATTCTTATTGTCCACATGATGCCATGTTTTAATTCTTTGCGTTGTTATGTTTTGGTTCTTAAGGTAAGAAACCACTACGAGATTACATTTAGGAAATATATTGAGCAAGAAGAGCTGAAGAAAAAGAAGTTGTATTCTTGCGGAAAAAAGAGGAAGAGAGAATACATAAGAGTTCCGTAAGTTTCTTTTTGGAAAGCTAATGAGTTCTTTGATATCTTTTCAAACGCAATTGTATTGAGTCTACAAAAGCTCTCTAATTATTCTTTTATGCCTTGGTATCTTTTCTTTTATATTGGAAGGTATGTTGCAATGATTATTTTCATTATCAAATTGTAAGGTCTCCATGTAAGGATCTCTTGGATTCGACTCGGTTTTATCCATGTTAGCACTATTGTTTGATTGTTCTAACATGGCATGGATTTCTACCTCGATGGAGTCTTACACCCAAAGTTGGGCATAATAAATGAATTCTTTGGTTATGCTCACGGGTAGACGTAGGTCATGGCCGATGATAGGACCACCATATATTTCTGTAGTTGGTTTTGTGATTGATTTGATTGTTTGTTTAGTAGGGGTTTTTATTGTTTCCGCACAAGGTCCTTATTGATTGAGGATTACTTGTTCACTTGATAAAAGTTTAAGTCATCTAATTACCCGGCGCGGGGGGGCCCAGAAGGGACGGACATAGGACCAGACAAAGGGAAAACGGGCAAGAAAGGACGAGAAGGCAAGGGGAGAGGGCCCTATCATAGTAAATTAAGGTTTTAAAAAAACTAAAGATAGATATAAGCAATGATATGTTTACCGTCCAAACATCATACTTGTACTTACCCATTACTTTATATAATTGTGTATTACAAACCATATGTATGAACATTTTACATTTATAGTTAAAAAAAAAATGAAGTTACCAATTTTTTTTATTTTTTTATTTTTGATTACATAGGAATTTCAGCCACCAACGGGCCCTTTGGACCCCTTGGTGCGGACCAAACCTACGGATCAGTGACTTCCGCCGCCAGGTCTCGCTGATCAGGGTAAAGTCCAGATGTGGACACGACTTCTGTGCATTAGTTAGACGTTTGACCAACCCGACTCTCGAAACACATTTCCATTACCATCCACGATTCCCGTTAGCTCACAGAGAACTCTCATCATCCACGTTCCCCACTGGTTCAAGAGCGCGAAACTCTTGTGATCAAGGTTGCAGGGGTCCGGTCATGAATATTAATAAACATTTTAAATAGAATTTTGTTGTAGAGAGAAAAATGAGATAAGAGGAAAGTTCGTAATTATTTTAAAAAAAATAGAATTAATAATTTCCAAGGAATGTTGAAGCTAGCTTACATATGAAGAATAAAAAAACTAGTTGTAAAGTTTTGCATTCAACTCATTTCTTTTGATTTTAGCGTTACAAATGGGATCCTTTGCTAGCCCACAGTAATTAAAAAAGAAAATTTTCGTATATATATATAAAGAAAACTTGGGAGGATGAAGAGATCGGAGGAGAAGAGAGGTCATTCGAAAAAAAAAAAAAGAGTGATTTTTTTCCAACTTAATTTATTAAATTAAGTTATTTTATTGATTTATTTTATCAAAATTTAAAGAAAGGGTAAATTTGTCATTTTATTAGAGACCAAATTTTATTTTATTTACTAAACTTAATGATCAATTAATATACGGTTCATTTTATGAATAAAATTAAACTTCACGAGGTTTTTTCATCAATTATACTATATGACATGGCCCTGCATTATCATGGACCCATATAGTAAGGCTTGACGGAACAAAATAATGTGAGCCCCACACTATTATTTTATTTGGTTAGGACTTGTCATGTGAGTCCAAATGATCCGTGACCATCTCATCAAAAATATAATGTTGTATTTAAAAATAAAAAAATATGTTGCTGAATTTTGAGTTTTTTCCCGATTTAACTTTTTTAAAATATATATATATATACATTAAATAATACCCTATTCTAGGAAGTATTTCTCAGAATGACTCTGACGTAATCTCTTTACTTGGAGTAACGAGATTTAAACAAATCTCGCTACTTCAAGTAGCGAGGTTTACTTTGAATGAAGGATACTGATGTGGACGCGTGACAAATCTCGCTGGTTCATTCGGCGAGATTTGCTTGGGAACAGTAATAGCTCAACCATCTGGTGCTAGACGCATGGCAAATCTAGCTGGTTCTGTAACGTCCCTCAATTTCTTAACATAAATGTCATATAATAAATAAAAATGGTCAATCCGAACCCGTGGGTAGCGGGGACACCTGTCAAACACAGCGGAAAACTTAACAGCAGTAAACATAAAATCTCAAACATCCAATCATAAAACATAATACCAGAGCTTTCTATAACATCAAAATACTGTTATGATATACAACCTCCAAAAGTCAAAATAACACTAGGATTAAATAACAAAAACTCTCGATCCTAGTTCAATGCTTACCCTTCTAGTAGGGAAGCTCCAATCACTTAACGGCAGCTCTAGCCCACCGGTCTCACTGGATTTCCTGAAAATCAGTTAATGTTCGGGGGTGAGACACTTCTCAGTAAGGGAAAATAAACTAAATCCAGCTGTGTGGCAACATGAATATTTAATGCATTTACACGTATACAGTATACTTCATAATTCTATAAACTTCATCATATCGTACTGGGTAAACATATATTTTCACATCTGTTAATAAATCATAACATACATAAAATCATCTGTTATAACTGCAGTACTGAAAACAAACCCAGGATGACTAGTTAGCTGGTGTCATGTATTACCCCCCATGACGGGTTATGCAGCCCGAAGGCGGGATCCGACAATGGCTGGCCGACCACTACCGAATCAAGTATGTCTGTAAGTACGATGAGCCCACCACACCCTGGTCCGGACTGCCAGGTGGACGTCTACACTCTACTGAAAGTCACATCGACTATCCATCTTCCATCCCCTCGTGGGACGGTAGCACTAATAAGGCCTCGTGCCAAAATTAACCCATAGCTACGGTACCGAGCTCCTAGTCTGAACTAAACTAACATCCTGGTTGTGAAAACAGATAATACATGATCATACGTAATATCATCACAGCCTCGTGCCGAAAACATAGATACGGCCTCGTGCCAAAATCATACATATGGCCTCGCGCCAAAATCATAGTAAATATGGCCTCACGCCAATAATATAAATACGGCCTCGTGCCGATAGCATAAATACGACCTCGTGCCGATAACATAAATACATGGCCTCGCGCCAATAACATAGATACGGCCTCGTGCTGATAACATAAATATATGGCCTCGCGCCAAAAACATAAATACGGCCTCGTGCCGATAACATAAATATATGGCCTTGCGTCAAAATTGTTTCAGGTATATATATACTAAAAATACATCATTTATCACATAATCGTCAAAACCATCACAACATAACTCATATTTTCATAATACCTGAAATCATGCTTGGTTCGTAAAATCTTTCACATCATAATACATTTCACATAAAATAATATTCATGCCACACATATGTTGTTAAAAGTCATACTTCATATTCTAAAATCGTGAATTCCTTACATCTCATACATGCATATACATTTTAATCATCATAGCAGTATTTTCTCAATCGTACATTTCATTCGTAATACACAATATAACATATGCTTTTCTGAAAATAAATTTACTCATAATCAATAATAATTTGTATGGAAAATTACTGTTTTAGTTTATTCCCTTACCTGGCTATTGAGAAATTCCTTAGGACCCAAAATTTCACGCCCTTGGCGCCCGAAATTTAACTCTTGCAATTTACATTTTTTCCCAGATTAATTAATCTATTTCTCCAAAATAATACTCATCTAGCCTTCCTTAGGCTCCATATATCTCAAATTAATATTTAAACTATTATTTAACATCCCCACTTAATTTTCTAAATTTTGCCTGCGGGTCCCAAAATTACACCTGCGGCGCTCACCCGGGCCCTAAATTTCAGAAATCCTACTTCAATTCCAAATGCTTAATATTTTAGCATTTCTAAATTAATGCTAACTAATTAAAAATAAGCCCATTAATAATCACCGCACCCCAAATTTGGGGTTTTGGTCCGACACCCCCACGAGAATTCCGTCCCACTAGATTTGTAGAGAATCATCCCTAGATTCTCGTGGTGGTGTCCGTTCGTCAATTGGGCTTATATTTTGCAAGAAATTAAAGAAAAATAAAAAAATGGCTTACCCTAGGGAATATGCTTACGCCGCTCCTACCACCAATCCGCTCCGATAGAAATGACGGCAGCGGCGAATGGAGTCCAGTGGTATCTTCGGATTTTCGATCGGGCGAAAATCCGTCATGAAATCGAGAAGAGAGGAAGAGAGAACGTGAGGAGAGAGAGAGAGTTCTGAGAGTTGCAGGTAAAAAAAACAAATACATAAATAAAGAAGAAGAAGAAGAAGAAGAAGAAGAAGAAAAAGTAACTTTGAATCTCCTGAAGCTTGCTGAAGCTTTAGGAGGATAATAATAATAATAATAATAATATATTTAATTAATATTAATAATAATATATTTTATTAATAAAATAAAATAAATTTTAACTAATTTTTTTTCTTTTTTTTTTCTTTTTCTTTTTTAATCCGATTAATTAATTAATTAATTTTTTTTTTAATTCTTTAATTTTTTATTTTTTTATTTTTATTTTTTGGAAATCAATCCACTAATCTTTTATATCTCTTTTTGGGGTTTTTACAGGTTCGTCTAGTGAGATTTGCTTCGGATACTAACTGCCCATCCAGCCAGCGTTGGACATGTGGCAAATCTCGCTGGTTCATCCAGCGAGATTTGCTTCATCCCTTACAGAGCCCTTCCTCCTTCCATTTTGTTCGTGAACAGAGAGTAGGTCCTCCTATGCAGGCTTTATAGAGAAACGGGCAGGAGCAGAGCAAGTTACCGTTGCTGAGGCAGAGGCCGGACGTGTTGCAGGTTGCAAGTGATCGTTGCTCGTCGAGAGGCTGCCTAACTGTTGAGGAGCAGCTATATAAACTCGAGGAGATGGGGTAAGACACAAATCCACCATTTGCTTTGTTCATAAATTTTAAATTAATTTTTTTGATCGAAGAGTTCGTTTGATTGATAAAAGAGTTTAGGGTCCACAATAATTTGTTTTATTCCATACAAAAACGAAGTATTTGTTGATTGAATGGTGGACAATTAACTAATTAAAAGACCATTAGTAGTCTAACTATTATGATTGGGCCTTATGGGCTTTTGAATTGAAATTAAAACCTTTATATTTATGTGGAGAAGAGTAGAGGGACAAGCTTGTTAACTTGGTGTATTAGTCAAACTTGTAAATGAACTTGGGCACCACTTTATTAAGTTTTTAAATATATAATTTTTCATTGAAGATGTTAATAATTTATTATAATTTTTTAAAAAGGTAATATTTAAATTGTATATATATTTGTAATTATATTTTTAAATACATTTAAAAGAATAAAAAAAAGTAATGATAATTTGTAAAAGAAAAGTAATGATAATGCTCTGAATCATGTATGCATGCAATTGTACGCACACATATACGTACCAATATATTATGGCATATTAGTTATTTTAATTGAATTCTAGATTGAACAAGAACTATTTATTAATTTAAATTAACATTAAATAAATTAATATGTTGAATTAAATTAGTAATATTCATTTTAATCTTTATTTTATATCATAGTAATATGCTGTAAATATACATTGCTAACAAGATTATTGTTAATTAAATATAATAATCTTATATTATTTATTAACCTATTAATTATTAATAAAATATAATTAAATTATGGAACGAACAGAAAGAACCATCTATAAATTTAAATTTACATTAAATAAATGAAAAAATTAATTTAGTTATAGATACTATTTTTAACATAAATTAATGTCATAATCAAATGTTATAAATATATATTAATAATAAGATTATTGTTAATTAATAAAATCTATATACTAAAAAATTTAAATGCTATAAGAGAGTTTAATGATCATAATAGAGGTATAGGATGACTGAATGTGGTTTTGGTTAATCTCCATGAAGGATTTATATAATTTTCTTTAAAAAAAATTACAAAAAAAAAAAAAAAAAAAAAAAAAAAATCTATTGCAACGTTAAAAAATATAACACTAACCTCTTGTTGACATTACTTATATCGATACTAATCCTATGATCTCCTTTATCTTCTTCTTTCTCATGCATGCAAGAGTCGGATTATAGTTACTTGGTAACTTTTTTTATGTATTCCATTTGAGAACACAAGTTCGCGCACATAAATTGTAGATTGTATGAATTTCAATAAATTTGAATGTAAAAGCATATATAATTTTACTTGAAGATTCACAATTTTAAATTGATGCATGGCCATAAATTCATGTTTCAAAAATATATTAATACTTATTTTATTTTCTCTGGGACAAAAATTAATAATTTTGTTATATAATTAAAATTTTATTTAATTCACTCATTTGAAGAAGATAATTGTTTTATACTAATGATTTAATAACACACTATCTCTATTCCTTCTTTAAATCTTGAGTATTCAGATTGTTAACCTAAGAAATCACCACAACTTATGAATTAAAAAAAAAAAGATCCTAGGTATATTTTAAAAGTTCAAGAACTTTCCTAACTTATGAAGTGATTTGTACTTAATTAAATAACATTTTGACATGCATATATAAAATATATATTTTTATGATAAAAAATATTATGTGTAAAAACTTGAACCGTGATATATGGATTAACTATATAAAAGAAGAGTAAATTGGTAAATTGGGCAAGCTTCGTCGACGAAGCCAGGGTTCGTCAACGAAGTCAGGGTTCGTCGACGAAGTCCCTTCTATTCTCAGTGACCAAATTCAATGTCTCATCGATGAGGAGATGCCAAGGGATTTTGGAAAAAATCTGGAATCTTAGGCTCGTCGACGAGGCCACCGCCTAGTTGACGAATTTTCTGACAAACTCGTCGACGAGGACGTCATCTCGTCGATGAGGATGGCCGAGTCAATGGTTCTATAAAAGATCTATTTGGTTGCTTTGGGGCTAAGTTAGGTAAAGTTCTCTCCCTCTCTCTCTAGAATTCAGAGCTCTCTCTCTTAGATTATTTCATCGTTTGTCACCTGATTCGCAAATCCGATGTTACTGCAAGGATCAGGGAAGGATTCTTTACGTTTGTAGCGAATCGGAATCTCGTTTCGAGTATTTTCGGGTTTTGGTCCAAATTCGAGGTAAGACTCGGTTTTTATTTCTATTTCAAAATATGTGTAGTAGTGCGAATTGTAAGGAAGTATTGTTCTTGGTTGTTTAGGTTTTGGTGTTTCGGTTTGTAGTTTTGGGAGCCGTAGAGTTTGTGATTTGATTTCAGGTTAAGGTAAGGGAATTCTATTTATATCAGTTTATTTTTGAAATTGAGATCGGTAAACCTGTAGGTCACGATCATATGTATGATTTGACTACTTATTTGGGAAAAACTATTGGGTGAAAATGCGGGATTTTCGAGTTACAGTTTTCGAAAAAATTGGGGATTTTGGGTATCATCTCTACTTGGTTTGGAAAATCATTGGTTATATTTAAATTATATTATCAAGATGACCATAATCCATATTTGTGTAAAACTGTGTTCTTGAACTGAAAATGATATGATTTGCCATAAACCAAATAAGTATGGAATGTATGGTTGTATGTAATTGTTCCAGGTATTTTGTAAAACAGCTAGTGGCGGCTAATTACTATACGCTGATGAGTATAGGAACGTGAGTTCTAAAATGATTCCAGATTTTGTGAAATCAGCTAGTGGCGGCTAATTACCATACGTTGAAACAGCTATATGGCGGCTAATTACCGTACGCTGCGCCATGTACTAGTTCATTACCATGGGTGAGAGTGTTCGGCTCTGTATCCGAGGGTGTGAAATATCACCAGTGTGTTCCGGCTGGTCACTGATAAGTGTGAGTTACACCATATTGGCCGCATACCGTTGTAAGGCTTCGGTTATCACAAGGTATCGGTTGCTTGAGTGTGATGACACTGACCGTATGCTTGGGTATCGTATGTACTGGAATGGATTTGTGAAAATACTGAAACTGTATCGTATCGTATTGTATGGTGTTATGATTTACGTAAAATAACACTGATATATCACACACTGATATAACCTGTTTTCTTCCTTACTGAGAGGTGTCTCATCCCGAATGTATATACAATGTTTTTCAGGTCCTTCAGGTAGCCGAAACTAACATCCTAGCATCCGGAAGTGGGGGTGTCGTTTAGCTACATTTAGTGCCTGATTAGGTATGAGTTTTGTATCCGGGATGTCGTGATGGTTTTTGTAGACACCCGAGATATGTTTTGTAATTTATAGGAATGCATATCCTAGTATTATATAGACTCTAGTATGACATGGTATATGAATAGATTGAACATTTTTCGCTATGTAATGGATGAGTATGGATACGTATGGGTATGTGTATAGGGTTTCTGTATACCCCACGGGGTCGGACCCTCTTATTGTATCGTATCATGTGTGTTTTAATTGATTCAGAGACAAGTTAGGTTACTATATTTACACCTGGGACCCATTTGCAGGTTTGGGGCATGACATTATTACCTTATCTTTGGAGAGACCTCAGATTTGAATGTGAATTTGCATTGGATTTAAATAAAATGTAATGTAAAATTATATTAAAAATTTTTCAAATACATCCAAATCCAAATCTAAGGTTTGAAATTTTTTTAACAAAATAAAGACACTCTAAAATCTATATACTCAAAAATTTAAAAGTTATAAGAGATTTTAATGATCATAATAGAGTTATAGGATGACTAAACTTAGTGAAATTAATTCTTGATTACTATAAGTAACACATATCACTTATACATACAATTTTATTTTGCGTAGGTCTTTTTTATTTCTTAAGCGCCGATCTAAATAGCAGGAAGCTCAAGCAGTGCTCTAGTGACGATATTGTTGTATATAGGGGAGGACATCATAATCAGGGCAAATGGTGTTAGTTATAGTAGTCCACCAGTTCGACCAATTCGAATTGGCCATAGGTGTAATTTAAATAAATTATATATGAAGATATATAAATATTTGCATATTGATCTAGATCAATATGCATTGCGGGTGACCACAAGATTCCCTTTGCGACGGTTCAATAATACAGTCCTCTACGAGGTTGTTCCTATATCTAATGATTATGATCTACACATTGTGTTGGACACACACTGCATAGGTTTGACATATTTAGCAGTGCTATTATATGTCGAAACCATTCCTCAAATGGGTGTAATCGCGACTAGGCAGCTAGAGGCACGTGTCGGGCACTTAGAAGAAGTCGAGGAAGACACTTAACAAACACGTCATATCGATGTGAGTGCGGAGGTTGGTGGTATGCCTAGTGTCGATTTTAACGAATATCTAGGATCGTCGTTCGAGTTGCCGGCATACGAAGCACCTGTACTTGACACGTATCTGCAGGGAGGTAGCGAAGAAGTCCTAATAGAGGGTCCAAGATCGTTGTTCACCATTGCAAACGACGCATTGGATGAGGGCATGAACATTACGAATGATGTTCATCTTGAAGATGAAGACACGTACGATCAGGAAATGGGCTAAGGGTTAAATGAGGCCCCTGATGATGTGAACCCCCCGGCCGCATGAAACGGATGACGCAACGTTCGATTCCCAATTCATGGATGAGCCTCTGATGTACGTTCATATTGACCTAGATGCTGCAGATTTAACTGCGGTGGATGAGCTTCATATACGCGTGACTCGTTGGGATTAATCCTCTAAGCTGAGTAGGGGGATGCTCTTTGGGTCAAAGGATTAGTCGATCGCGGGAGTGCGAATGTTTCACGCTTGAACCCACCATGACTTCCATGTCGTGCGATCTACCCCAAATTTATGGGTTGCTAGGTGTAAGGAGCACGATTGCGAATGGAGATTGAGTGCAATGTATCGGATGAAACACCGTTTATTCAAAATCACCCAATATGGTGGTCCGCACATGTGTCTGAACGAACTTCTCTCGCAGGACCATAACCAAATCATAACGTCTCTCATTGCTAGGGAGATAGTGAATATGATAAGGGGAGATGCGTTGACATCGATCGCCACATTGAAGGAGTTTATAGATCATCGCTTCAGCTATTTGATCTCGTATAAGAAGGTTTGGTTGTGCAAATAGAAGGCAATTTCCCAAGTATTCGACGATTGAGAGAAATCCTATTAAACGTTGTCGAAGTGGAAGGAAGCAATGTGCGCGTACAATCTTGGGACTATAGTCAAGTGGAGGTGGATTCATGTTCCAAGTAGCGAGAACACTGCAACCTTCGTATCCTTATTTTGGTCATTTGCAGCATATATTTAGGGTTTTCGTCATTGCCCTCCCGTCATATGTGTGGACGGGAGACACTTGTACAGTAAGTACAAGGGCAAACTCCTAATTGCGACATGCCCGGATGCAAATAGGCAAATATTTGCCCTTACATTCACTATTATGCAAGAGGAAAGCTTGGACACATGGAATTGGTTTCTGTGTTGTCTTCGTTCCATTACCGACAGAGACAACAGTTGCCTTATATCAGATCGACATCTAGGAATTCTCGCTGCAATGTAGCTCAATCCTGATTGGCAACCACCACGTGCCCACCACCGATTCTGCCTTTGACACATGGTCAGCAACTTTAATACGAAAGTAAGGAGTGTCTATCTTAAGTGAATGGTTGAGTGAGCGGGAAGGGAGCACCAGGTGAGAAAATTTGACATATGAATGGAGAGGATATTTGATGAGGGTGGGGAACCAACGAAGTCATTCTTCGATCAGATCCCTCCTCATATGTGGACTCAGTGCCACGACAGTGGAAAAAGTTATGGGAACATGACCACTAACCTTGTCGAATGTTTCAACGTCATCCTAAAAGACGCTCATAACCTTCCAATAATGGCCCTTGTGCAATATTTGGAGGAAATGCATTTACTCCGCATATATTGCTAGCGATGGAAAGAAGGAAGTCGAATGCAACCAAACATCGAGTCACAATGTTCAATTGGTTGAGGGGTAATTTTAGCATCACGACCGCGCAATTGGGGCCACATAAAGGGAATAACGTCCAAACTTTGAGCATCCAAAGACGCGAATGCTCGTGCAGGAAGTGGTAAGCTTTACACTTTCCCTGCTCTCACCTTCTCGCCGCTTGTGCAAAGACACGATTGAATGCAAACCAATATGTTGAGCCATGTTGGACACGCACGCACGCACGCACACACACACACAATGAACTAAAAATTAGTATTCTCTTCAAGCATCACAAGAAATAACAATAAAATTTTTAAAAATTAAGAAATTACTATTATTTGACTTATATCATCATGAAAATTAAATTAAATTAAAAGTATATATAAGCATATTACTTACATGATGTATACAAGCATTTTTGTGCTTATAATAAAAACATAATGCATGTTAGATACATGTGTTCTCACTCTCTCCATAAAAATACTATTGTTGAAACACCTAGTATGCTTGTGTTATTCAAAATGAGTTTGTTTTGATGATTTCCAAACCATTGAGATTTAATTTTAATTATTAAAGAAATTAAGTTAGTATGATTTATTCAAACTCTATGTTGAAATTTCATACGCCCCATAGACGTATCCAATATTTATAGAAGGTCCATGTTTTACCCATAAACACATCTATATATGCTTTGAGTTTTTTTTATAGACATCTATGCATGTTCTATGTTTTACTCGCAGATACATCTACAAACATCGAATGTTTTACTTTTATCTATGGACACATCTGTAAATGCTTTTATGAATTTGTAGAATATTCTATGTACGGTTTGTTAATGCATCTATTATCTGGAAACAAATCTTTCTTTTCTTTGGCTAGGCTATGATTAGTGATTGATATGATTTTGTTGCAATTCAATTAATTATGATTACTAAACCAATGTACGAGTGTTAAACCTGAATTTAAACATGATTAATTTCATCAAATTATATTTGAATATCTACTTGGATATTATTCTTCTCTTAATATGAGATTAATATGGATACTTCTACAGTTTTGCACCAAAATATTCTTATTATATTCATCTTGAAAGATATTTCTAACATAATTAAGTTGACTTTGAGTTTCATAGTCTTGAGAACCAAAAAAAAAATCTTTGGAACAATTCTCTCTTGTTGTTTGAGCAGCATGTGCTATTATTCGAGTTTCATAACTTCAAATTTGAATTTAAATTATTTTGTACATTAATTAGGATGTTGACTCTTGGAACAATTGAATTCTTATTGTCCACATGATGCATGTTTTATTCTTTGCGTTATGTTGGTTCTTCAAGTTTAAGAAACAACATAAGAGATTAAATTAAGAAATATATTGAGCTAAGAAGAGCTGAAAAATAGTTTATTCTTGAGAAAAAAAGAGAGAATACATAAGAGTTCCGCTAAGTTTACTTTTTGGAAAGCTAATGAGTTCATTTGATATTCTTTTCAAAAGCATTGTATTGAGTCTACCAAAAGCTTCTCTAATATTCTTTTATGCCTTGGTATCTTTTTATATTGGGAAGTATTTTGCAATGTATTATTCATTATCAATTGTAAGTCTCCCATGTAAGGATCTCTTGATTCGACTCGGTTTCTATCCATTGTTCGCACTAATTGTTTGATTGTTTTCTAACATGGCTAGTGGCTTTCTACCTCGAGTGGGTCTTACACCCAAAGTTTGGCATAATAATGAATTCTTTGGTTATTGCTCAACGGGTAGACGTTAGGTCACGATTGATAGGACCACCATATATTTCTAGTATTTTTGTTGGTGATTTGATTGTTTGTTTAGTTTAGTGTTTTTCATTTGGTTTCCGCACAATGTCTCTATTTATTGAGAGTAATTGTTAACTTGATAAAATTTTAATTCATCTAATTTACCCTTCTCTTGGGTGCCTATTGAATGGCCTAACAATTACCATACAAATTTAAAAAGTCAATAAATTACTATAATTCAATTTATATTTTTATAATATAATTAAGTTTTAAAAAAATGAAGATACCCATTACTTTTTATAATTGTATATTACAAACCATATGTATGAGCATTTTACTTTTATAGTAAAAAAAAAAAAATGAAGTTATCTATTTTTTTTTTTATTATTACATAGGAGTTCTAGCCACCAATGACCCTTCGGACCTCCTGGTGTGGTACAAAACCTACGAATCAGCGTCCTTCGCCCTTAGGTCTCGCTGATCAAGGTAAAGTCTGAATGCGAACACGATTTCTTTGCATCAGTTGGATGTTTGGTCAACCTGACTCTCGGGGCACATCTCTACTACCATTCACGATTCCCGCTGGCTCACAGAAAACTCTCATCATTCACAGTCCCAGCTGGCTCACAGAGCGAACTCTGCGACCAAGTTGTCGAGTCATGAATTAATAATACATTTTAAATAGAATTTCTTCCTTAGAAAATAAGATATAAAAGGAAAAGTTCGTAATTATTTTTAAAAAATGGACATTAATAATTTCCAATGTATGTTTGAAGCTACATATGAAGAATAAAAAACTTAGTTGTTAAGTTATTGCACTCAACTCGTTTCTTTTGATTTTATGCGTTACAAATGGAAATCCTTTGCCAGCTACCATTAATGAGAAAGAAAATTTTTGTATATATATATGAAGAAAACTTGGGAGGATGAAGAGACCGGAGGAGAAGAGAGGTCATTCGATGGTGGGAGCGTTCAAAAAGCGATGGGAAAATCACGTATTAGGAAAAAAGTGTGATTTTTTTCAACTTAATTTCTTAAATTAAGTTATTTTATTGATTTATTTTATCAAAATTTAAAGAAAGGGTAAATTTGTCATTTTATTAGAGACAAAATTTAATTTTATTTACTAAACCTAATGATCAATTAACTAACGATTCATTCTATTGATAAGATTAAACTTCACAAGATTTTTTCATGAATTATATATCATATGATATGGGCCCGCATTATCATGGACCCACTGAACAAAATAATGTGGGCCCCACAGTATTTTATTTGGTTCGGACTTGGCATGCGAGTCCAAATGATGCGCGACCATCTCATTAATTATTTTTATTTTTAAAAATATAATGTTTTATTTAAAAATAAAAAAAAAATATGTTGCTGAATTTTACTTTCACACTTGATAACGTATTCATGAAGTTGGTAGGCACAGCTGGGAGAGTATAGAAAGATGCTAAATGCAAAGGCAAGGAGTCATGACGAGACGAGATGAGAGGAGAGGAGACGAGCCGCGCTGCTTCGCCGTCCACGTTAAGCTTTTTAAATGCGCGCTGAAAAGGATGGTTCAGGTGAACAGTGTTGCACACTACCAACGGTGCACCTCCGCGTTCGCCTTGCTCAGAAAGGAACCTCCTCCGCCACAAAGTTGACCCATGAAGTTTATTGGTATAAATTAATACTAGTCAAATGTGGCTAGGCTAGGGTGTGTTTGGATTGGGCTTTTGTATTTTTTTTGCGCTCGGGGTCCTTTGCTTTTATTACTCGTGTGGGGTCTCTTTTCAAGCAGATGAACATGTGATTTCTTCATATTCATGATTTGGTGAAAAAATAAAAAAAGGTAGAGGGAAATCCCTAGTCTCATGCTCTTTTATTCCGCTACCATTAAGTGATGAACAATGATTTTTTGCTTTTATTCTCCTCTTTAATGACTAAGATGATCTTGGAAGGCCAATGTGTACATATGTATGCATGTGTATCTTTATGCATGTATGTATGTATGTATGTATGTATATGTATATAAATATAATATTTTCATTCAATTATTCATAATTTTTAAATGAATTATTTTTATTTTGTTTTTTTTTATTATATTCTACTAGAAAAGTTATGTTATCTAGATTATTAATAAAATATGATGAGTTATGTTATTTTCATAATATAAAGACATGAATTTTTATTTTTATTTTCTTTTATAGTGGGCAAAGTGGATTTGAATCCTCAACATGCAGCGGATCCCCTAATAAGACTAAAATAAGGATATAATATATGCTTTGGGATTGATTCGAGGCAGTAGGAAGGGGATATTAAAGTTTTGCCCCTTTCGGCCCAAATCCACCCCATTTACATCCCTAATCTCTCCCCATCACCTCCAAACTTCTTCTTACAAGTAAAAGAATTAGGATAGTGTTTGGTTCAAAGTTGGAATCGGAATTAGAATTCACTGAAAACAGAAATAGAATGACATATTCCTTTCTCATGTGTAGACACCCCATTTTGTCCGGTGCTTAATATAACAAATTTAACATATATATTTTTTTTATTATTTCATACAATTATAGTAGAAGAAAATACAAAAAGTGGGGGGGGGGGGGGGCGAAATATAGACGAGTATACAATACAAGGAAATATAGTGAAAATATAGGGATATACAGGGAAAGTACAATAGGGGAATATGCAAGAATATTCAGTTGAACCTGCTGGCACCAGACACACACACACAAAGAGAAAGGGTTAGAGAAAATCAAGCAATAAAAGAGAGGAGACTTCTTTCTTAAAATTGGTTGATTCTGCAAAAAATGGAATGATTTATTTCTTAAAATTTAATGATTTGCAAAGAAGAAGATTGATTTGTTCCCTAGTCCAATTGCTCGGATGGGAACTCATATGGAATGAAATTGGCGAAGGGGATCTAATTCCATTGAGCCCCAAGCTGGGATGAGAAATTTCTATAGGAAGGAAAACACATACACGGTAAGGTGAGAAATTTAGAAATAGAAAATTGGAAAAGGGTGATTTATTGCCTAAGAGGGTTTGATTATGTTTTAATACTGGCCAAGGCCCTAACCCTATAAATAGGGGCCTCCACAAGACGAAAATGGAAATGAAGCAATTGAGAGACAGAAAAAAAAAAAGAAGGCAATTGAGAGGCCATACATATGACGTTCGGTGTCTCTCGGAGAGACACTCGGATATTAAGAGAGTAAAAGTGAAGAATATTGGTCGAGAGAAGAAAGGGCTAAGTCTTTCCTAAGCAAAACTGAGGGTCAGATGGCTGAAGGACCGAATAACCAACGAACCTATACTACTTGAAGGATTTTTAGAACCAAGGAGCAGGAGCATAAGATAGGAGCAAATATCAACACTTGAAAAGGAGCGACCCAAAGTCAGAAGGCTCGGATAAGAAAAACTGAAGGAGTGGAAGATCTAAGGTTAGTATTTCATTTTGTATTGGTGGATTGCTTTGCTTCCATATCATTAGTCCAATCGTATGCATGTTTTGGAAAACCAGAACGAGCCTCCCTCCCCACGCGATTCATCGGTGAACCCAAGCCTAGTTTTGAAAAAGCCCCAAGGCCACTATGTTAAGAAAACCCAAAAGCCTACTATCAAATGGCTAAACCCAAGCCCAGTTTAGAAGAAGCCCACTATTTTGAAAAGACTCGAGCCCACATTTTTAAAGAAAAAAATCTCAGCCTATTGTTTTAACAAGCTCAGTCTTGTAAAAAGTCCAATACCCAATAGTCTACTATTTTAAATGTAACGCTCCAAAAATAATTATTATAGGAGGATGTAGTGATAATAAAAATTAAAAATTAAAAAAATTAAAAATTAAAAATTAAATAATTAAAATTATTATTATTAATTAAATAACCTGAAGCTTCAAAGAATTAGATTCCTGAATTGCAGAGGTCGTTCCCCCTCCTAGGCGCCTCTCTCACTCTCGTCTCTCCTTCGTCTCTTCTCTCCCACTCTCCTCAATTTCTCAACAAATATTTGACCGATCAAAAATCGAAAATACCGATGGGTTCCTATTTTCGTCACCAACATTTCTAATGTAACAAATTTAACATATATTTTTTTATTATTATTTCATACAAATATAGTAGAAGAAAATACAAAAAGGGGGCGCGAAATATAGACGAGTATACAATATAGGGAAATACAGGGAAAATGCAAAAGGGGAATATGTAGGAATATTCAGCTGAACGCGCTGGCACCAGACACACACAGAGAAAGGGTTAGAAAAAATCAAGCAATAAAAGAGAGGAGACTTAATTCTTAAAATTGGTTGATTCTGCATTAAATTGAATGATTTATTTCTTAAAATTTAATGATTTTCAAAGAAGAAGATCGATTTGTTCTCCAGTCCAATTGCTCGGATGGGAACTTATATGGAATGAAATCGGAAAACGGGATCCAATTCCATTGAGCCCCGAGCTGGGATGGGAAATTTCTATAGGAAGGAAAACACATACATGGGAAGGTGAGAAATTTGGAAAGGGGTGATTTATTGCCTAAGAGGGTTTGATTTTGTTTTAATACTGGCCAAGGCCCTAACCTTATAAATAGGAACCTCCACAAGATGAGAATGGAAACAAAGCAATTAAGAGTCACAAAAAAAAAAAAAATGGCAAGAGGCCATACATATGACGTTCAGTGTTTCTCGGAGAGACACTCAGATATTGAGAGAGTAGAGTGAAGAATATTGGTCGAGAGAAGGGTGGGCTAAGTCTTTCCTAAGAAAAACTGAGGGTCAGATGGCTGAAGGACTGAAGAACCAACAAACCCATACTGCCTGAAGGGTTTTCAAAACTAAGGAGCAGAAGATATACGCAAATACCAGCACTGGAAAAGGAGCAACCCAAAGTCAGAAGGCTTGGATAAGAAAAACCAAAGGAGTGGAAGACCTAAGGTTAGTATTTCAATCTGTATTGGTGGATTGCTTTGCTTCCATATCATTAGTTCAATCATATGCATGTTTTGGAAAACCGTAACGGGGCTCCCTCCCCACATGATTCATCGGTGAACCCAAGCCTAGTTTTGAAAAAGCCCCAAGACCACTATGTTAAGAAAACCCAGAAGCCTACTATTAAAAGGCTAAACCCAAGCCCAGTTTAAAAGAAGCCCACTGTTTTGAAAAACCTGAGACCACGTTTTTAAAGAAAAAGCCCCAGCCTATTGTTTTAACAAGCCGAGTCTTGTAAAAAGTCTAATACCAAAAGCCCACTATTTTAAAAGACCAAGGCCCACGTTTCTAAGAAAGCCCCCAAGCCCAGTTTTTTAAAAAGCCCAATGCCCATTGTTGGCTTTTTGAGTCTGATCCTTGGTTTTGATAATGACAAACCGCAAGTTACTTATGAGTGTATCTAGTGATTGAATATGTTATAATTCAACACACATATAAGGGGACTGAGAATGGAAGCCAAAGACGCATAAAGCTCATATAATTAGGGGTTTTCCATGAAGATTAAAGAGTAAAGAAGATCAAGAAGAAGACATTTTGATTTTATTTGTATATGCATTTAGGTTTTTATATTTTGGTTTGTAATAACTGTATGCATCTTGCATGATATGTTTTGAATGCTCAAATAGGATCATAGATTGACCATAGGGAACCAAATGACCGTAGGGGTTGATCGACTCCGAATTTTTAGGGTTAGCTCAAAAACCTTAGAGAGACCTTAGGTAGGGGTGAGCAAACGATCGGTTCGGCCAAATTCGGTTAATTAACCGAATTAACTGAAATTTTTGGTTAATGATTTCTGATAACCGAACCGACCGAACAAAGGAAGCTCACCGAACCGAACCCGACCGAATTACCTTTTCGGGTAATTCGGTTAACCGAATTTAACCGAAATAATTTGAAATTAATTATTAAAAACAGAATATAATTATAACTTTTTTACTAATTCGAGCTTAA
Source organism: Malania oleifera (assembly GCF_029873635.1). Lineage (NCBI taxonomy): Eukaryota > Viridiplantae > Streptophyta > Magnoliopsida > Santalales > Ximeniaceae > Malania > Malania oleifera. Next base: position 25,062,104 of record NC_080424.1, on the reverse strand, counting down.
TTAAGCATCTCATCTATTAATTTTATTAATAAAAAAGATAATTTGGTATTAAACTATAAGAGTAAAATCACTAAAATCATTAATTATCAATTCGGTTAATTCGGTTAACCGAATTGATAATTCATATTAACCGAACCGATAACCGATTAACTGAAAATTGGTAAAATCGTAACCGAACCGAACCGACCCTATTTCTTGACCGAACCGAACCGACCGAAATTGGTCGGTTAATTCGGGTTTCCCCGAATTATGCTCACCCCTAACCTTAGGTCCCTGCATAATTACTTAGGAAAATACCCTCTATTCTATAAGTCATCATCTATGCAATAAGGGGTAAAACATGACTTATGTTCTAAAATAAAATGGGTTCGACCGACTAAACTTGTGTGTTCAAAACGCCTCGGTCGACCGAACGTGTGAAAAGTCAAAATGTTGATTGAAGATCAGGCGACCAAACCTAAATGAACTAAACGTTCTCGATCAATCAAACTTTTATTAGTGACTTTTCCACCTTCCTCGAGAGCCCGAACTTCAGGTTTATTTTGATCTCAGGCGACTGAATGTTGAAGTTCGGCAGACTAAACTTAGAACCGAGCGACTGAACCTTAAGCACTTTGAAAATTGCCTTGGTTTAGCCACCTGAACTATTCACCGGGCACCCAAATGCATAAAATGCACTTTTCGTTCTGTGAGTGTTCAGACAACCGATCCTATGGTTCGAGCAACCGAAACTTTTGGGTTGCTCAATTTTTAACTGCGGTAAAACGGGACTATTTGGATTAAACTTAATTAAAACATTTCCAAAATTTCCAATAGGTCCCCAATGGTCATATTTTTTAGAAAATTATAAATACCCCTTCATTTGTCAAAATTAGTAACTTTGACTAGCCAATTTTTCTCTCTAATTTTATCCTAATCAAAGTTCCACAAAAACATGTTTTCATTGCAAAAATCTTTTATGGGGTAAATCTTATACTTTCCCAGCACTCTTTGTTATTTTTTGAAAATCATTTGAAAGAGTGTATTCATTTTGATTGAGCTTTTATTTTATCAAAGTGCATTTACTCTCACTTAAACGCACATTTTTAGAAAATCATTTTGAGAGTAAATCTTTGAATTTCTCCCGTTTATTTGGTTGATAAATATTTTTGGAGAAAATGTTTTATAAAGTTTAAATTTTTAAGTGTTTATCATATACATCTTTTGAAAGATTGAAAATATCATTTTAAGAAACACACCCTTACTCTACTGAGCATTAATTTCATATCATATTAGAGAGTGCATGTCTTATTGAGCGTAATGTGTACATCTCCGCTTATATTTTCATAAGCATGTTTTATGTACAAAAGTTTTAAATGTATACCCACAATTGAACTAGAGAGTCTCAGCCCTGTAAGTGAGATCGATTGGGTTCATCCCAAAATTAAACTGAGGAGTCTCAGCCCTGTGAGTGAGACTGGTTCAGTTCAGCCCAAAAATTGAATTGGGATTTTTCTCACCCGTAAGGAGAGAATGGAAACGGCTTCTGCTCTGCCTGTTTAAGTGAGTAGGGTTAGTGTAGTCCTTGGGGGTATACCCAAGGCGGGGACGTAGGCAGTATTGGCCGAACCTCGTTAACAAATTTGTGTGTCATTCTCTTTCTATCTTATTTAATTTCATGTACTTTAAATATCGCATGTGTATAAATGTTTATTTAATGTCATAATTATTTGTATACATACATTTGATTTAAATAAGATATAATGCACACGTGAATGTTTGCTTTCATTATTAATTATTTTATGTACACGCGTGTATATTGAATGGGATATGAGCTGTGGTAAATCGAAAAATATTTAAATTTAGCCAAAATATTTTAAAACCCAATTCACCCCCATCTTGGGATCACACCAATTCCAACACCCACTATTTTAAAAAGACTAGGGCCCACGTTTCGAAAAGAAAAAAACCCCCCGAGCCTAGTTTTGAAAAAAAAAAAAACCAAGGACCCACTATTTTAAAAAAGGACCAGAGCCCATGTTCTTAAAAACAAAAGTGCACCCAAGCTCGATTTTTTTTATTTATAAAAACCCCAAAGTCGACTTCTTTAAAAAGGCCAGGGCCCACCATTTAAACCTAGAAGCCCATGGTTTCTAAAAGCCCACAAGCCCATTGTGTTAGCAAACTAAGGCCCATACCAAGTTTTAGAATCCAACCCCAATCACCCCAACTTAACCTAACCAAAACCCAGGTCGTACCCTAACCTAACCTCAAGCCTAAGTGGGTTTTCACCTAATTGAACTTTGACCCAACCAAACCTTGACTATACCACACCCTAGTGAAAATCCTAAGAACATGCCAATACAACCATAGCAACACAGAAAGACAACCTATAAAATGATAGCCAAAGAAATAGAAAAAAAAAAAAAAAGGAAAGGGTGAATAAGGGAGACTTATCTGAACCCTCAAAAGCTTTGACCAATTCCCCCCATTTCAATTTATGCTCCAACCTACAAAATAAACTAGAAAAGATAATAAAAAGAAAGCCCAAACTAGAGGAAGAACAGAGAGGATCTAAGAGATAGAGAAGAACAAAGAGTATGTGAGGGATAGAGAATAGTAGAGAGGATCTGAGAGATAAGGAAGAACAGAGAGGATCTGAGAGATAGAGAAGAACTGAGTGAATCTTAGAGATGGAGAAGAATAGAGAAGATTTGAGAGGTAGAGAAGAACGAACAAGGGCCAAAAGTGAGGATACTAATAGAACAAAGAAGATAGAAGACTTATAGAACAAAGAAGCAATAGGGAACGCCAATAAGATATAGATAGAGAGAAAGGATTCACAGAGAAGAGTGGGGAAGAAGAGGAGAGAAAAATGAACACGAGAAATGAAACAAAAAGGGAAAATTTTTTTTTCATACATAGGGCTTAGTGGGAACCTGTGCTGAGTATTTTTTGGGTGATGTGGAACAATCTAGGCCGTCTGACTTGTGTTTTTTATGGATGGTCAAATTGCTACCATGTCCGTGATCTTGATCAAACTTTAAGGACTAACTGGATGTTGACACATGTAGGTGATGTCATGCTACTATAGTAAATTCAAAAAGAGAGAGAGAGAGAGAGAGAGAGAGAGAGAGAATTTTGATGGCACGTGGGCATGATGATGTCATGCTGACATCACCTTGCTATAGTAAAAAAGAAATGTAAAGGCTGCCACGTGTCCCCACCGTGGGTGGACACGTGGTCCACCCAAATTCAAACTAGCTAGACCTGGCCTAGACTGGTTGAATCGATCTCGTTTTCCTGAACCTTTTTTTTTTCATTCTATTTATTTATTATTTTATTTTTATTTTTTAATTTAATTTTAATTCTAATTTTAATTGGATTTTTAATTTTAAAAAAATTTGAAAAATTAGAGAAAAATCATGAAAATTAGGGAAAATATTTTGAAAGTCAGAAAGATAAAAAAAATTACTTTTGAGTTGTTTCGAGCCAAAATAAATGAGAAAAATTCTTCAAAAATCCCAAAAAATTTTAGAAAATTTTTGAAAAATCTTAGAAAATTTTTATAAAGTTTGGAAAAATTTTCTAAAGGCTCTTTTGCTCAAAATTGAATGGTTTTTCCTAATTTTTGCCTAGGTGTGTCCCTATGATTTTGAAAATGACAATGGGGTATTTTAGACCTCACCTGTATTAGCTCTGAGGGGAGTTTATCTAACAAGATCCTCTCATTTAGAGGTCTTATTAGACATTCCTAAATCACTCCTTAATTTTGATTCCCCTTTAAAATTTTTATTTATTTATTTTATTTTTAAAGGGGTTAATTAAAGACCATCAAATTCAATTTAGGGATAATTCATAATTTATTAGGTACAATTCGTAGAACGGGTGCATAAGGGGTGCTAATACATTACTCTTGCATAACTGAACTCCTAATCCCAACTTTGATAATAAAAAAAAATATCGAGACTACTGGTTCCTTGGCCTAAGATTAGTCTAAAGACCAATCAAATGAGTAGTAATTAGGTGTTCTAACCACACCTAGGTAAATAATAGATTAGCAGCGACTTCATTTCAATTTCCAACATTTATTACCCATTGCCAAGGGGCACATCCGCCCGCCGAGAGCACGTCGCGATAGCTTAGCGGCTCCGCTGCGGATAGCTAGAGAGTCGAACCATTAATTAGTTATGAATCATCCCAAATATAAATTCAACAGTCTTTTAATTATTCCATGATATCTTATTTGTAAATACATATATTGTTACATAATTGTGAATATTTTGATGATATAAATGTTGTGTATGATTGATGAGCATATGCAAAATTTGATGAAGTATGGGGATAAGGAGGATGATTACCTTTTCCTGATGTGTCTGTTCGGTCGACCGAGCCTATGGCTTGGTCGACCAAAACTCTCGAGTTGGCCAAAAATTTACCACGGTTAATTGGGGTTAAACATGGTTAATTTCTTAAACACATTATAAACAATTTTAATAATTCCTTGAGTGTCCCCAACAGTTATAATTTTGGCTTTCTTTATATATATATATGGGTTCATTTGAACAATTAATGAGTGACTAGCATATTCATTAAGAGAAAATTTTTTTGAAATTTTGAGAGCTTATTTTTCATATACAAACCCAAATACACTCTTCCTTTGCTATTCCCTTGAAAAATCAAGTTTCTAAAGAGTGCTCTTGAGTGATTTCATTTTGGTTTCATTTGCTTAAACTCTCTTTGCTTTAGTTGGTTGATTGTTTTTGATTGAGAGTTTTAGCTAAGGTTTTTTCCCCAATTTAACAAATAAATATGTGTCTAAAAACCTTTGTAACTAGTGAGTCTTTGCATTGTTGCAAGACTCATCAAGCTTGTGTGTTTTTGATTGTGTAAAATTTTTTTCACAAGCGTACTGATTTTTCAAATATCTTTTGAGCAAATATTTTGAGAAAATCATTTCTGAGATATTTTGAATATTCTTGTTGAAACTCTTTGAAACCTGTTGTGATTGATTAATATTGATACTTTGTTTCAAAGATTGTTTGGAAATACACTCTAAGACTTGATTGCATATTACACCAAATTGAGCGTTAGCACACTTTATTTGCACTAAGCATAATTACTCTCTTCTATGAGCTCATATTTATCTGTATTATATTGTGGTACATATTTGCTTGTTTAGAAGCACTTCATTTGTACGTCAAATTTGTATTTCATTGATTGTATTCTAGGCGTGGGATTGAAGAGGGAGACTTGCCCTGTGAAAAGTCCCGAATTAGCTTCGACCCGGTTAGGAAATCTAGGTGCACCATCTTGGTAAGGTGTTAGTGGAATCCTTGTGCTTGTGAGCCAAGGCGGGGACGTAGGCAATATTGGCCAAACCCCGATATCATATTTGGTGTCACTCTTACTTTTCCTGCATTATATTCTGTTTTGTGCTTGATTTAATTTCCCTATTGAATATACTGCATATCTTATTTATACGATATTACATCTGGTTGAAAAATATTGAAATTGTGGTGCATGTACTGAAAATTTTTTAATATATCATATCTGTAATTTTATACGTACTTAGACTGCCCATAGGTTGTGTAATACTGTTGCTGGATTAGTTGAACCTAGGAGGAAGTTTTTTAATCTCCATTTCACCCCCATCTTGGGATTACACCAAAGTTAACAAATTGTGAATGTTCTCTTATTGTAGATTCTAAATGCTTTGCTATTTGTTGCATATCCTAAGAAAATACCCTCATCTAACTTAGCATCAAATTTAAGCAATATTGGGTCTTCTTCCTTTCCATAATTTGTAGGGAGTTTTATTTAAGTTTAATCTTTTCGACACTCTATTTATCACATAGCACACAGTATTAACCGCTTTAGCCCAAAAGTACTTAGGTAGTTTGTTTTCATTTAACATTGTCCTAACCATTTCTTGAAGGGTTTCATTCTTTCTTTTTACAACTTCATTTTGTTGTGGAGTGCTAGGTGCTGAAAAGTTATGTCTAATTCCATGTTCATTGCATAATTTTTCAACATTTTATTATTGAATTCTCTTCCTTGATCACTTCTTATATTCAAGATACCATGACCTTTTTCATTTTGAAGTCTATTACATGGTTTATTAACATATTGCATGCTTCATCCTTTGAGGTTAAGAAGAGTACCCAGGTAAACCTGGAGTCGTCATCAATGATGATGAAAACATATTGCTTTCCTCCTAGACTTTGTGTCCGGTTTGGTCCAAACAAATCTAAGTGAATAAGCTCTAAATGCCTGCTTGTGGAGATATGTTTCTTCTTCTTAAAGCTGGACTTAGTTTGTTTTCCTAATTGACAAGCATCACATATTTTATCTTTAACAAACTTTGTACCAGGAAGTCCTCTAACTAAGTTCTTTTTAGCTAATCTTGATAATAGGTCCATTGTAATAACCCAAGAAAAAAAAATGAATAATAATAATAATAGTTAGTATTAAAAAAGAAAGTGTTTCTCTGTTAGGATCCTTGATTCCATGTTTGATGCCTAAGAAAGACCTTGTCTAAGCGAGTGCTCAGAGACCATTGCGGCTCAGTCGCTCCCTGGAGGTCGGCCTGGTCAAAATGGAATTTCATAGGATAAACAGGGTAGACACTGTTTATATACGTAAATAAGTACATAAAATAATGTTTTGACTGACATAATTTGTAGAAATATATGATAAAATAATAATAATGTAAGTATCATATGCGGGGCCCACAAGACTGTGTGGGGCCCACATGAGTCCCGAAACCGTATGGAGGTTTACACGAGTCTCAAAGCTATTTAGGATGTATAAAATCGTATAAGAATTTTTTGAATTACGTAGGATCCATTCAGGTCTCGAAGTTGTGTGGGGCCCACAAGACCGTATGGGGTCCACATGAGTTTTCAAAATTCAAATTTAATTCTTGTTCAAAAATAAATAATAAAATAAATAAATACTAAAAATAGTTTAAAAGTAATAACAATGATAATAATAATGATAATAATGATTAAGAAAAATAATAAAATAATTAATTAACTAATTGATTAATTAATTAGGTAAGTAGTTAATTAATAATTTATTTAATGGGAATGGTGGCAAGTACTCCCACATGGCCTCCATCCCCATCCCATACTCAACCCATACCTTGCCCATTCTTTAATTTTTAATAATTATAATTTCACCCATCTTCCCACACTTTCACAAATTCCATTTCTTTCCCAAAATTTTTCTATAAATAGGGAGCTCTCAACCTTCATTTTTCACAACAATTTTCCAAAGAAGAGAAGGATTAGTGAGTGAAAGAATTTGTGGTGGAGAGAGAATTTTTGAATAAATTCTCAATCACCCACTTTTTCCGATCTCATTTCTTAAAGATAATTATTGTGTTCGTAGCACACGGTAAAAGAAGAAGGTAAGTAAATTTTGATTATGTTAGTTTCTTTTTTATTTAAAATTCATACCCGAGTTTATTTTGTAAGTAAATTTTGATTATGTTAGTTTCTTTTTATTTTAAATTCATACCCGAGTTTATTATGTACGTAAATTTTAATTATGTTACTTAGTTCCACAAAATTTCTATGAGTTTATTTTTACGCATATTTAATTATACCAGTTCTATCTTTAATATACTTGCATCTATTTTTGGGTTAAGAAATGTTCTAATCCCCTCGGGTAAATTTTCAGCATTTATATTCAAAAATAAAATTATATATATTTTTAACACAAAAATTGTGTGGCATGAGTTTATTTCTACGTTACATTTTTTTATGTAAATATGAGTAAAGATGAGATTTTCACGATATTATTTTAAATTGCATAAATTATAATAAGATGATTTTCAAACCCTTATGGCAACGAAAGTTCAAAGTTACAGATGCTCGGTACCGCAGCTTAAAGTTTATACGGATCAGAGTGCACCCACACTGTTTACAGAGTGGTTATTTATGTTAGTGAATTTCTCCTGAGTGCACACCTGGTTCCGGACCAGGACTTAATAAGGAAAATCTCACTTAAAGTTTACGTACGTTGATTTAGTTTGGTCGGCCAGCCAGCTAAGTCCAGTCTTCGGACCGCACAACCCAGTCATGGGGGTAAACATGACTTACGGCAAACAGGCCTAAGGGTGGTTTTTATAATATATATTTATACATATTTAATTACGTGTACAAAGTTACTGATGATTTGAAGGAAAAGTGTAAGTTTACGTGAAAAGGATCATTTTGGTACTTAAATGACGATCTAAGGAAAACGTATAAGGAAAAGTATATGTATGTTTATCATTAAATATTTTTACAGTTTTAAAGTTAAAAGTTTAATTTAGCAGTTATAGTATATGATTGTAAAAATTTACTGTTGAAATTGATGACAAAAGTTTTATGCAGAAATTTTTAAATTTATGTTTATTCTAAAAGCAGTCTTGAAGTTATAGTATTAAATATTATTTTACGAAATTCTTTAAAAGCTCATTTTGGCCACACACTAATAATAATCTTATTTACTTACTGAGCGTCGTCTCACCCCAATCATATTTTATTTCAGATAACTCTAAAGGACATGTCGGAAATCAGGCTTAGCAAGCATGTGGGTGGGGATTAGAAAAATAAAGATTTATTAGAAATATAGTATGATTTCAGATATTTACGTTTGTGTAATTTTCTTCTTTTGAAATAAGTGATTGTAACATGAATAATTAGCGCTCTGGTTTGAATAAGAATCGAGTTTATTTGCTTCCGCTGTAAATCAGTAGTAAAGAGTTAATATCCCAGGCCCCTCGGGGTCGGGGTGTTACATGCCTGGGACTAGCGAGGGGTAATAAATGTTGGATATTGAAATGGAGTCACCACTAACCTATTATTTTACTTAAGTGCAATTATAATACCTAATTACTACTCATTTAATTGGTCTCTAGACTAATCCTAAGCCAAGGAACTAGTAGTCTCGGTTTGTTTATATCAGAGTTGAGATCAAGACTTCAATTATGCGAGGGGAATGTATCAACACCCCCTACACACCCGTTCTATAAACAGTACCTAATAATTATGAATTATCCCTAAATTGACTTCGATTGTCTTTAATTAAGCCCTTTAAAATAAATAAATAAATAAAAATTTTAAAGGGGAATGAAAATTAAGGTGTGATTTAGGAATATCTAATAAGACCTCCAAATGAGGGGATTTTGTTAGATAAACCCTCTAGAACTAATACAGGTCAGGTTTGAAATACTCCTTTGCCCTTTTCAAAATCATAGGGACACATCTAGGTAAAAATCCTCAAAATTTTCCAAAATTTATAAAAATAAGGTGAGATTTTTCAAAATTTTTCTAAAATTTTTCAAGATTTTTGAATATTTTTTTCCCATTTATTTCAACTCGAAACAACTCAAAAATAAATTTTTAAAACTTTTTCTAACTTTCAAAATATTTTTCCTAATTTTTCTCTAATTTTTTTTTTATTTTTAAAAATTAAAAATCCAATTAAAATGAAATTTAAATTGAAAATAAAATTAAAATAATAAATAAATAAAATGAAACAAAAAAGGATTCAGGAAAACTATATCGGTTCAACCGGTTTGGGCCAAGCCTGGCCCAGTTGAACTTAGGTGGGCCATATGTGCACCCACAGTGGGGACATGTGGCAACTTCTACATTTTTAAAAAAAATTTACTATAGTAAGGTGACCTCCGCATGACGTCATTATGCCATGTGTCAGCATCTGATTTTTTTTCTCCTCCGTTTTTTTTTTTTGAAATTTACTGTAGCAAAATGACATTAGCATGATGTCACCTACCATGTGTTAGCATCTAGTTGGTCTTAGAAGTTTGATTAAGATTGCTAATGTGGCAGTAATCCGACCATTGAGAGAAAACACATATCAAACGGCTTGAGTTGCTCCACATCGCCCAAAAAATACTCACCGTAGGTTGTGCCATGTGTCACCACTCGTGTGGTGACACATGTCCCACTAAGCCTAAGTATAAAAAGTTTTTTTTCTTTTTTTTTTTGTTTCATTTCTCTATCCTCTTCTTTGCCTCTCTTCTCTGTGAATCCTTTCTCTCTATCTCTCTTTTCTCAAAGTTCTCTATCTCTTCTCTGTCATATCAGTATTTCTCTCTTCTCTGTATATCAGTATCCTCACTCTTGGCCCCCTATTCATTCTTTTCTAGCTCTCAGATCTTCTCTACTCTTCTCCATCTCTCAGATTCACTTAGTTCCTCTCTATCTCTTAGTTCCTCTCTCTTATTACCTATCTCTCACATCCTTTTTATTCTTCTTTATCCCTCAGATCCTCTTTGTTTTTTTCTCTCTCAAATCCTCGCTGTTCTTCCACTAGTTTGACTTTTTTAATCTTGTTTGTTTTATTTTTCAGGTTGGAACATAAATTGAAGTAGGGGAATTTGTCAAAGCTTTCTAGGGCTCAGATAAGTCTCACTCATTCCCCCTTTCCTTTTTTTTTTTTTTGTATTTCTTTGGTTCTCATTTTCTAGGTTGTCTTTCTATATTGCTATAGTTGTATTGTCATGTTCTTAGGATTTTCTCAGGAGCCAAACAGACTCCCAGGATTAGGGTTTGGTTAGGTTAAGGTTTGGATAGGTCAATGTTTGGTTAGGTCAAAACCCACTTGGGCTTGAGGTTAGGTTAGGGTTCGACCTAGGTTTTGGTTAGGTTGAGCTGGGGTGATTGGGGTTGGATACTAAAACTAGGTATGGGCCTTTACCTACTAGCACAATGGGCTTGTGGGCTTTTGGAAACCGTGGGCTTCTAGGTTTAAATGGTGGGTCCTGGTCTTTTTACAGCAATCGGCTTAGGGTTTTTTTTATATATATATATAAAAATTGGGCTTGGGCCCCTTTTTTTTAAAAAAAAAAAAAACATGGGCCCTAATCCTTTTTTAAAACAGTGGGCTTGGTCCTTTTAAAATAGTTGCCCTTGGGATTTTTACAAAACTGGGCTTGGGAACTTCTTAGAAATGTGGGCCTTGGTCTTTTAAGACAATGCATACTTGGGTGTTGGGCTTTTTACAAGATTGGGCTTGTTAAAACAGTTAGACCTTCAGGCAATATAGGATCGTTGGTTCTTCAGCCCTTCAGCCATCTGACTCTCAGTTTTGCTTAGGAAGGACTTAGCCCACCCTTCTCTCAACCAATATTCTTCACTCTACTCTCTCAATATTCGAGTGTCTCTCTGAGAGACATCGAACGTCTTATGTATGGCCTCTTAATTGCCATTTTTATTTCTGTGTCTCTCAATTGCTTCGTGTCCATTCTCCTCTTATGGAGGCTCCTATTTATAGGGTTAGGGCCTTGGCCAACATTAAAACCAAATAAAACCCTCTTAGGCAATAAATCACCCCCTTCCAATTGCCTATTTCCAAACTTCTCCCCTTCTTATGCATGTGCTTTCCTTCCTATAGAAATTTCCCATCCCATCTCGGGGCTCATTGGAATTAGATCCCCTTCACCGATTTCATTCCATATGAGTTCCCATCCGAGCAATTGGATTGGGGAACAAATCGATCTTTTTATTTTGCAAATTATTCAATTTTAAGAAACAAATCATTTAATTTACAACAAAATCAACCAAGTTTAAGAAAGAAACCTCCTTTCTTTTATTGCTTGATTTTCTCTAACCCTTTCTCTTTGTGCATGTGTGCAGGTGTGAGCAGGACCAGCTGAATATTCTTGTATATTCCCCTATTGTGTTTTCCCTATATTTTCCTATATTTTTCATTGTATTTCCATATATTGTTCATTATATTTCCTTGTATTATATTCTCGGTTGTATTTCGGGCCCCCCTTTTTTGTATTTTCTTATGCTATATTTGTATGAAATAATAATAATAATAATAATAATAATAATAATAATAATAATAATAATAATAATAATAATAATAATAATGTGTTATTTTTGTTACAGTAGGCCCTATACAAAATGGGGTGTCTACAACTATCCCTCTTTATAAGTTTATTGCTTAAGATGATAGGACGAGTCATCTTCTGTCATATTTTTGTAAGAATTCGGTTTGGTACAGCACCTAACTGTCGATAGTTTTGTAAGCCTCAGGCAAACTGTTGACATTTGTCAGGAAAGGTTTAGTTTGAGACCAAACCGTCGATGGTTTCAGAAATCTCAAGAAAACTATCGATGGTTTTAAACTACCGAGAGGTTCGGAGGAAGAAATGCGGAGGTTTCAATTTGTTAAAGTAAAAACCTTCAACGATTTCGTTTCGAGCTGAGAATCTATACATAGAACTTAAGTCGTTTTAAATTCATTTCTCCTCCCTCCCTCCGCTAGGGTTCATCTATCCCGAGTGTCTCTCTCTCCCACATCTCTCTCTCTCTCTCTCTCTCTCTCTCTCTCTCTCTCTCTCTCTCTCTCTCTCTCTCTCTCTCTCTCTCTCTCCCTCCTAAGACCTTTTGGGGCTCCAACACAACATCGAGTCAGCTTATTTTTCTTGGCTTGTCGGCAGTCTTTTCCTCGTCGTATTAAGGAACTTGAGGTTCGTTCCAGGGAGCGTGGTAGGCGTATTTTCAGGAATAAATAAGAGGAATAGATTATATAACTTTTTCTCGAATTTGAATCGATTAAACTTGAGTATATGGACTCATGAATGTTGTAAATGATTTTCTGGATGATTCAGGCATATGAAATCGGTGTTTTGATTATTATACGTATTTGGGGAAAAACAAAGTGAGTAGGTTAATCATCTCTATTTCTTGAAAAGTATATATTTTGAATTAAATAAAATTATGGAGATGATCAGACCTAGTTTTCAGCAAAAAATATATTTTTCCCAAGCAATTTATCATATTACGAATTAACATTCAAATCATATGGTACGAGATTATTTTATTTTATTTGCATAATTGAATCTGAGTATTGTTATGGTATTATATAGTGAAAATGTGATTTATACTGATTTATGGACATATTGGAAATGTGACGGAATTTGTGAGATGAGAAATGACGATTTTATACCGAGATGTGAAATGACAGTTTTATACCGGGATGTGAAATGACGGTTTTATATCGTGTTGTAAATGGTTGGAAATACTGATGTGAGATGTATGTTGAGAAAATGGAAACATGATATTGTTTTATTACTTAAATTGCATTATATGGTTTAAGAACCCTGAGGACCAGATGTATTGAGAGCACAGCACCGTAGCTAGTGAATGAGTTAGTACAACCACACTGTTCTGAGAAGTGTTGGTAATGGAAAGTCAATTTGGTCACGAAGAGTTGTTGTACCCTCCTAGAGTCTAGACCAAGTTACGGTTGGCAAATCGTACTTATAGACAAGGTTTATTGACTTAACTTGGTGGTAGACCAGCCAAAACTAAGTCTAGTCTTTAGACTGCACAACCCGATCATGTGGGATTATTACATGATGATGTTGTTTGTCCAAAAGAGGGTTTCTTCTACGCATATATGTGAATTTATGTAAATGGTGTTCTTTTATTGAGCCGATTTGTATTATGAATGAAAATGTGTATTTTCAACTGTATAGGTGTGAGTTATATTATACAAATGTCATATTTGTTCGAGAAAGTAAATTAAAGAATGTATTTGATTCCATTGAAACTCATGTTAGCCACGCACTAATAATAATCTATTCCGTCTTACTGAAAAGTGTCTCACCCCAATAAATTATATCAAATTTACAGGGCCTACAGGAAATCAAGCCTAGGAGCTCTAGAGCGGGACTTAGACAATCTCACTGAGGGTGCTTGTTGATGGGACACTGGTTTGTTTATATTAGATGTTTTGGGTGTTCTGGGTTGTAATATGAATTTTGGGTATGGTAGATATAATAGTTGTGAGATAGTACTCTGGTATGTAAAGAATGGAAGGTCTTTTTCTTCTGTTGTATGCATGTAAATTATGTTATGGAAAGAATGTACCCGGGACCCCCTTTTGGGTTCGAGTTGTCACACTTATGGTATCAGAGGTAGTGTGTTATTATATGTCAATAAATGAATTATTGTTATTATGTTAAGTGAAGTTTGGGGCGTTACAATTTTAGTTATAAATCTATAAGTACAAAAGACACAGATTTTGGATTAGGCCTTATATAACAAAAGAAAAAAATGTGAATTTACAAAGATGTATGGAATTCTAGGTCAACTCGACAATGACTTTTTAGATTTGGGAACTAAAGTCACATGCCTTTGAGACAATCAGAACCTCTTGAACATGACTATCCAGATTTGGGATGCCACATGCCTCCGAAACTGTCATGACAACTTGAGGAATGTGACTATTTGGTTAGTATAACTTGAATCGCTACAAAAAATAAGGTTATTAGTGAAGGATCAAAACCGTCACTAATAATCATAAAACCGTCACTAATAGTATTAGTAACGAATTTATAAGTATTAGTTATAATTTTAAATTAGTTGCTATATCTGTCGTTACTACTAATTATTCGTGACGAATTTTGAAACTGTCTTTAATAATATAGTATTAGTGACGGATTATAACAGTCACTAAAATCCCAATACCATCATCATTAATTCTATATTGGCTCGACACAAATTTGTCACTAATAGTAGGGTATTAGTGATAAATTTCAAAATCATCACTAATAGTCTAGTATTAGTGAAGGATCATAATTCCTCACTAATAGTTAGTGACGGTTTTAAATTCGTCACTAATAGTTGGGTTTTAGTGAATGATCAAAACCGTCACTAATACTTATTAGCCTTTAGTGAGAGATCATAATTTGTCACTAATAATGTAGTATTAGTGACGATTTTGATCCGTCACTAATATCTATAGAAATCGTCACTAATAATTTAAAATTAATATTTTTTTAAATCATTAATTCCTGTGAAAATTTGTAATTACATTTTCGCATAGATAACATTAAACCATAATTATTAAAAAGAATCATAAATTATTAAAAATTCTAATTCAAAATCAAATACAATTACAAATACATTATACAAATTTCGAATGTTTTATACATAAATCTCATATGTTTAGATGACAAAAAAAAAAAATACAAAAAAATCAAAAGTTGCATCCTTATGTAGTGCATGACATCGTGTTGATGGTGTGACAGTCGCAAAATCTACAAATTAAGAATTATTAAAAAATAAGTATACAATTTTTTACCATATATGTACTATAAGTATCAATGATTTAATAGAAAAATAATCAAACATTCAGACAAAGTTAAAAAAAAAAAAAAAAAATGATGCTATATTAAATAGCTAAATTTTATTAGTTTTGAGAAATTTTGGCAACGTTTCCCTCGTAAATAGGATATTTTCCATAAAGATATTTTCGAAACCTGGGTTTTTACACTAAACAGTTCACAATAATCCAACCAGTAATTAATGAATTTTATGAGTGCACAAGATCTTCATATAATCAGCATTAAATAATGTAATGTGTTTATGCATCCTACAAACAATCTATATCATACTATAGTTCTATGAAAAAAAATAAAATGTGACGCTGATAATGGTTTACATGGCTTCTTTAAGACTCAAAAACAATTATAATAATCAAATTATGCAAATGAGTCCATTATTGATAGAATTTTCACTTAACATATGCAAAAGTAAATTTAGAGATGAAGTTTAAAATTCATTTGAACTTCACTCATCCTTTCAAGAATGTTTTAACATTCAACACACTATAATCATTCTTACAAATATAGTTTATGACTTTGAAACACTATGATCTATTTAAATTTATCCAACCAGTAATGACTGCATCTTATAAGTGGTACAAAAAAAAAGTAAGCTTTGAAACGCTATGATCTATTTAAATTTATATACACACACATACGTACGTACATACATACATACATACATATATAAAAATCTTTATTTTGACTAGATTTTATGCATGATTTTGATCTTCATTTCCCTAATTGGGTCTTAAGTTGGGAGTTTAATGTTGTTATATCTTCAATTAAGGAGTTGGGAGGCTCCTATATTACTTGTAGGTTATAGTGTTTGGAAGGTTTATTTGGGAGGAGGTTAAGAAAGCATTGGAATTTAACAAATTTTTGGTAACATGCTACCTATAAATAAAACATTTCCCAAACCAGCAAGTCACAAAAGTTTTTCCTAGGTTTAGCTAAGCCAACAGAAGTAGTACACAACTTAAGGTCTATCTACGCATATATGAAATTGCAAAAAAGATAAATCAGACCCTAACAGCACAAGCAATACAATTCCAATATCTCCCAACAATTCACAATTTAGCATATGAATAGAATTAAACAAGCAACAGAACTACTAACATGCAGTTCAAACTACGTTTTACATACCTTCTAATGAGAGGAGTCACCTGCATCATCTGGTCGAGATTGGCGCATCATTTGTTCGAACTGCGCTTAATTGCCTATTTAGAATTGCTAAGAGCGTGGCTTCAACGTTGGACACCTTGTCTTTCAAACTCTGGTTCTCCACTGTGACGTTAGACACCATGTCTTTCAATTGTTGGTTCTTCATTTCAATCGTATGCATCCACTGAACCATCTCCTCCACCTGAGACTCAGCGTCTCCATATTTGATTAGATCTCTCACAAGACCACAAATATCACATAAAGCTGAGAAGTTCACAACACCCCAATGTTCAATCTTTACTAGCTCCACTAGTTTCTAAAACAAAGCACAAATAATTTTGTGAGATCAGTTAAACTAAAATCCTAACATCACAAAGTACAAGAAGAAGCACCTTATTGTTACGAGGAGGAGCCACCATCTATAAATAGGACATTTTGTAGTGACCTAAATAATAGCATGTTAATAATAATAAGAGGAAGAGAAAATAGATACTGAAACAGAAGGAGGTCGTAGACGAACGCTTCGCATTCGTCGACGACATTGCATTTTGGAGATAATATTAAATAATAAAAAATATAGGAAATTACCAAGCTTCGTCGATGAACACAGGGTTTCATCGATGAAGGCCTTCAGAATTTCGTTGACGAACACAGGGCTTCGTTGACGAGAAGGTACCGAGAGGGATTTTGGGATAGCCTGAATTTCGTCGACGAACATAGGGCTTCATCGACGAATTTAATGAAGAACTCATCGATGAGGTGACGTGTCTCGTCGACGAGCCTGGCTATATAAATAGTGGAAAGACGGGTTTTTTCTCATTTTCTCTCGCCGCTCTCTCTCTCTCTCCTACGACTCTCTCCTTCTCTCTTCATTTCCTGCCCCACCAGTCGCCGGATCGACGATCTGAAGCTACCACGACGCTCCTGGCGGAGTTCTCTACGCATCTACCGAAGTAGATCATCAGGAAATCAGAGTTGGAAATCATCCCAAATTCAGGGTAAGGCCTTTTAGTCTCCTTTTGGCCTTGTGGCAATTAGAGAAAATGTTATAGACGAAAAAATTCTGACGTTTAGTTCTGGAAAATATTGGTTTCAGGGTATTTTGTAGGAGGCCCTGTGGGTATCGGGCTAGAGTACAGTAAGAGCTTTTCAGAGATAAGGTAAGGGATATATGTTATGTTAGGAAATTTCTAAATATTATGCAGTGTATTTATTTATAAGAATTATGTATTAAAGTATGGTGTGGCTTGAGAATATGCATATAGTATGGGAGTATATTTTATGAATTGTAGTTTCATGATTTTATGTATTTCAGTGCTACGATTACGTGAATTACAGTACCATGAATTTTACAGATTTTAACACCATGATTAGATGAATTACGGATACAGTATTATGATTACGTAGTCTTAGTAATATGATTTACAGAGTTTTAAAGCACGCCATGATTTCTATTACCATAACATTCAAAGTATACAGACAGAGCATTTACAGAATATATGACAGTTATACAGAGATAGCATCGAGATGCTACAGTTATAGTATGTACAGAACAGAAAGATAGCGTTATGGTAATTTTGAAAACATGATGAAAATAATGTAAGAGTATATATGATTATGTATATAGTATCAGACCCTGTTGGACCATATAGTTTACAGAGCATGGTACTGTAGCTACATGCAGTATACAGTTTACAGAGTGCAACCGCCTATTCAGATAATAGGTTGTAGGTCGATCGTATAGTACCCTTGACGTGGACAGGCTCCCCATCAGATATGGATAGAGGTGGACAGATCGACCGAGGGAGTATAGTGATTTACCTAGTCGGCCAGCTAGTGTTGTAGTAACCCGACCCCGAAAAAAAAAAGAAAAGAAGATATTTTGGAAAAGATATTTTGAAAAGAGATATTTTGAGATATTTATATATAAATATCTTGGAGGAGATATTTATTTAGATTACTTAAGGGCTAAGTTAGGATTTATTCTATAAATTCTCTTATTCTCTCTCATTCTCTCATTCTCTCTCTCTCTCTCCTCTCTCTCTCTCTCTCTCTCTCTCTCTCTCTCTCTCTCTCTCTCTCTCTCTCTAAGATCCTTCGCCGTTCGTCGTCCGTTGCCAAAAACGGAGGGTACTGCGTGGATCAGAAGAGGAAACTCTACACTTTTAGTGGATCAGATCATCGTTTCGGAGAGTTTCAGGTTTTCCCAAGAATCGAGGTAGGAATCTGATCCTAATTTTGATTGGATATTTCGATAGTAGTAGAAAACATAGTAAGGTTATGTTCTGTGGTTTTAGGTTTTTGGGATCTCAGGTTGTCGTTTTGGACCGTTTTCATACGAAATTTCATTTCGAATATAAGGTAAGGGGAATTTGATTACAACAGTTATTTTGGAAAACTAAACTGCTAAAAAGTTAGTTTACGTTATTATGTATGATTTAACTACTTATTTGTGAAATTCCACCGAGTAGAAATGCCGGTTTGACGATTTTATGGTTTTTGGTAAAAACGAGGATTTCGACGTATGTTCTCCAAATTTTACAAACATCGTTATTTGTGTTTATACTATAGTAGGAGAGGCTCGATTCCTTTATTTATTTAGTTAAACTATCTATATTGAATTTCTATCATTTATCGGGTTTTTGTATTAAACTTGTGTGATATATGTTGAAATGGAAATGCATGTATTTTCTATACTACTGATATAGAATATGGGAATGAAATTCCAATTTGTTATACTGACAATGTGATAAATAGAGGCTGGTGATACATCGAGCCGCATCAGTAAGCAAAGAGGGGTAAACTGAGTGGAAAGACGTCGGTTTGAACCCGATGGAATTATTTCTATACTATTGATATAGATTATGGGAGATAAAATCATATTTGTATAAATTGAATTTATGATACACGAGACCACAGCTTGAGAGTCCCGGGAGGGTTGAAAAATACTTTCTTTGCAGGGTGAAATGAAACCACTGTTATGTGATACGGCACGATATCGTAGCTAGATGTACATGTGCAACCACACGTACTAAACGATGTGGGTACCAAGATGGTCGGCTAGCAGGGTGAAACCATTGGCTGATATTGGGCCAATGGAGGCAGTCGGATCGTATGTAGGTACTCGGCAGTTTCTGCACGAACAGGGCATTGGACGAGTACTAGTGCACAACCCGAGCCATGAGGTAAAACTGGTTATAGGGATATTTTGCTATTGGTCATCTGATAAATCATTAAATGGTCGAAAGACAGATGTGGGAATTTTTTAATATGAATTATGATATACCTGATGCATTACTGTATTGAAAATATTTGATTTATATTCCAGATGTTGAATGAAAATATGCATGTATGCAGTCACACACTGTTGTAACTCCTTCTTCCTTACTGAGAGGTGTCTCACCCTATCTTAACACCTTTGTTTTCAAGTTCGTCCGTGCGTCGGTCCTAGTAGATAAAGGGACTGGGGAGTTTATTTTGGTTAGCTTACGTAAGCATCTAAATTTTGTACTAAACTTGATGAAAGTCGTTTTTGGAGGGTTGTAATATGACGATTACTCTAAGTCCGAATGTATGTAAATTATGGATGTATTAGTGAACTCTGATATATGGCTAGTAGTAATCCCAATGGATGTTTATGTTTTTCCGCGACATTTACATCATGATTATGTATGATTTACACTCATATGTCCCTATTTAGGGCCAGTTGTTTCCATATCTTGAACAGGTATAGGTATTTGATGTATGTGAGTGACACTTGAGTTCGTGTAAAGGGTCGGGTCGTTACAAGTGTAGATCCCGCCTACGGGCCGCACAACTCTGTCATAAGGGGTTAAATCATGACATACAGATATCCACATGGGAAGTTTTACGGTTATTATTATGTATATTATGATTTACAGAGACCAAGGAGTTACTTATATATGTTAGAAGTATTTTGAATAGTAACTTAAATGCAGATGTGTTAAATGACATGAAAATGGTAATGACTATTATGATTTGCACTGTATTTATAGATCCAGATATACATGATTATATGGAAATTGATTTTATGATATGATGACTCATTTGCCACACACTAGTAATAGCATATATAGTCTTACTGAGCGTTGGCTCATCCCAGTGTTGAAACCTTTTTCAGGTGATCCAAGTAGGCGAGCAGATCAGGCTCGCAGGTAGAGGGGCGTTTGTGGTGCCCCGATAGCAAAGTGAGTACAGTGGAGGGTTTTTGTATTTGCCTTAGCTAATTGAGGGCAATTTTGGGGAATTAGTATCACATGTATATACTTTTTTTGGGAAACATGATAGCACTCTGGTATTGTACAGTAGGGCATATCATTATGTATGGAAATGTTTAATTGTATTATGCTTCTCACTGCTTAGGATAATGTTATGGTATCAGAGTATGATAATTATTACAATGGAAAAAAAATCATGTTAATTAAGCAGGTCATTACACATTTTTCCTTAAAACCTGTACTTAAAACCTAGTTATTTTCAGCAAATAAATCATTTCAATTATGCAACAACCTAAATCCACTACCAGTATACAATTCACAATATACTACATCAGCCATGCAGTTGGCGTTCAACACAAGCATGTATTCCAGCCCGTGAATTCTACAATTCATATAACATAATACCATTGTCTCTTATACTGCAGAAAATATAATAATAAAACTTACAATTCCTTTCATTTCTCCACATTTGATTAGATCTCTCACAAGACCACGAATATCACATCAAGTTGAGGGGTTCACAACGCCCCAACGTTCAATCTTTACTGGCTCCACTAGTTTCTACAACAAAGCACAAAACATTTTTTCAGATCAGTTGAACTCAGATCCTAACATCACAACGTACAAGAAGAAGCACCTAATTGTTACGAGGAGGAGCCACCATCTGTAAATTAGATATTTTCCCATAAAACCTGTCATTGAAACCTGGTTATTTTCAGCAAATAAATCATTTCAATCATGCAACAACCTAAATCCACTACCAGCACACAATTCACAATATATTGCATCAGCTATGCAGTTGGCGTTCAACATAAGCATGTAATTCCACAATTCATATAACATAATATCATCGTCTCTTATATTAAAGAAAACATAATAATAAAGCTTACAATTCCTTGTATTTCTCCACATTTGATTAGATCTCTCACAATACCACGGATATCACATCAAACTGAGAAGTTCACAACACCCCAACGTTCAATATTTACTGGCTTCACTAACTTCTAAAACAAAGCACAAAGCATTTTGTCAGATTAGTTGAACTCAGATCCTAACATCACAATGTACAAGAATAAGCACCTTATTACTATGAGGAGTAGCCACCATCTGTAAATTGGATATTTTTTTTTCCATAAAACCTGTACCTAAAACCTGTTTGTTTTCAGCAAATAAATCATTTCAATGGGTGGTGTAGTAGAACATGCCGAGGGCAACTGCACATCCTCAAGTGTCGCCATTGGTGCTCTCGTCTCATTCGAAATATGTTCATGCTCACTCAGGGCTACTCGACCCCTAGAAGAAGCCTCTCTCCTTGGCAGGTCTTGGACCCTCTACGGCTTGGTAGCGCATTGTGGCAAGTGGCCGTGCTTTAAGGGAACCCGAGCCTTCGTTCGCAGAGGCATTGACTAGGAAAGACGAAACCCTAAGATTTATGTTGAAAATAAATTTTTTTTCAAAGAGGCATACTTAATAACATTACAAGAAAATATTCACCCCTACTTATTAAAAAAGTTCAACATAAATTTAATATTAAAACTCATTTACTAAATAAGTAATATATGTTAAAAGTCGACTCAATTTGGACTGACTTGATTGTAATCTTACCTAACAATAACATTACGAGAAAATATTCAATTAATAGGAAAACGCATATAACTCACCCCTTTCATACCATTGCAGACACGTATGGATGTGATCAAGTGATCAACTATGGTCAACTCAAACAAAGACATGCTATTTGTGGTTCCAAGAACATTACTCATCTCATTTGGTGCTTATACAGTTATATACTTCAACATCTATTATCTCATATTTTGGAAAAGTTTTTAACAAAATTTCGGCAACATGCTGACTATAAAGTGAACATTTCCAAAAAAAAATTTACCTGAAAAAGAGTTTATATATAAGAGCATGCGAGAACCAAGATTCGCTACTAACATGCAATACACAAATCTGCATCAGCCATGCGGAAGGCACATTCACAACTAGTATGGCAACTCAATCTAGTATTTCACATGAGATGTAATATAATTTCAATAAGAGTTAAAAGTCTTAACACAACACTTATATGGTAAATGTTGGCCTTACAGGGCTTAACATCCTATTTTCACACTAAAAAACAAAAGAAACTTAACATATTTGATGAGTGATGATATTTCAGATCTCGCATATGTGAAAGCACAGTCAAGTACTCACAAGGATTAAATTGAAGCTTATATTTCAAAGGAACATGATCATATGAAGCTTAAAGAATGCTTAAAGGAATGGATGATATATTAAAGTTTGATGACTATGAAAGGATGAACTTGATATGAAAGCTTGAAGAAATGAAAGACTCAAAGCATGAACATGCATGAAGACTTCAAGAGATGAAGGATTTAGAATCTTAAGGAAATTTCATGTAAGTACTTCAAGTAAATTCAATATGAATACATGAAACTCTTAGGCTTAATTACTTGGATCTAAAGACCTTTTAACATACTTGGAAAATATTCTTATAAGGTCAGAAGTTGTTTCAAAAAGGTTAAAATTGTTTTTGGACTGAAAAACACTTAAGTGGGATTTTTCCAAATTCCGTTAACTTTTCTATATCCGTATTGATGAGCATTTTTATTTATCCAAAACTCATTATTTTAAAACATATTCAACATAAAAGTTGTAGTATTTTTTCTTATATTTCTTTTGACACCAAGAATGTTAAATTTGGAGTTTTATAGAGAAATTTATGACCAAAATACTAAAGCGGGGTCAAAGTTGTCAGCAACACAATGAATTTGTCTAGTCAGTCGGCTGACCAGAATGAACTGTGTTCAGTCAGCCGACTGACCAGTTAACAAAACTGAAATTTGGGAGACAAAAAGCACCCAGTCACCTATCTAGTCGACTGACCCTACATAAACACCCTCCTAGTCGCCTAGTCAGCCAACTGACTCTACAGAAATTTAAAATTTGGCCTCCAACGGAAAATTCTAAAAATTAGTTTTTTAAATCTAAATGTTATGAAAACTTTGGGGATACTCTAAGTCACTTGGGGATCAAGTAACATAATTTTTAAAGTCTATAAATAAGCCTCAAAGATCATTGAAATAAAGAACCAAGAACCAAGAATCAAAAATAGCCATCAAACTCTCTCAAGTGCTCTCTTCATTGAAAGGATCTCTTGCTCATACCTTGTGCACGAATTTAACTGAGATTTTTACTGATCTTCTTCCACCAGAATTGTGCTACAAATTCTAAATCTTTCAATCATTGAAAGAATTAATCAGTGATATACTTCCTTAAGCTTCAAGTTAAAATTTCATATTGTTATTTACTTTGAAGTATACTAGTTTGTAAATTGTACTAATCAGCTCTTTGTGTGAGCACTCTTTGTACAGATCTATTTGTTGTATCTTTTATAGTTCTTGGACGATTTGAGGTGTTCGGATCGTTGGCTAAGCGAGGGGATATCGCTTAAAGAGGTGCCGCTCTAGCCTATTTGAATGAGTGACCAAGTGAGGAGATATAGCTTGGAGAAGGCGGGCTCTAACCTTAACAAATGAGTGTGTAAAGGTTTGTTCCACCCGTTAACGGAACAGGTTTAGTGAATCCTTTGGTGGTTTTGCCAAGGGCGAGGACGTAGGCTGTGTTAAAGTCGAACCTCATAAATCTTGTGTTCCTCTCTCTTTCCTTTACTCTTTACTTTTAGTACATATACAATTGCGTGAATGGTTTAATTGATAAACATACAAACTACCTAATTTGGAAGTTAAATAAACTTAAGGTTCAATTTTGATTTAGGATTGCGGAAACCAAAAGGGAGTACGTTGGTTAAACCTTACTTTGCAAAAACCATACAAGAGTAAGTTACATGGTTAAACACCCAAAGATAAATTTACCAAGAGTTTATTTGAATTCTAAATATTTGGAAAGAGTGATTGGATCTTATATTGAACGTCATATTGACGAAGCAAATTCATTAATATAGGTTTTGATTCAAATTCACTACAGGGCTGTAAACCAAACAAAAACTGAAAGTTAAATTGTTTAAAGTTTGATATTGATTGGAGTGTGTTTATATTCCAAGAGTACTGAATCTTTAATGCTTTCATCAATCTAAATAGTGATGCAGTTATCTTAATCTTGACTTGGTTGTTTTTCTTTCCAATTGTATTTGATTGGTTTGGATAGTGTGGTTGAAGATTGGATGTTTAATTAGTTGTGTTGTTGATTGTATAAAAGAAACCAAGTTATTATATGTTTGAAAAATTAAACAAACAAGTCAAAGAATTGGTTAAACAATAAAAGAAGTTAAGTATTCTTAAAAGGAATTAAAAGAAAGTTTTTAAAATCCCAATTCACCCCCCTCTTGGGAAGCTATCCTAATTTCAATTGGTATCAGAGCGGGGTTATAACAAATCCTAACAAGTAGTTATGAAAAGATCTATATGGCTAACTTAGGCGTAGCTCCCTTTGGAGAGGGACAATCTTCAACTAGGCTTCCTATATTTTGTTGTATAAATTACACTTTTTAGAAAAAGAGAATGCAAATCTATCTCCAAACTATGAATTGGAAAGTATGGGAAATTGTTATAGATGGAGATCAAATTCCTACTAAGATGGTAGATGGAAAACAAATTCCCAAAGAGAAAAGAGATATGACTGATATAGACTATGAGATGCTGCAAGTTAATTCTAGTGTTATAAATGCTTTATATTGTACTTTAGATGCTAATGAATTTAATCGAGTAATGACTTGCAAATCAGCTAAGTAACATATGAAGAAACAATAGATGTTAGATAAAATAGGATAGATATGTTAACAAGTGAGTATGAAGCATCCAAATCTGAATCAAATAAAGAGTCTAAGAAGAAAAATAAAAATGCCATGAAAGCCACTACTTGGGATAGCACAAGTAGCTCGAAATGTGAATCAAGTGACCAAGAGGTCGCTTATATTTGCCTTATGGCTTGGGACGATGAGGAAAGCTCTTAAGCCAAACCCTTAGATAATTCTTGTAGTAATTCATCTAGTGAATCCAATGATGAGGGTATGCCATCTTATGATGAACTACAAAATGATCTATTCAAAGTACATAAGATGCTTATCAAAGTAAATAAATAAAATGCTTCATTGAAGAATAAGAATGAAGGATTAATGAAAGACTTAGAATCACTTAGAAATGCTAAAAGAGAAAAGGATTCAAGGATCAAGAAAATAGAAAATAAGTATGAAGCTGCAATAAAAGAAATAGAAGCTAAAACTTTTGCTGAAAGAGAAAACAACTTGAAAATCAAGAAATTAGAAAGCAAGAATGAACAAATGATAGAAGACCTTTGATCCCTATCCTCTACGATATATGAGAAAGATATGTATATTTTTGAATTAGATGATAGAATTAGAAAATTATCTCTAGAGTTAGAGAAATCATTAAAGAAAGTTGAAAATAAGAAAGAGATGGAGATAAACGATCTCAAGAGTCAAATCAAAGATAAAGATAAGATCATTTATAACTTCACTAAAGGAAAAGAAAATCTTGATAAGATGATTGGCTCACAAAGAATGTCATTGAACAAAGAAGGCATTGGTTTCAATGGAGTTGAAAATAAAAGGAAAAAAAATTTGTACATAGGATATTTCTCAAAAGGATCCAAAGACTATGCAAACACGTCTTCTCATGCTTACACAAACTCCATGTGCTATCAATGTAAAAAAAATGGGCATATAAAGTTTGAATATCCATTTAATAGAAAGGGTGTTAAAAAAAAAAAACAAGTATGGAAGATAAAAGAAACATCCCTTGTGAAACCTACCGGGCCCAAAAAGGTATGGGTACCAAAAGTGAAATAATAACTTCATACAAACATAAAGAAAATAACATTGTTGGTCCAAAATCAAAGGATGATTTTTTACAAGGCTTAAACTTAAGAAAATATTAAGAAGATATCAAATTAAGCTTATTACATAAGTATCTTGATTAAGAAGAAAATATTTGAGAATGAAAGCCTATATACTACATGCTTACATGCCTATATGATATGCTCGTTGTTTATGTGATGTGCTGATATGCTATATGCTACATGACTTGACTTATATTGATAATTTATGGCTCACTATGTTGAAAATTTGAACATGAGATTATTGCGTATAAGCATGAATTTTGATATGAGATTAATTCTTGACCATGCATGCTATTGATGAATCATATGGATAAAATTACTACTTTTACTATTGATATCTACGAGCTATGAAAGATATAACAGTAATATTGGTATCCATGAGCTATGCATGATGTGATAATAACTTTGGTATCTATAAAGTATTTTTGGCATCACAATTTAAAAATTTTAATTGGTATCAAAATTTAAAAGCTCACTTAGTATCACAATTTAAAAGATTAATTTGTATTTGAGCATGACAAGTATTATTATGTCTATGAGCATGGTATGACATTGATGATATTAGCATGATGTTGATATTTGATACATGACATGATTAAATGTTTTGAAACATGGGATGATAAATGCAAAGTTGGTAACAAAACTGAATGTATTGAATTCAGAGGGGTTATGACTTACTGCTTATATTATGATAATTTTCCTATTAATCAATTGATATTATGAATTAAATTTAAAATTTTAAATTGGTATCATAAAATCATCAATTGATATAAAAAATTGGTATCTTGAATAATATCAAAGGGGGAGTATCATGACTCATAACTTGTATTTTGTTTCTCCCTAATTTTGTTTTTTTTGGTATCATGAATTATTTTTTATTGGTATCATAAATCTTCAATTGGTATCACAAATTTTCAATTGAGTTTGGTATTAAAAATTCAAAAGTTCAATAGGAATTAGAATTAATGAAAATATAAATTGGTATCATATACTTGATATGCATAATTAATATTCATATGCTCAAAAATATGACTTATTTTGTTTATATCCTACTCTTTTTGATTGATGTCAAAAGGGGGAGAAGTTTTTGAGCAAAAATTGAAAATTGAGTTTGGTATGAAATATTTTGAAATTTTGCAACATGAATTATATTTCAAAAGGGAGAGAAGTATTTGACGAAGGGGTGAAGTACATGATATTGAATGATCTTGAAATTGGTATTGATATGCATGATATTGAATGATCTTTACAAATATGTTGAAGATGATGCTCATTGAAAGGGGGAATCTTTTTAAGACTTACTCATATTTTTACTCATTGTTTGTCATCATAAAAAATGGGGAGATTGTTGGTCTTACAAAGCTTAACATCCTATTTTGATGCTAACAAACAAGTGAAACTTAACATATTTGATGAGTGATGATATTTCAGATCTCGCATATGTGAAAGCAAAGTCAAGTACTTACAAGGATTAAATTGAAGCCTATATTTCAAAGGAACATGATCATATGAAACTTAAAAGAACACTTAAAGGAATGGATGATATACTAAATTTTGACGACTATGAAAGGATGACCTTGATATGAAAGGTTGAAGAAATGATGGACTCAAAGCATGAACATGCATGAAGACTTTAAGAGATGAAGGATTTAGAATCTTAAGGAATTTTCATGTAAGTACTTCAAGTAAATTCAATATGGATGCATGAAACTCTTAGGCTTAATTACTTGAACCTAAATACCTTTTAACATACTTGGAAAATATTTTTATAAGGTCAGAAGTTATTTCAAAAAGGTTAAAATTGTTTTTGGAATAAAAAACACTTAAGTGGGATTTTTCCAAATTTTGTTAATTTTTATATATCCATATTGATGAGCATTTTTATCTATCAAAACCTCATTATTTTAAAAAGTTCTCAACATCAAAATTGTACAATTTTCCCTTAGCTTTCCTTTGAAATAAAGAACGTTAAATTTGGAGTTTTATAGAGAAATTTATGACCAAAATACTAAAGCGGGGTCAAAGCTGTCAGCAACACAGTGAATTTGTCTGTTCAGTCGACTGACTAGAATGAACTGTGTTTAGTCAGCCGACTGACCAGTTAACAAAACTAAAATTCGGGAGACAGAAAGCACCCAATCACCTATCCAGTCGGCTGACCCTGTATAAACACCCCCCTAACCGCTTGGTCAACCAACTGACCCTACAGAAATTTAAAATTTGGCCTCCAACAGGGAAAATTCTAAAAATTAGTTTTTTAAATCTAAATGTTATGAAAACTTCGGGGATACTCCAAGTCACTTGGGGATCAACTAACATACTTTTTAAAGTCTATAAATAAGCCTAAAAAGTCATTGAAATAAAGAACCAAGAACCAAGAATCAAAATCAGCCATCAAACTCTCTCAAGTGCTCTCTTCATTGAAAGGCTCTCTTGCTCATACCTTGTGTTGACCCTATGGGTCATATCCTGTTTTGATTATGACAAATACTTAGGTATTTAATGATTGCCAAGTTGATGTGCAGGTTTATCTTGACAGTATCCTATGATGGCACTCGGAGACCCGGAGGAAAACAAAGACTCTGAAGACCCTTGATATAATTGATTTGTTGTAATTTATATTAGGGTCTGTAATATTTAAGTAGGAAAGGTCTGTAATAGTAAATAGGTCTTTGGTTTATAATAAGCTCACATACATCACATGCATGATAATACGTAAGTTCAAACAAACCATGAATAAGAAAGGACCTTAGAAAGACCTTAGGGTGTACCCTTCGGTCGACTGACATTGGACTTTTTCGATGTCTCTATTTTTGGACCTAAGTGACCCTAAGACACACACATGTACTCATATGTTTGTTAGGCACTTGAAATAGGACTTGTTTAGTTCAATACAGGATCGAAATGCACACTTGGTGCACTTTCGGTCGACCGGCCAACACAGTTCACTTTGGCCTTGTCGACTGAACCGGCACTGGGTCAACAGTTTGACCAAGTCTCGATCGACCGAACTTCACAGTTCATTACTTGCTGGTCGACCGAACCACTTAGGAGTCAACATTTTGACCTCCCGGTCGACCGACCACTTTTATACTCCAACTACCTGATCGACCGGAGGGTCCTTGGGAGAATTCCCAATGGTCTAGTCGACCGAACCATGCAGTTCAAAAAGGCCCGGTTGACCGAACCTCAGAAATTTGGAAAAATCGCCTTGCCCCGGTCGACCGACCATTCAGTTCAAAAGTCCCTTGGTCGACTGAGCCATTTGAGTCTTGGTCGACCGAACCATTTCTGGTTGATCAGACCTCTCGGGTTGTCCTGATTTTTTACCTCAATTAATATTTTTTAAACAGGGTTAAAATATTTGAAAGGTCATTAAAATTTCCTAATTATTCCCAATAGGTCCCCAACGGTTATATTTCAAGGGTTGCCTATAAATACCCCCTCATTTGGGATAATTGGCATGAGATTAAAAATATTGATTAAGAGAAATTCTCCGAAAATCCCAAATCCTATAATACTCATATCCAATCCCCATTCACTCATGCTTACCTTCTTCGATCTCTTAAATCCTCTGTAAGTCGATTGAGTGTTTATATTTAATAGGTTTGCTCTCCCATTCATATTTGATTGATTTATTTTCATTGAGAGCTAAACCTAAGTATTCTTAGGAGACTTTGTTAATAAGTCTATCCTAAGAAGACTTTGATAGATCTTCTAAGATTTGCACCTTCATTGCAACATCTTAAGAAGATTGTATTTGTTTTTGGTTGTAAAATATTTTCAAAATACTTTCAAATATCTAGTGTGCTTTGTCTTGATAAATCTTTAAAGAGATATTCGTTTGTGTGAGAAAAATCTTTGTTGCAATATTCATTGATTTATATCTATAGTTGAATACAAAGATTAAACTCTTTTTGCAAACCGAACTTATACATTGCTAGAGCTTCATATACATATATATATTGAGAAAACTTGTTGATTGAAATATATGAAATTTGGATAATATCTTTGTTTGAGCACTTAGATTGAATATCCTGTGATACAAAGATCATTTAGGTTTGCACTCTCACGCACTCATTACAACGATAGTAAATCTATTTGAGAGTTGACATCTTAGACCACATTGAGCTTACATATTGAATCATACTGTGGTGTTTGTAATTGCGCGTATTTGGGTACACATCTGCTTTACTTGAAAGTTTATTCATTGTACCATTTGATTGTATTTCAAATACTGTTGTATTTCCAGGCACGGGCCTGAAGAGGGAGACTAGCCCTGAAATAGTCCCGGATTGGCTTAGACCCGGTTAGGAAAGCTAGGTGCGTCGTCTTGTTAAGGCGTGTAGGTTGAGGTCAGCCCCGGTAATTGACCTGGTTAAGGTTGAGGTCAGCCCTGTGTTAATTTGACCTGGTTGTAAACGGTGACACTCCACCCTTAAGCGAGCCTTTAGTGGAATCCTCGGGCTTGCGAGTTAGAGGCGAGGACGTAGGCACAGTTAGCCGAACCCCGATAACATTTCGTGTGTTCATTTATATTTCCGCATTTTATATTTACCGCACAAGTATGTTATGGGTGAATGATGCATATGACTTAATTTCCACATTATATTTATCTATGCATTTGGAAATTGCATAGACTGACCCTAGGTTGAGTATATATTGGTGTTGGATAGATTATCCTAGGAGAAAAAGTTTTTTACTGATCTTCTTCCATCAAAATTGTGCTACAAATTCTAAATCTTTCAATCATTGAAAGAATTAATCAGTGATATACTTCCTTGAACTTCAAGTTAAAATTCCATATTGTTATTTACTTTGAAGTATACTAGTTTGTAAATTGTACTAATCAGCTCTTTGTGTGAGCACTCTTTGTACACATCTATTGGTTGTATCTTTTATAGTTCTTATATGATTCGAGGTGTTCAGATCGTTGGCTAAGCGAGGGGATATCGCTTAGAGAGGTGCTGCTCTAGCCTATTTGAAGGAGTGGCTGAGTGAGGGGATATCGCTTGGAGAAGGCAGGCTCTAACCTTAACAAAAGAGTGTGTAAAGGTTTGTTCCACCCATTAATGGAACAGGTTTAGTGAATCCTTTGGTGGTTTTTCCAAGGGCAAGGATGTAGGTTGTGTTGAAACCGAACCTCGTAAAATCTTGTGTTCCTCTCTCTTTCCCTTACTCTTTACTTTCAGTACATATACAATTGCGTGAATGGTTTAATTGATAAACATACAAACTACCTAATTTGGAAGTTAAATAAACTTAAGGTTCAATTTTGATTTGGGATTTCGGAAACCGAAAGGGAGTACATTGGTTAAACCTTACTTTGCGGAAACCATACGTGAGTACGTTACTTGATTAAACACCCGAAGATAAATTTACCAAGAGTTTATTTGAATTCTAAATATTTGGAAAGAGAAATTGAATTTTATATTGAACATCATATTGAAGAAGCAAATTCATTAATACAAGTTTTGATTCAAATTCACTACAGGTTTGCAAACCAAACAAAAACTGAAAGTCAAATTGTTTAAAGTTTGATATTGATTGGAGTGTGTTTATATTCCAAGAGTACTGAATCTTGAATGCTTTCATCAATCTAAATAGTGATGCAGTTATCTTAATCTTGACTTGGTTTTTTTTTCTTTCCAATTGTATGTGATTGGTTTGGATAGTGTGGTTGAAGATTGGATGTTTAATTAGTTGTGTTGTTGATTGTATAAAAGAAACCAAGTTATTATATGTTTGAAAAATTAAACAAACAAGTCAAAGAATTGGTTAAACAATAAAAGAAGTTAAGTATTCTTAAAAAGAATTAAAAGAAAGTTTTTAAAATCTCAATTCACCCCCCCACTTGGGAAGCTATCCCAATTTCAGTAAACAATACACTAATAAGAAAGGAATATACATTCAAATGGTGAAATAAACTCAAATTACAAACAATTAAATATATCAAGCCAACAATATTCACATTTTTCTTGAAATACGACAAAAAGTATATGTAAAAACAAAAAATTCTGAAGTTATAAGGAAGAAACAAACAATTGAGAATATGCTATTTTAAGGCATACTTAATGAGCATATGGAGTTATTAAGTATGTTAAATTGTGTACTCAGTTTTTCCAACCACCAGCCAGCAACTCTAATAATTATTACAAACACACAAACTTGTGCGTGGACCTCTAAATGCATTCCAACACACACACATGCGCACGTGCGCACAAAAAATCATAATAACCCCTTAATAGAAAATCATGTTCATTTTCATATGTTATGCTTTAATTGTGTTACAGATTTAATAGCAATAATTGTAGGCAAAATCATCAACTAAAAAGAAACGCATATATGAAGAGAGAAAAAAATTGTACGAACTTCTACCAAAACAATTAAGTGGGAAAAAATCCTAACTCCTCTAGAAGGGCTTTGCTCTTGTTGGCATCACCACAAAAAAATGCAATTCATATTGTGTAAATCCCTCCATTTAGTAATCCACAGAATCAATGCAAATCTTGGGATATGATTTTTAACCAAACAATTTTGTGCCATCATACAGTAGGAGTCTTCTCTCTAATAAACTCCCATGCTGCAGATAAAGGAATTTACTGGAATTTTTTACCAGAAAAAGTGTTAAAGTCTGCCTGTGCCATAATTGCATGAAAAGAGATAGATTCTATGATTATCTTTATAACCTGAGTAGTTCCCCTAGACTAGCACCAAGCATTATTTTTTTATTATTTCAGATACAGTAGCATTATGAGGGAGAAAAAAAATTCTTTTTGAATGGATAGTCCATATTTCAGGAAGAGGGAACCATATGGATGCCAATTATCAAATAACGGTGAGGTGTTTCTACCATCTCCAACATTGTAGCTAAATAAATAGGCCACTTTATATTTGACTTTAAGAACCGTACACCAAGCTGGAGTATCAGAAGGAGGTGGTCTTAGAGCCCAAATACTTATGTTCTTTAGTTTATAAGAAATCAACCACATACCTAAAGGAAATGGCAACAGTACCAATGAGCCATAAAAGCATTTTTACAGGAAAAACATCCCTTAGCTCATTTAATCTTATGAGACCAAGGCCTCCATCTGCAACAGGTTTTCAAAGAAAGGCCTTAAATCTTTTCTCCAAACAATTCAAAACCAAATTTGGAAGAAAAATACATGAACCCCAATACTGGTGGATACTCGTCTAAACTGACTTGATTAGCTGAATTTTACAAGCATATGAAAAGATTTTTTTATCCCAGTCACTAATATTCCCAATGATTTTTTCAACTAATACTTAGCAATATTCTCTGTTGATTTCTTTTGTTGTTAGAGTAAGTCCTAGATATCTATCTGGTAAGACTACCATAGTTATATTCAAGTTCTTATGGGTATTCTGAAGAGTTACCTCATCAATTTAGAAGCAACAAATCGTAAACCCATGAAGCATTTCCAAAAAAAAAAAAAAAAAAACAATCAAAGGAATAAATTTTTTTTTAGGGGAAAAAAAAACTCTTGATCCAACACAAACACATAATAAACATCAAGAACTAAAAAAAAAAAACACAAAAACAATTTCTTCAAATCCCAATTCAAAGAAACCTTTAAGGCTTCCGGCGTTTGATCTCCTCGGTGAAGGCGACGAGGACAGATTTGGAGCGTCAGCGATGGCGAGGAAGAGAGATGGAGAGAGAGAGAGAAACTGAAGAGATTGAGAATTGGAGAGACTGAGAGAGAGAGACCGGAGAGATTAAGAGATAGAGGGAAATGAGGAGGATTGGAGGGAAAGGAGTGACATGGATGGAACTCGCGTGCGTTTTCAATGTAAGATTATTAGTGATGAATTTTTAAAACTGTCACTAATAGTGTTTAATAAATTTTTTTTCATTATTTTTTAAATAAAAGAAGTTATAGTGACAGTTCCCAAATCCATCACTAATAAGGGGCTAATAGTGACGAATCTTCAAATTCGTCACTAATATTGTGAAATAATTTTTTTTTTATTTTTTTAAATAAAAGAAGTATTAGTGACGGTTCCTAATTCCGTCACTAATAAGGGGCTAATAGTGAAGAATTTGAAATTCGTCACTAATATTGTGAAATAAATTTTTTTTTTCATTTTTTAAAAATAAAAGAAGTATTAGTGACGGTTCCCAAATCCGTCACTAATAAAGAGCTAATAGTGACGAATCTTCAAATTCGTCACTAATATTGTGAAATAAATTTTTTTCATTTTTTTTTTAAAATAAAAGAAGTATTAGTGACGGTTCCCAAATCCATCACTAATAAGGGGCTAATAATGACAAATCTTCAAATTCGTCACTAATATTGTGAAATAATTTTTTTTAAATAAAAGAAGTATGAGTGACGGTTCTTAGATCCATCACTAATAAGAGGTTAATAGTGATGAATCTTCAAATTCGTCACTAATATTGTGAAATAAATTTTTTTTATTTTTTATTTAAATAAAAGAAATATTAGTGACGGTTCCCAAATCCGTCACTAATAAGGGGTAAATAGTGACAAACTTTAAATTCATCACTAATATTGTGAAATAATTTTTTTAATTTATTTTTAAATAAAAAAAGTATTGGTGACGGTTCCCAAATCTGTTACTAATAAGGGGCTAATAGTGACGAATCTTCAAATTCGTCACTAATATTGTGAAATAAATTTTTTTCATTTTTTTAAAATAAAAGAAGTATTAGTGACGGTTCTCAAATCTATCACTAATAGGGGGCCAATAGTGACAAATCTTCAAATTTGTTACTAATATTGTGAAATAAATTTTTTTCATTTTTTTTAAAATAAAAGAAGTATAAGTGACGGTTCCCAAATCCATCACTAATAAGGGGCTAATAGTGACGAATCTTCAAATTCGTCACTAATATTGTGAAATAAATTATTTTTTTTAAATAATATTAGTGATGATTATTTAATCGTCACTAGTAAGAGTCTTTTTGTGACAGATTTAATTCGTCACTAATACTGCATAAATCGTCGCTAAAATTTTTCCGAGATAATTTCTGCGATTTTTAGTGACGAAACTATTAGTGACGGTTTCAAATCCGTCACTAGTAGTTTCATCACTAAAAACCACTTTTTTTTTTTAGTGAATGTGACTATTTGGAGAAATATCTAAGGGAACTTGGAATTTTAATGGTTAGTGCAACTTGAATGTGACTATTTGGAGAAATAGCCAGGGCAACTTGGAGTGTTAGTGGTTAGTACAATTTGAATGTGATTATTTAGAGAAATAGCTAAGGCAACTTGGAGAGTTAGTGATTAGTACAATTTGAATGTGACTATTTGGAGAAATAGCCAAAACAACTTGAATGAGGCTTACTCGAATGAACAAGATAGCTAGAATAACTTGAAAGTGACCACATGAGTTAACGAGATGGCTAGGACAACTTGAATGAGGCTTACTCAAATGAACGAGATAGTCAGAATAACTTGAAAGTGACTATTCAAAAGAACGAGATAGCTAAATCAACTTGAATGAGGCTTACTCGAATGAACGAGATAGCCAGGAAAACTTGAATGGACTACTCAAATTAACGAGTTAGTCAAAACAACTTGAAAGTGACCACGCGAGTTAATGAGATGACCAAGACAACTAGAATGGACTACTTGAATTGACGAGTTAGTCGAACAATTTGAAGGTGAATACCTGGATTTCGAAGGCTTAATGCCCCAACATTCGAAAAACATTTTGGAAGGAACTACTTGGATCTAAGAACTAGTGCCCCGTGCCCCAAAGTAGACAAAGTAATTGTGAAAGAACTTACCTGGGTTTGAGGACTGATGCCCCATACTCAAAGTAGAATGCCAAACATTCCAATTCATGGAAAACACTGATGTGATTGAGTAATGAATGCTATTTATGCAAAAAAAAAAAATTGATATGACATGAACATGTTGGTGTATGGTATGATGATATGCATGTATATCAATTTTGATGCTATGCATGCAATGCATAAGAATGCACAACTATTCTTTACAATGTTTATTTGATTGGAAGATAAAACTCTGAAACTCAGCTTTGTCATTTCTCAACTTCACTCGACATCTTTCAGATTGCAACTAGGAGAGAAACTCAGTTTTACCCTTGACGCCTCAGTTTATGAGAATGACAACTGCATTTCCTGATATGAATGCCCCTATATTTTGCCACCTCACAAGTTGGCATATAATTTGTCTCAAGCTTCTTGTGACCCAACTATTCAACTGGCCTTGTTCATCTTGATTTTCATTAAATTTTTCTCATCATGGTATTTTTTTCAAGATTGTGTGTAATGCCCCGAACCCGCAGATGGGTCCCAAATGTGAAAATAGTAACCTAACCTGTCTCTATATCAATTAAACATACATGATACAATACTGGAAGAGGGTCCGACCCTGTGGGGTATATGGAAGCCCTAAAAGAAAACATACACATACACATTCATACTCATCAGATAGGCAACGTAAAATTTTCATTCTTTCTATATAACATACCATACCAGAGTCTATACAACACTAGGATATACGTTCCCATAATTACAAACATACTCTGGGTGTCCACAAAAACCATCACGACAACCCGGTTACAAAACTCATACCTATCCAGGCACTACTGTAGTTAAATGACACCCCCGCTTCCGGAAATTAGAATGTCAGTTTCGACTACCCGAAGGACCTGAAAACATTTGTATATACATTCGAGGTGAGACACCTCTTAGTAAGGAAGACAGCAGGTTATATTAGTGTGTGACATACCAGTGTTATTTTACGTAAAACAAAACACTATACAATACGATACAGTTTTCAAACATTTCCATACAATTCCATACAGTTCTATATAGTTCTAGTATTTTCACAAATCCATTCCAATACATACAATACCCAAACATACGGTCAGTGTTGTCACACTTAACAACCGATACCCTGTGATAACCAAAGCCTCATAGCAGTATATCGCCAATACGATGTAGCTCACACCCTTCGGTGACCAGCCGGAACATACTGGCGATATTTCACACCCTTGGATATAGAGCCAGACACTCTCGCCCATGGTAATGAACCGATACATAGCGCAGCGTACGGTAATTAGCCACCACATAGCTGTTTTGGCATATGGTAATTAACCACCACTAGCTAATTTCACAAAA
This sequence comes from Malania oleifera, assembly GCF_029873635.1. NCBI lineage: Eukaryota > Viridiplantae > Streptophyta > Magnoliopsida > Santalales > Ximeniaceae > Malania > Malania oleifera. The sequence goes on along the minus strand of NC_080424.1, from coordinate 25,024,558 downwards.
CCTGGAATCATTTTGGAACTCACGTTCCTATACTCATCAGCGTACAGTAATTAGCCGCCACTAGCTGTTTTACAAAATACCTGGAACAATTACATACAACCATACATTCCACACTTATTTAGTATATCATAAATCATATCGTTTTCCAATTCAAACATACAGTTTTATACGAATATGGATACGGTCACCTCAATAATACAGTTTAAAACACAACATATAGTTTTCAAATCAAAGTAGAGATGATACCCAAAAATCTCGATTTTCCCCGAAAACTGTAACCCGAAAATCCTGTATTTTTACCCAATAGATTTTCCTAAATAGGTAGTCAAAGCATACATACGATCGTAACCTACATGTTTACCGATCTCGATTTCAAAAATAAACTAATATAAATAGAATCCCCTTACCTTAACCCGAAATCAAGCCACGAACTCTACGACTCTCAAAACTATGAACTAAGACACCAAAACCTAAACAATGCAGAACAATACTTCCTTACAATTCGTACTACTACACATATTTTAAAACAGAAATGGAAACCGAGCCTTACCTCAATTTTTTATCAAAACCTGAAACCGCTCAAAACGAGATTTCAATCCACTATTCATGAAGAGGATCTTGCCCTGATCAACGTGGTAATGTCGGATTTACGATTCAAGCGATGAACAGTGAAGTAATCTAGAGAGAGAGTGATCTTCAAGTTCTAGAGAGAGAGGGAGAGGATTTTCTTGAGATAACTTAGTGATTAAGCAAAGGAAACTAATATTTATAGCCCTAGACTCGGCCGTCCTCGTCGATGAATTGGCGTTCTCGTTGACGAGTCACTAAAGACACCTCGTCGACGAGCCTGAGATCCCCGGTTTCCTGAAATTGATCGGCTTCTCCTCGTTGACGAGCCTCTGAATTTCATCGACGAGTAGCACATAGACTTTGTCGACGAACTCTGGCTTCGTCAATGAACTTTGCTCAATTACCAATTTACCCTTCTTTTATATAATTAACCCATATATCATGGTTCGGGTTCTTACACTGTGCTCTTAGTGTTTAAAATGATTTTTAATTTAAATGAATAAATATGCAATCAGATAATATAACCTCATTTAAGTATGGAAGTTAAATGCAAAAATATGTCAATTTACCTAGTATCTGTGCTAGTTTAACAAGAAGTGGCTTTACTAGTATTTAGACACAGTGTAACTTTGATGTTAACTTAGAGAATCAATCAATGGGCAACCACCTCGAGATTTCTCTCCATCCTGATGACCCGGACTAATTTTGCTCATATATTACCCATTTCTATATTTTTCTGCTTTAAATTTGATGTCAACGTCCAATGATGTTCCCATTTCAACACTTTTATCCTGAATTATGGTAAGTGTCTCATAGGGTGTTCTAATATCAGGGTGGAATTTAAGACACAAGACAAAATGTAGGCTAAGGATATGATTTTTCAAAAGAAAAGAGACACTAAGGCTAAAAAATCCCTTCCTAGAATGACATTTTAATGCCCCAATTAGTGCAAAGTATTGACCAAAATTTTTAATTGAACAAGTTACCTACGTACCTTATTAGGATTAGGTCATAACGTAGTTCAGACTCAAAATGAGCCTGACAATTTTTTTGAAATAGTGGTACATACTAATCAGGCTAGAACTTTCATTTGGATTGTAATGTAGGCCGGGTGTATGGGCTAAAGAAGAAAAGGATTAAATAAGGCTCAAAGTTATTAGTTTCATCAAAGGTAACATTGGTCAAGGATTGCCTTAAAAAGTATGCCCCTTATCACTTTTCTTCATTATCATTTTTTTCTTTTTGTGCCTCCCCTTTTTCGTTATATCTTTCGCTTTATCTTTCGTGAGCGAAGCTTGGTTCATTCCTCCTTTTGGATTTTCTTAAGGTTTTATGTTAATTTTATTGAATTTGCCCCAGTGTGGGGGTGATCCTTTAACAGTGTTTTCAAGAAAATAGTTCTTTAGGCTTAACTTGGCTCGCAAGGGACTTTTTCCTTCGATTTTATTTTCAGGTACCAAAAAAATGGCCTGTCATCCCTTTAGCAGTGACCCCTGCCTCAAATGAATTTCCAAACGCTAGGGAACCCAAAACCCAGGTTAAATTTGTGGAGTTGGTTTAAATTCATGTCTCAAGTGGGTTATCAAGTGGCATATTGATGCATTGTTTGGTTCTTTTTTGGATACACTAGTTAGCCAAAGATGGCCACACATCATTTGATTAGAACACAATTGTAATTTCTATAAGACATTGACCACAATTTTGGAGTAAAAAGTGTAGAAATTTTATTAATTTCATCGAGGGGTACACAATATATCAAGCAAAATATCTTTTTATAGCATCAAAATTGATAGGGTGCAATAGATCCTTTCCGTTCATATAAGCTAATAGTAATGCTTCCCATGAAAAGGCTTTCTTCATGACATATGGCCCTTCATAATTTAGGGACCATTTTCCTCAAGAATCACTATGGATCGATAATCTATTTTTCAAGACTAAATCACTTGCATGGAACCGCCAAGGGCGTATTCTTTTGTTGAAAGGTCTCATCATCATTCTTTGATAAAGCTATTCATGGACCAAAGTGTAGAGACCCGGTGAATTATATTAATTAAATAATAGGAGGAGGAGGAGAGGAAAAGAAATTGTAAATTGGAATTCAACTGGGTCTCATCGACAAACATGTTGAACACGCTTGATGGGATCATCGACGTGGACACGTGTCTCATCGACGAGAAGTTACCGAGGGGCTAATCTCATATCTGAATTTCATCAACGAGGAATAAGCGTTCGTCAACGAACTCCCTTCATCACCTTGTCCACGAGGTGATGTGTCTCGTTGATGAGTGCAGGTGTATAAATAGCCTAAACTCGATTTTCACGGCAGAATTTATGCGAAGAACCTCTCTCTCTCTCTCTCTCTCTCTCTCTCTTTCCTGTTCGGTTCTCCTTCCTTATCTTTAAGATTTTGGGTTTGTTCTTTGCCGGATCGACGATCTGAAGCCGCCACGCTACTCCTGGGGAAGTTCTTTTCAAGTCTGCTAGAGTAGATCGTTGGTGGGGCTAACTTGGACTCCATCCAAAGTTCAGGGTAAGGCTTTATGTTGAGTATTCGGTTTTCCTACAATTGTAGAAAAGGTAGCACATGAAGAAATACTGAAGTTTTGTTTGAGACAACGTTGTTTTTAGGGTGTTGAACGGGGAACCCTATAGGTAAAGGATTAGTCATTTTAGGGGCTTTCCAGTAGTCAGGTAAGGGAGTAAACTAAAGTAGTAATTTTTTATGAAAATTTCTACTATTTAATAGCAGATTAATTTTCAGAAAGCATGTATTATGTATGAGTATATTTGGGAAAAAATATATATAAATTTGAGAAAATACTGCTGTTACACAGGGATATGTTTTAGTGTAAAATGTGAGAAAATGTAATTCTAGAACAGATTTCATGTTTTATTCAGTTTGTGTGGCATGAATATTATTTCACGTATATTGTATTATGTTAAGTCAGTTTTACAAAAAAAACATGTTTACAGTTATTTTCAAGAATAACATGATTAATACAAGAAATTATGATTTCTAAATATATGATAAAAAGTACATATGCTCAGTTCAATATTTATGAAATGTTCAATGCAAGGCCACAGTTATGTATGTTAGCCGGCACAAGACCGCAATTACATATATTATTCGGTGCAAGACCGTGATTATTTATGTTATGACAGAATTCAAAAAATGCTATCAATCTATTTACGTTAAAACAGTATATGATTATGTACTATATGTTATCAGAACCCGAATGATAGTTCAGATCAGTTTTCAAGAGCACGGTACCGTAGCTATACAGTTCAGTTCAACTCAAACTTGTGCTAACTACCCCTGCCAGTAAAGGGGGTGGGAGATGGATAGTCGGTGTGGCTTTCAGTGTAGAGTTGTAGACGTCCACCTGGCAATCCAGACCAGGGTGTGGCTGGTCTATCGTACTTACAGACATTTTTGACTCGACAGTGGTTGGCTAGCCATTGTCGGGTCCCTCCTTCGGGTTGCACAACCTGTCATGGGGGGTAATACATGACGTCAGTTAGCTATTCATCCTAAGTAAATTTCAGTACTACTATTTATAGCAAATGATTTTATGAACATTGAGATACAATATGATTCTATATAACTATGAAAATGTATGATTATTCAGTTATGATATTATCAATGTTTTCAGGCATATAATATGTACTGTATATTTATTATAGCACGCAAATATTCATGTTGTCACACAACTGTATTTAGTTTATTTTCCTTACTGAGAGGTGTCTCACCCCAGCTTAAACCATTTCAGGGAACCCAAAAAGATAGGCAGACCGAGCTCCGCTACATTAGAGGCAGTTTTCACTACCCCGCTAGGAGGGTGAGTTTTTGAGCTCGGATCATCTAGTTTTTGGTGTTAGATCCTAGTTTTATCTTTTGGTGTTTTTTAGGATTGTATATATACATCTACAGGAGTATAATGGAATGTAAGTATCTCTGTATTGCATTCTATGGTTAGGTGAATGAAATTTATATTTGCTATTACTTAGGTGTCCGCTGTGTATGACAGGTGTGTCCTCGTTACCCACGGGTTCGGGTTGACTTTGCTATATCATTAGTTATTGGTATTAGAGCATTTAATGTAGTAAATTAAGCAAGTCGTTACACAAAGTCATCAATTTTTTCTCTTCAATAAAATTCATCTGATCATACCTCTCTTTTACCCATTTTGCTTTTTCCAATTATACTTCTTTCAATAATCGTAAGGATGGTATCTCGACCTCCACTTAAACGACTGCCTCCATTCCATAGACTAGAGAATAAGGAGTTGCTCCAATAGAAGTATGGATGGTTGTCCGATACGTCAAAAAAGCAAAAGGCAGCTTTTCATGCTAGTCTCTGTAAGTGTCTGTCATTTTCTCTAGGATATTTTTTATATTCTTATTGGCTACTTCCACTGCTCCATTCATTTGAGGTCGATAAGGTGCTAAATTATGATGTCTGGTCTTAAACTGGGTACACAACTTTATCATCACCTCTTTGTTTAAATTCTTGGCGTTGTATGAGCTTATCCTTTTTGGGATCCCATATTTGAAAATTATTTCCTTTCAAATGAAACTATTGATCACTTTCTGAGTAACTCTTGTATAGGAAGCTACCTCCACCCACTTCGAGAAATAGTCAATGACTACAAAAATGAACCGATGACCATTGCTTGCTTTTGGGGTTATTGGTTCAATCACGTCCATGCCCCAGGCTGAAAAGTGTCACGATGTGGATAACACATTGAGTTGTGTACCACAAACCTCTTCATAGATCTCTTGCATAATTTTTTGTGCCTTTTTTGACTTAACACATCGTAAAAGTGTCATGTCATGGTTTCTTTTATAAAGTACATCTTCATTCAAGAAAAATCCCATGGCTAACCTTAAGATGGTCCTTTAGTCATTTTTTGAGGCCCCTATTGGATATTCTCATTTCTAAATGTATTGCTTTATATTGTGGAACCACGATTTCCTGTCAATCTCTTCTGTCACTGCACAATATGTCGGCTTTTTCTATATTCGTATGCGAATTGGTTCGATCTCTACCCAGGTTCTACTTTGAATAGCGTAACTAATGTTGCCAAGGCATCAGGAATCTGATTATTTTCTCTGGGCTAGTGATGAAACTCAATGCAGTCAAATTCTTCTGCCATCTCAAGGATGAATTGCTGATAAGGGATTAGCTTGGCATCTCGAGTTTCCCATTCTCCCATCAGTTGATATATCACCAAAGTGGAGTCCCCTTTAACTATTAAATTCTTAATCCTTTTGTCAAGAGCTGCTTGCAAGCCCAAGACACACGCCTCATATTCTGCTACATTATTGGTACATGAGAATGAGAGCTTTGTTGTAACCGAAAAATACTCATCTTCTAGTGATATCAATACAGCTCCTATTCTATGTCCCCAAACATTTGATGCTCCATCAAACAACATGATCCATCTATCCTAACTTTCTTCGACTTGACCCACCACATCTATAGACACCCAAATTTTACCCATGCCCTCCTAAGAAGACCCGGTATTATAAGGTTGACTTTGAGTCCTAGGAAAAATCCCATTTTCAAAATTAAGACCCCAAGTTCCCTTTAAATAGTTCAAGTCTCATTGATGTCAGTTTTAAATCCCAGCTTGTATAATATTAGCATAGTTTTTCTTAGTTGCAAAATTAATATCTTTTCATAAGGTTTCGTAAAATAAGCCCTTTGAGTCCTAGGTTTTAAATTTGAGTCTTGTTTTTAGAATGCCGGTTTATTTGAGAATAGTCTTTCTATTTCAAGTCTGGGTCCCTTTTTAATTTTCAGTTTAAACCAAAATTTTCTATGTTTAGTCGATGCCCCGTAACCTCTTCCATTAGGCTGGGCTTTGTGAAATAAGCCACATATTTCCAAAACTTTGAATTAAAAAGAAACTAAGTTCTTCTAATTTTTAGTTGAAATCCTTAAATCTCAAAAACCGAGTTTTGTTATCTTTCTTGAGAAGATTGAGTTTTTAATTTGAGTCTAGAAATTTTCGTTAATCAAGTTAGTCAAACCTTTGAATTGAGTTTCTAGATTTCAAATTTTCAAGATTAGGTCTTTTAATTTCAAAACAGGGAATTTGGTTAGGTTTTAAAGTCATATTTTATTACTGGTTGCTTTTTAGGCAAGGTTGACCAACTTTGAAATTGCACTAAGTCAAAATTGGAAAAATGGATAAGGTCACACTTTATTGAAAAGGGAAGGAACACGTGCCCTACTGCATCATTGGGTACACACGTAAAAAGGAAAGTACAAAAAGAGTGTGCCTACAGAGAAAAAAAATGACATACGTGGAACAAAAAGTTATAGAAAATGGTACAAACAGTGGTTGCAGTACAAAAGGGAATGAGGTACATGCAGATAAACATTCACAATAAAATTTTACAAAATTACAAAATACAATAATAAGAGAAAATGCCAAGCCCTCCACTCTACAGTCTCCAGCTGGAAGCATCTCCCTTAAGCCATCTGCGCACAAAAGAAACAACACAAGAGTATATTAGCTAAAAATTCCAAATTTATATATATATATATATACACAAGAGTATATTAGCTAAAAATTCCAAATTTATATATATATATATATATATATATATATATATATATATATATATAAACAGAAATTCACGTGTGCGGAGGGAAAGGAATTATTCCCTGCCAAGTTTGTTGGTGGGGAAATCAGTTAGTAGAGGTAAATTGGCACCAAATTGGACCCCCAAGCCTCCCTATAAATAAGGAGGCTCGCACTGTAGCTAGACACACACAGAGAGTATTAGAAATACCCTACAAATTGAGAGAAGAATGAGATAGAGGAGGGAGGTTCTATTGAAATTTAGAAAAGCTTAGTGGTTAGAGGAGCTCTACCGAATTGCAGAGAAGAAGAGGGAGAGAAAGGCAGAGGAGAAACTCTGTAAAATTCAAAGTACAAACACTCATAAGTAGACTCCCGAGGAGATTGCCCAAACACCCAGACCAAATACCAAAGTAGGCAATTAGACAAACGGAGGAGAAAGAGAAAGTAGGGTAAAAATCCAAAACTATTCCTCTTAAATTGTTCAATTCATGTGATAATTGTGCGTGTATAAGTTTGAATACAGGTACCTCTCCCCATTCCCTGAGCCTCGGGTTCATACTCGAAAGGTCATACCCGAACCAATGCCTTGAACTAGGGTTCAGATCTTTTGATCTGAATTCAAATTTGACTTGGGTTTGGATTCTCTAAGCTAACCCAGACTCTTTTTCAAATTACCCGATAGCCAACCCTTTTGATAAAACCCATGGGCTTTTGTTTTAAAAGAAAATGACTCTGGGCCTTTGGTTTTAAAAATTAACCTTGGGCCAACTTTTGTTTCAAATAAGTCCAAAGCCCATTTTCAAATTAAAGTCCAACGCTCATCTGTCTTTTGAAATGTCGAAGCCCATTTTTCTTAAAATTTAACTCCAAACCATTTTAAAATCTCACCCCCAGGCCTGTTTGAAAATTTTAACTTAAGCCTGTTTGTAACGTCCCAAACCCTAAAGCTCGATCCAGTGTGTTATTCCTGAAAATCCTGATAATCCATAAATAAATACCATGTACGCAACGGAAAACATAACTATGATCCACAATCATAAAAATAAATACCAGAGTTTACTATATTTCTATCCATAATTCATAATAACCATTCATTACCTATATTCTCATATATACACATATCTCCAAAAACATTCAATATTCACAAACATCAATATGTTCCACAATCATCCATATCTCAAAAGGTTGAAAACATATAACATAACATATATACATCCCAAAATATCATCAAAATATTTATACCCTTTTCTCTTTATAAAAATGCTATCAACCTCGAGCTCTCTAAGCTCGATCTCGTAGAGGTCCTGAAAAAGATAAATTCCTATTCGGGTGAGACACATCTCAATAAGGGAAGAAACAATATATATATATTAAAAATAGCATGTGGCCAACATGAGATTATAAATAACATATTGATATCATTTGCAAGCCATTAACATAAATCCTTGAAGTCATTTTCTGATCCTATTCAAATACATGCAAAGTATTTATCCATGAGACTACCCAAGGATAGGGGTGATTACGCGCTCATACAAGTAGCACTTCTCTGCTATGATACATTATGCAACCCAAAGGTCACAACTGAAGCATACTAGGGCACTCACCTTACTTAGTAAGCCCTCAAGTGATAGATAAATCTCGTACTCACATAGTTCATACAAAAGTTTACCAGCGAAGGCCCCTGAGAATAGGGAAATCTACCCATCCATACAAATAATTTCCCTCTACCCTAGTGTGTTATGCAGCCTACTGCTACATCTGATACTACTAGCGCTTAGGCGAAGAGTTTGCCCCACCCTAACATAACATGTTCTACTAGCATAAATACTGATAATAACCTAATACATTATTCTGTCTATCGTTATTCAACCATCCATATCTATTCATATTCATAACTTTAACATTTCATAGCGTTTCACTTTACGTAACCTTTCACCTTTTACATCATTCATATTTCACATTTCATACTCATTTTAAATACATTTCCATTTCATTTCATTCATTCGTACTATAGCTCCTTTTAGTTGTACATCAGTTAGTCCACATAGATATGCGCTAAATCCGCTAATACAACTCCTTTTAGCTGTCATTGTATACATGGTTGCATTATCAAACACAAGCAACATAATCCTTATAACATTTCATTGTCAATGCATTTCTTACATAGCATGTATCTCATACATATAACATATGTTTACGCTGCATTACTATCCACTCATGCCACACAATCTTGTAGTAAAATTCATACATTGCCTATAAAATAAGCCAATCAATATTTAACGTTTATATACTAAAAATATACCTTCATTTCTTACATAATTATCCTAAATTTTTTTTCACTTTTATCAGTTCATTTTCACATATACATAGCTAAATAAGCAGCCCTAAGTTCAGAAAACATAATTTACATGGTTGACATTTTATACCCACATGAAAATATATATATATATATATATATATTATAGTCCATTTTCATTTAATTCATGAAAACCTAATTTAATATATAAATTTCCCCTTACCTAAATCCTTGAACTACACCAACAGGTATCCCAAATTGATGCCTGTGATGCTCACCCAGACTCTGGCTCAAAAATCCTAGTTTAATTAAATAAACCCCAACTAATCTACTATTTCAGCATTTTCTCTACTTATAAACCTTAAATAAACCCCTAATAAACCCAAACATAGAATATTAACCCTTACCTCAACTTAGGAGCGTTTCCTAAAAAGCCTAGTTTAGAAAATTGATCCGCTAGATGTGTAGAGAATCTTTCCTAGAATACCATACTGACCTCCGATCGACGATTCAGGCTTAATCCAGGCCGAAAAGCTAGAGAGAAGGTAGAGGAACTTTTAGACAGAGAAAGAAACGAAGGAAAATAAGATTCCTTCGCATGGAAGCTTCCCCAAACCTTCTTATACTCGACTTGGCCACGTGGACTCGTCGACGAGAAGACAGGACTCGTTGACGAACCATAGAGAATACTCATCGACAAGGTCGTGAGCTCGTCGATGAGTTTCAGAACACCTCAAACCCTCTTGGTTAATCCTCGTTGACGAGACATGCACACTCGGTGACGAGGCTCACAATATTTCTCATCGACGAGAAAATCTTCTCATCAACGAGCACCTGCTTGTACCCTTTTAAAATTTCTTTTCCTTTTTTTTTTCTATTTCCCTTTTTCCTTTTATTATCTTTCCTATTATTTTAAATAGTTAAAATTCTTTGGGTCATTACACTGTTTTTATAAATCACCGCCAAGCCCACATTCATTTTAAAAGAAGGTTCAAACTGGGCCTGTTTCTTTTAAAAGTTAACCTTGGCCAAGCCTATTTGTTTTAAATTTGAACCCAGACCATTTTTAAAAAACCCTTAAAGCCCATTAGCCTAAGGGTCGAACCATTTTTGAAAATTCCCCAGGCTTGTTTTAAAATTTTGCCCCAAAAGCCCATTTTAAACTAACTGAGGCCTGTGTTTAAAATTTTTGACTTGGGCCTAATTTTAAAATACCCAAGCCAGGCCCAGTGTGAATTACCCCTCAACCCTGCACATGCCAGGCCACACATGTGACCTAGCTCACTCGCGTCTACCCGAATTTTCACAACTCACCTCGGGTTGACTCGCACGAGTCAACACTGATGATTCACTCACAAGGTTTTAAGACGAGTCCACTCATCGTCAGACCCCTAGTTGATCAAGAAACCCTAGCTAATCAGAATCCCTAACCAGAACATCGACAACTAGATCGTCACAAAATTAGGCAACAATTACTAGGTCACCACCAAATCCGAATCATAATATTCGGATCACATATCAACAAAACACAAACAGAAATAAAAATCAGAATAAAAAGGGAAGAAAGAAAAGGAATTATCTTTTTTGAAGCATTTGAAAAGAACCCTCCCTCCTTTGAGTCCTAGGTCGGTCACTGCCTCTGAAATGTCTTTTGAGAATCGGTCATTCATCAGTGTGACAGAGACCAAGGTTTCAGTTCGCATAGTTACAAAGGAGAGTTCTAAGTGAGGCTTTGATTGAAAGAGGGTCAGAAATACTAAGGTCTCGAGGATTTGGTGAAAACTCAAGAAGGCTACAGAAACCTTAGGGTTTCTAAGGATACCTGTTCTAAAGAAGACAGAAGGCCTTCAGAGGGAGGTTGAGGGAAGAAGGATGGGTGAGAGAGTTCCTGCCGTAGTGTTGCCAAGAGGAAAGATATAGAGAGCGAGAGCGTTTAGGTTTCTAGGGTTATTGTTTCAGGAGTTGTAGAAGGAAAAGGGAGAGATGAGAGTAGAGAAAGGGGAGAAAACTGGGAGATGAGTTGTAGGATCTTAGAAACCCTAGGGTTTCTGAACCTGGGGATCATGAAGAAGAGAGGGGAGAGAACGAGAGAGAGCAGAAAAAAGAGAAAAGCAAGAGAGGAATAAAAAAATGAAAGAAAAAAAAAATTTAGGCTTAAATATCCCAAACCTTGGAACCGCCGGATTGCAACACGTGGCATGTGCTTAGCCCTTTGATAAAAAAAGCCACGTGGCCCTCTAACCGCCGCTGGATCTGTGTTTCCTACCAACTCTCCTGATTCACCCACATTAGTAATCTTGACGCGTTTGTCCCTCACTGTCGGATCTCTGCCTTGCCTCAACAGTTGAGATCATCCCGTGTTAGAGGTAATGACAAGTGCCTGTTTTTCCACTCGTTGCGTGACATTTGGAATCTCCTCCTTTGTTGGGTCAGAAAGTTGAAGTGGTCTAATCTAGGACATTCATCACGTCTCTCCTCGACACACATTAGCAGTTCTGACGAGACTCACCTCCACCGTCAAATATCTGCTCCACATCAACGGTTGAGATTAATTCGTGTCATAAGCATTAATTACTGCCTGCCCTTCCATTCACGCATGCCCATACCCCTTATGCATCATATAACATGTGGCACCCTTTTCTCCCTCACAATTAATGCAAAGGCAGCCTCACCTCCCATTGGCCAATCCCCGCTCCAGATCAATGGTCCATATTTAGCCACCTTTGCGATCCGTGCGTGCACAAGTCCCCACCATTAGATTCTTGTCCTCCAACAATGACTCAGATTGCCTCGAGACAAAGGCTTCTTTGAACTTCACTCCTCCACGCGTTAGGTGACACGTGGACTCCAGTTCTCCATGCATGCAGAGGCATGCGTGCCTTCCCCATGGCCGTTGGATCCCCCTCATATCAACGGCCGAGATGAAGCCACGTGGTCCGTTCGGACCCGTCCCTAAGCCCCACTCTAGGTGTGACACCTGGCTCACTTTCTTTCACGCAAAGCTAAATTTGCATGGTCATTCCCTATCCGTTCAATCTCTGCTAATTTAGTGAACGCTTGGGATCTTGCCACATAACCAGTTCCCCCCTCGCACGTCCTCCACTACTCTGGGCATGACACGTAGGCACATGGTCTTCACCCGAACTTTAAATTGATTTCCCTCGAACCGATTAAAGTTTGATCAGTCTTCCCCCTTTGAACTGGTTTCCACTAGTTCTTCTTATTTTATTTATTTTATTTGCTTTAATAATTCAAAAAATCCATAAAAATCATAAAAATGTCATAAAAATCACAAAAAAAAATCAAAAAATTCAGGAGAAAATTCTACAAATATTTTTGGCTCCATTTTTGTTATTTTTGTCTTAATGGTATTTTTGTTATTTAATTAATTAAAAATAGGGAAAATCACCAAAATTTCAGAAAAATTAGAGAAAAATCCAAAAAAACAAATATTTTTGAGGTTGGAGATCATTTTCAACACTCTTTTGAATTAACAAACCTCATAGAATATTATTTTTTTCACTTTTACAAAATTCTATAAAGATTTCAAAAATTTTAGGAGTGTATTTTTCAAATTATTTTCTCGATTTTATGATCCTAATGATTTCAAAGGGAGGCATGATCTTTTCGGAGTACGGTATGCCCTGATTCTGAGTGCATACTTATATTGTATTTTATTTTGTGCATTTCTTTACACTTTTCGAAAGGCAGTAATTTCAAAGGCTCATTAAATTTAATTTGTGGGATAATTTTCGATTAATTAGGTATCGTTCGTAAGAACGGGCATGTAGAGGTGCTAATACCTTCCCCTCACGTAATCAAACTCCCGAACCCGAATCTGGTAACACAGACTGATTCTACCCTTAAATAGGTAGTAATCAAGTGTTCTAACAACACTCCAAAAGGTCAGTGGCGACTCCATTACACCGTGTTTTCCACGAAAATATCTTTCTAAAACCACCTTTTACACTCTTTTTCCAGTTCGCATCCGAGAACGTCACAATAGCATCGATATCCTTATTAGGTAAATCAAACTCCATTGGTTGGTAATCGTCAATAACTCTGTCTGCTAGGTATTCTGCTATTGCGCCTCCCTTTGTGGCCTTCTTCGTAACATAGAAAATGTCATACTCAGTAAGCAACATTTGCTACCTAGCCACCTGACCGGTTATTGTGGGTTTTTTGAAAACATATTTGATTGGATCGATCTTGGAAATTAACCAGAGTGTATTGCCTCAATCAATTGATGGCCCATACCAATGCACAATAAGATTTCTCCAAATCTAAGTAATTTGCTTCATATTCTGTAAGCTCCTTACTCAGACAATAAATAGCTTGCTTTATTCTCGTTGACGCATCATACTGCCCCAATACACATCCCATCGATTTATTTGAAAGTGCGAAGTACAAAATAAGTAGTTTCCTGGGTACAGAGGGAACTAAAACAGACAGATTCAAAATATATCATTTGATCTTTTCGAAGGCTTGTTGGCACTCCTCGTTCCATTTTTCAAGGTTATTCTTTCGCAAAAGCTTGAAGATGGGCTCGCATGTGGTTGTCAACTAAGAAATGAAACGGGCAATGTAATTCAGCTTCCCCAGAAATCTCCTGACCTCCTTTTCAATCTGAGGTATTGGCATATCTCTAATGGCCTTTGTCTTGTCCAAATCTACCTCAATTCCTCTCCTACTCACTACGTGTAACGCTCCAACCTGGGCCCGCTAGGGAGCACTACATCTCTCCTCCTCCACCTAGACTAGATAATAGGGGGGCAGGCCTTATCGGACTAATGACTGGCCCCACAGACCAACACGTGTCCTTTTAAGTATATTTTGTCCCCACTCACACACTTCATAAGAAAGCTTTATAGAAGGTCACCCATCTCAAGATTACTCCAAGACAAGCACGCTTAACCGTGGAGTTCTTATGGGAAGGTTTTTGAAAAGAAAGGTGTATCTTGTAAATATGGGTAGTAACATCTAATCCTTTTTAAGCCTTTCTTCCATGGGGTAACACATTCTCCCCCACTTAGAGGATGCAAACTTCCTCATTACAAACCCACATTTCCAAAACCAGGTGATGTGAATCTCATCACACTTCTCGCTAGGTAATTTCTCTGATGCCATTTATAACGCCCTAACCTGGGTCTACCAAGGAGCAATACGTCTCTCCTCCTCCACCTAGACTAGACAACAGCGGGTGGGCCTTATCAGACTAATGATTGGCCCTACAGACCAAAACGTGTCCTTTTTAATGTGTTTTATCCTCACTCACACACTTCATGATAAAACTTCCCAGAAGGTCACCCATCCCAAGATTACTCCAAGCCAAACACGCTTAATCATGGAGTTCTTATGGGAAGACTCCCGAAAAGAAAGGTGCACCTTGTTGATATGGGTCGTAACATCTAATCGTTTTTAAGTCTTTCTTCCATGGGGTATCACAAGGGAGGCAAAGCACTAGTGGAGATCAGCGAGACTGTTGGAGGAGCAGAGACCTGATCCTGTAGCGGTGACATGGAGCTACTTCAAGGAGATTTTTTTCAAGAGATATTTTCTCGCTACTGTCAGAAGTGTAAAGGCAGAAGATGTTCTGCACTTGACGTAAGGACTGATGACAATATAGCAGTATGTAGCTAGATTCATTAAGCTATCTCAGTTTGCTCTGTATTTGGTACTATATGAGGAAAGGAAAGTGAGGAAATTCGAAGAGGGGCTGAAATAGAGTCTATTTGAGTAGGTTATAGGCTTTTGGGCTCAGACATTTGCATAGGTAGTGAGATGTGTCTCACACAATCATTTAAATATTTTAGGAAACCGAAATAGACAAGGTGATAGTGCTCCGAGATAAAGGGGAGCTGATACCCTGCATAGACAGGGTGAGTGTTCTAAGCTAGGGATGGAGGATTCCCCTGGAGCATTTTGTGTTTCTTTTTAGGAATGTATTAGACATATATTTATGGATGAATTAGTACTCTGGTATGTGTATTCACTGTGGTATGTATATCTATAATGACTTCCGCTGTTAGGTTTGTGTATATGAGAATGACTGTGTACTCGGTACCCATTTCAGGTCAGGTTATGTATAAATGTTATTAGAGGTGTTGACGTGGCCGATATATGACTAACATGTTTTATTTATATTGAAAAAAAATGGTATGAAAAATTAGGGCATCACACCTTAGGCTTTTTTTCTCAAATATTACAAACTATAAATACATTAATTAAATTTCCTAAAAATATATATCTATTTTATTTATTCTAATACTTTAAGCACCTTACAACTTTTGTACTAAACATTAAAAGTCAACTTTTCTTTTCAGTAGCTTTTTCTTCATAGGGTGCCAAAATTTTTTTAAATAATATCAAAAACTCTTTTTTAATAAGGCCCAATAAAAACATAACAACAATAACAACAACAACATTAACAACAAGAAGCCTAAAGTATCACGAGGTGGGGTTAGCTATATGAATTCCTTTCCACCAATACACTCGATCGAGAGTATTTTCATTTACTAGATTAAATGTTATTAAATCCTTCCTTACTACTTTATTCCAAATTATTTTAAACCTACCCCTACCCCATTTTTATGCCATAAATAATAACTAACACACTCCTCCTCACAAGTGCATTGCTAGGCTTATGTTTCAAATGTCCAAAACATCTAAGCTGCTCATCCCTTATCTTGTCTTTGATCGGTGCTATGCCTAGATAATTGTGTATATGTTCAGTTGTTATTTTATCTTTCGATCTTATACAATTTATCCACCTTAAGATTCACCTCTCGATGACTTTTACTTTTCGTGCATGTCGTTTCTTAGTTGTCCAACATTCTGAACCATAAAACATAATTAACCTTATAGCTATATTATAAAATTTTCTTTTTAATTTTAAGGTATTCTACTATCACACAACATGCTTAACACACTCCTCTATTGTAACAACCTGATTTTTCATGCCATTTTTTTTCCACATATATAAATTGTAAAAGTACACTACACGGATACCTTCTAATATAAACCAAACCCTCATCACAGACTAGATAGGGACCGTGGAATCTGGAACTCAATAAACTACCTAGGCAACGGAAAGCAGTACATATACAACCACGTCAATATATACAATACCAGAGTGTCATAATTTTCCAAAATATGCATACATAGCCATTCCCAAAATGCCCTCACTTGGACCTAGGGACTACTCAAAAAGTGACTTCCCAAAAATACTCATCCTACAGATAGGGCAGTACTGTAGTCCTCTTTATCTGCGAGTCTGATATGCTCACTTAGTTGGATCACCTGAAAAATGTTAAATCACTAGGATAAGACAATGCTCAGTAAGACGAAATATGTTATTGTTAGTGTGTGGCAGATGGGTTTACATAATTGTAAAATCTGATATAAAAGTACTGCAAATAACTGAGTCTGAAGAAACACGTATAAATAATACATAGTATAGCTCATACCTAAGTTGCTTAACATAAACTGTTTTTTCTGAATATTCTATTCATAATACTTTTAATATTCATAGGCATGTCTACGGTTTCTGTAAATCTTGATACATATATAATAACTAAGAAAATTCCTTGGATGGATAACTGAAATTCATGATTTAACGACAGGGTTGTGCGGCTTGAAAGGGGGACCTATCACTAGGTGGACGACTAGGATAAGTCAACTGAATTTCAAAAGTCAGATTGGCCTCCTCAACCCTAACTGACGGGGAGTCGGTCCACAACATAGGCTCAATCGACTGCTGAAAATCCACATACTATCTGAATTATGTGGTTGCACTCTGAACTGAAAATAGCTATGGTATCGTGCTCTACTGACTGATACTGACTGAATCGTTCATCAGGGTCTGACACTATATAATACTGATATTTATAATTATCTTACTGATTTGCCATGATTTTGAAATAACCATAAGACTGTAAAACTAATCTAAATAATCTAAATATTTGAATAACTAACTGAATATCTAAATATCTATATATTTGAATATCTGAGTGTTATGGTTCTGAAATACCATAAATCATGTTTCTAAATATTCTGAAAAATGTCTATCTGTATGTAAACTGGAAATTCATAATTCTGCAAAACATGTATGTTTCATGATACTCTGAAAATTGTATAAATTCTATACTAAATAATCACAAACTCATGCCACACACTTATTTAAAACACATATAATAAAATCTGTATACATCTATTTTCTAACATATTCAAAATCACACCTTGTAGTCATATTCAAATATTATAACTGATACTGATAAAAATTTCTGATTTTGCTAGCATAGTATATTTCCTTTACCTAACTAGCTAAGCACTAAATGCTATTTACAATCTCACGTATGTGGCGTTCATAATTTCAACATCCTAAGATAACACACGTATAATTTCCCAATCAAACAAATGAATTCACTTAGATAATTATCACATACATATTCTCCCCAAATCTATATAGGCACAATTACTAAACTATAGACCATTTATCATTTTACTTGGGTTCCTTAAAATATTCTTTGGGATTCTCACTCCATGCCTGCAGGGTCCCAAAAACACCCTAACCCTGAAAATATAGCACCCTAATTTTATTCCACAAAACACTATTATGTTCTTATATAATACAAAATCTAGACTCGAATAAACTTGGTAATACTAACAATACCCAAATAATCTACTTACCCTAGTTTTGGGATGGTTCCCAAATTTCTCAAATCAACATTTTGCTTCAACTATGTTATAGAGAATCTCCCCAGGATCACCGTGGTAGTTTTTGATTGTCGAATTGGGGAGAGACGAAACCGAAAACCTAGAGAGAAGTGAGAGGAACTGTGTAGAGAGAGAGAGAGAAAGAGAGAAACTGATAAAAGATGAAATTCCTCGCTGAAAATCCATTTTGGGGCTATATATAGAGTGTTGTCCACGTGGCCTCGTCAACGAGCGACGATACCTCGTCGACAATTCCATGAAGTAGATTCATCAATGAGCACTTAATCCTCATCAACAAGTTTCAGACCCCTGAAACAGGCCTCTCGGTAAATTCTTGATGACGAGTCACGCGTCCCAATCGATGAGCCCAAGAGCCCTACTTGTCGACAAGCACTTCTACACTTGTCGACAAGACCCAGCTGAACCCCTTTAAAAAAAAAAAAATCCTTTTCTCTCCTCTTTTTTATTATTTAATTATTATAATTCTTCGGGTCTCTACATTCTCCCCTCCTTATAAAGATTTTGTCCTCGAAATTTACTATCTATATTGAACACCATCCTTAAAAGAAAATGGGCTACTTATTTTATTACTTACCCTCACTTATGGCGGAGGAATACCCTGGTTACATAAGCAGTTATGGGAGATTACAAATACATAAGATAAAATTCTCTCAGAACCAAAATACTACCTATTATCACAAAATTTATTAGATACACTAACTAACCTACATAAAAGAAATCTTACATGCTTACCAGAGTCTTTTCCTAATTATTGCTGGTCCCCACCAAAGAGGTGCAAGTATTTCTGTCGTATTTCTTCTTCAAGCTCCCAATAAGCTTCTTCCATCGCGTGATTCCTCCACAAGACTTTTAGTAATGGTATTTTCTTATTGTGCAATTCTTGGTTCTTCCTGTCTAAGATCTATACTGAAATTTCCTCATAAGCTAGAGCATCACTGAGTTCTAATTCTGCATAACTGATGACATGGGAAAGATCTGAGATGTATTTCCTTAACATAGAAACATTAAATACGTCATGTATTCTGAACAAAACTGGTGGTAAAGCTAACCGATAAGCAACTAACCCAACCTTTTCAAGTATCTCAAATGGGCCAATAAACCTAGGGTTCAACTTACCCTTCCTCTCAAATCTCATGACTCCCTTCAATGGTACTATTTTCAAAAACACATGGTCACCCACTTTAAATTCCAATTCCCGGCGATGAGTATTTGCGTAGCTTTTTTGCTGACTCTGAGCTGCACTGATTCTATCTTGAATAAGCTGGACTTTATCGTTCACTTGTTGCACTATTTTTGGCCCCAAAACTCACCTCTCACCTAACTCATCCCAGTATAGAGGATAACGACACCTCCTACCATAAAGCACCTCGTAAGGTGTCATGCTGATGTTGGCTTGATAGCTGTTATTGTAGGCAAATTCAACCAGCAACAAATACTTGGTCCAACTACCCCTGAAATCCAATACACATGCTCGCAGCATATCCTCAAGTACCTGAATTGTCCTCTTTGTCTGACCATATGTCTAAGGATGAAAGGCGGTGCTGAATACTAACTGAGACCACAAAGCCTCTTGCAAGCTCTTCCAAAATTGTGATGTAAAACGTAGGTCACGGTATGAGACTATTGATACTAACACTCCATGGGGTTGAATAATCTCCTGAATGTAGATCTCTGACAATATATTCATAGGGTAGCTAACTTTAATAGGTAGAAAATGTGTTGCTTTCATCAGCCGATCAACAACTACCCAGTTGGCATTCTGACCATGCGGCACTGACGGTAGCCTAGTGACGAAATCCATGGATATGTGATCCCACTTCCACTCAGGGATGTAAAGTGGCTGCAACTGCCCTGCTGGCCTTTGGTGCTTAGCCTTAACCTGCTGGCACATCAAGCATTGCTGCACAAATTTAGCAACCTCCCTCTTCATGCCACTCCACCATAAATACTCTCGTAGATTCCTATACATTTTAGTGCTATTGGGACGTACCGTGTACAAGGACATGTGAGCCTCCTCAAGTATCATCCTTCTTATATCTACATCTACAGGCACACACAATCTAGAACAAAAAAGCAGAGCTCCATCATCAGAAATGCTGAACTCCTCTCCCTGTCCATCCTGCACCTTAGCTATCAGCTCTTCTAATTCTACATCATCTCCCTTAGCAGCTTTAATCTTTTCATATAACGTAGGCTGCACAACCAGGCTGACAATAAATGTCTGGTGACCATCTTCCACTAACTCCACGCTGAGCCTTTCCAAGTCCATCTGAATTGGGTGCTGAATTACTGCTACTAACTATGTTGTACCCTCTCATTTACGGCTCAGTGCATCAACCACCACATTTGCTTTACCTAGGTGGTAGCTAATGGTGCAATCATAATCCTTGATGAGCTCTAACCATCTCCTTTACCGCCTATTCAACTCTTTTTGCATAAAGAAGTACTTTAAACTTTTATGATCAGAGAATATCTCGCATCTCTTACCGTATAAGTAATGCCTCCAAATCTTTAGTGTGTGTACCACTGTAGCTAATTCCAGATCGTGGGTAAAGTAGTTCTTTTCATATTCTTTCAACTTTCAGAAGGCATAAGCTACGACCCTACCATGCTGCATCAACACATAGTCAAGCCCATTTAAAAACGCATCACTGTAAATTACATAATCATCACCTCCAGATGGAATCGTCAGTACTGCTGCAGTAACGAGCCGTTGTTTTAATTACTGGAAGCTCTACTCGCATTCATCATCCCATGCAAATATGGCATTCTTCTTAGTTAGTCGCGTCAAAGGCTCTAATAGTTTTGAGAATCCCTCTACAAACCGACGGTAATATCCCACCAGTCCCAAGAAACTCCTAATCTCCTGAACATTCCTCGGCCTTTCCCAATTGTAGACACCCTATTTTTGCCCTAACCAAATAGAACAAGGGATCTCCTCTTATTATTTTCATTATTATTATTATAACCTTATTATTATTATTATTATTATTATTATTATTATTATTATTATTTCTAAATATTATTGTTATTATTTTACTATTACCATTATTACTACTGTTATTTTTAATATCACTATTATTACTTTTAATATTATTATTCTACTATTATTATCATTATTACTATTATTATTGTTATTATTATTATTATTATTATTATTATTTAGTATAATAACTAAAAAATACATAAAAAGAAAAGGATGAGAGGATGGGGGCGGAAACCCTAGCCCCTTTATCTCTTATTTTTGCCTATATAAACATAGGAAACTCACACACACAAAGACAGTCGGGGGCGCACAGAAAAATAAAAAACCTATCGTGCTACAGCTCAGCCCCCTGCTCTCATTCTCTCCCTCTGTCTTTCGGCTCCCCTGCTGCTCCGCACAGCTTCTCCAGCCGCAACCATCTCTCCCATATCTCCCATAATCTTCCATCCTCTCTCCATCCCTTTGCCCCTCTGCTCCCTTTCCTAATTTTCCCTCTCTGCTCTCTACCATTCTCTCTCGGCCACCCCGCACGACCTCCTCTGTCACCACGGACGGCCACAAGAAGCCATGCCAGGCCAAAGCGCAGGGTGCAACGGAGACATTCACAGAAAAGAAGAGAGGCCTTTCTTCATTCTCACAGGCAGCCGCACCAAGCTCCTCCCAACCTCACTGCTTCCTCTCGTCCCTTCTCTCTCATCTTATTCCCTCATCTCTTTACGTCTCCGGCCACGCACAGAAACCACCATCGCCATTAACCCCTCACCATCCTCACCTAGCAACTAACCCAAACAACCCAAACCACCATTCATCGCTATCTTCACGGCGTCCTCGCCACCGCAGGACCACGTCATCACCATCGGTGCCACGCCATCGCCACCACACTCTGGCAGGCCACGTATCTCCCTCTCGTGGCTCCGTTATCATCTTCTCTAGCAACCACCCAGCCGAGCACCACTGAGTGGCCATTCCTCCACGACAGATCAGCAGACTGCAGCCGAGCCCCGAACAGCCATCATCCTTGCTCCGGCATGCCTCCAGCCACCGTGAGCCAGGCCACAGCCACCGTACGTGAGCCAGCCACGTTTACACACCCTCGGCTAGCCTCTGCAACACTCCTGCTCCACCATCGCTGAGAACCATCTGTTCCGCCTCCAACCGCCATAAGCACCAGTCGAGACCCTCATCATCTTCGGCCATATTCACCCTCTCCCCAGGACCTCCGGCAGCTCCACCAGCACCCACGGTGAATCCCCTGCCTCCCTTTGCCGTATCTACACACACACACACACATAAAGTTTAAGTTTTTATTTTTTATTTTTACATGCTATGTATACACACAGACTTTTATTTATTTAAATTTTCTTATTATGTATTTATTTTATTTTACTTGTTATTACTATACTTGTTAGATAATCAATATAGTAATATTATCTTTAGTATTTAATATCCGTTTTTTTTAATACTGGTAAATATTAATTGATTTATTTTTCTTGGGTGTAGGATTTTTGTTCATATTTAAATTTTTACTATTTTTGTTTATGCATACTAAATACTAATTGATTTATTCTTTTTTGGGTGCAGGATTTTTGTTCATATTTAAATTTTTATTATTTTTGGTTATGCATATTAAATACTAATTGAATTATTTTTCTTGGGTGCAGGATTTTTGTTCATATTAGATATTTGCTTGATGTTTAAATATTATTATTGAATTTGTATTATTTAAGTCATAGCTCTTTAGGGTATGTTGTAATATTGTTGTTTATTGATATTTTTGTCATGTATATATATTTAGGTAATATTGTGATATATTATTCATATTGCTTTTATTATTATGGTATAATGTTATTACGTATATACATGTATATCTAGATTTATTATGGTGTAGAATATCGTTTCTATTATCATGCATATATTATGATTTTATATTGTATGTAATATTATGGTTTACCACTTAATATAGTATTATGATCATGTATATAATTTTTACTATTAGTATGGTATCATTTAATATAGTATTTCTTTTAGCATATATGGTGCTATAGTCGCTATTATTTTTCATGATATTTTTAGTATTTTGAATGTTTAGTATTACGTATTTTTGGTATGTTAATATTGTGTTATTTATGATAGTATTTTATTTTAGTATATATGGTATTATTCATTATGGCATTTATTTTCATTGTTATTATTATTGTTGTTATTATTATTTTAGTTTATATCATACGTTTATATTTAAAATTATTAATTGTGTTACCTTTAGTATTGTATATTTGTATTAACTTATTATTATTATTATTTTATCTTTACATTTATTTTTAGTATAAAATATTTTCTTGATTTTATCCCTATGATTTTAATGCGGGGTATGAGCCTTCGAGCTTCACTTACCTTCTGTTCGGAGGGAATATGTAAATATATATATAGTACATATATTTTTGTATTATTTATTTATTTATTTATTCATTTGTTCATTTTGCATGTGTATTAGTAAATTCACTATAAGAGTAATTTGAAAGACTTATTAGATTAACTTAGGGATAATTTCGAATTAATTAGGTACCGTTTGTAAGAACGGGCGCGTAGGGGGTGCTCGTACCTTCCCCTCGCGTAACCGAACTCTCGACCCCAGCTCTGGTAACGTAGACCCATTCTACCCCTAACGGGGTAGTAATCATGTGTTCTAACCACACTAAAAGGTTAGTGGCGACTCCAATATTCCTATTTTTCTTAAAAATATTAAACCCCATTTTTAATTTCGCCGCCCGGGGCACACGCTCCGGGAGATCGCGACACCAATTTACCATTGCCTCTATCTTACTAGGATCCACTGAAATTCCATCCCCTGATAAAACATGCCTCAGAAAATGTCACTTTCTCTAGTTAGAATTCACATTTGCTAAACTTGACATACAATTCCTTTTCCTTGAGCATCTGAAGTACCAGTCGTATTTATGCCTCATGCTCCTCAAAATTTCTCGAGTAGACCAATATATCATTAATGAAAACTACAACGAACTGGTCTAAATACTGATAAAAAATTCTATTCATCAAATCCATGAATACAGTAGGAGCATTTGTCAGACCAAAGAAATTCATAATGCCCGTACCTGGTCCTAAAAGCTGTCTTTGAGACATCTTTTGCTTTTACCTTCACTTGGTGATAGCCTAACCTGAGGTTGATCTTAGAATAGACCCGTGTGCCCTGAAACTGATCAAATAAGTCATCTATGTGGGGTAGAGGATACATGTTCTTAATGGTTACCTTGGTTATTTCCCTATAATAAATACACATCCTCGTAGACCCATCTTTCTTCTTTACAAATAACACTGGTGCTCCCCATGGTGAAACGCTAAGTCCGATAAACCCTTTATTCAATAAATCCTGCAACTGATCCTTTAATTCTCCCAATTCTGCTGGAGCCATTCGATAAGGAGCCCTAGAAATCGACGTCGTTTCCGGAAGTAAATCTATAGCAAAATTTACCTCACGATCGGGAGGTAACCTAGGTAGCTCTTCTGGAAAAACATCTGAAAATTCCTTTACCACTGGTGTACTGTCAAGCTTCGATTCATTTTCTGACACCTCATTTATAAAGGCTATAAACTGCTAACATCCATCTAGGAGCAGTCTTCTCGCCTGCATGGATGACACTAATTGAGGTGGGGATTGCACTCGAGACCCTATGAACCTGAATTTTGGTCTTCTTGGAGGTTTGAATATCACTTCTTTCAAGTGACAGTTTATACTGTCGTAATTAGCTACCAGCCAGTCCATACCAAATATTACATCAAACCCATGCATGTCCAACACTATCAAGTCAGCTGGCAAAACTTTTCCTTGAATATCAACTGGACAGCCTCGGAGCACTCTACTACACCTCACTACTGACCCTGTCGGTGTAGTTACTTACAGTTCAAAATCTAATAACTATGTTTCTGCCCCACACAATCTAATACACCCCACAAACACGAACAAGTATGTGGCATTTGAATCAAACAATACAATAACTTTAGATGAAAGCATGCTAATCATACCTGTCACCACATTGCCTGCGGTCTCAACATCTCCAGGCGTCAAAGCATAAACCCTCGCCAGGGCTAAATTCCTCTGCTGGCCTCTATGAGGCGCTTAATAACCACCCTGGAATGGTCTGGGAGCTAGGGCCTAAGCTAGCAGTCCTAGGCATGCTCGTGCCATATGGCTGGGTCTCCCACAATGATAGCAGATGTCTCTCCCTGCATAGCACTCACCCAAATGTTTCCTCTCGCACGTCTGACACATAGGGTAGGTCTACACACCCTGATTTTCCTGAGGTCCCATCATCTGCCTTTGAACTCCACTGTAACGATCTCCTCTCCATAGGCCCCAACTGGAACTCACCTGAAAACCCTGAGGCGTGGGCCTTTTTCTCTGACTCTAAGCTGCGATGCCTCTCTGCATGTCACTCTCAATAACCGCAACCCTATCCACAACCTCTGCAAATGTCTAAGCCCGAAACCAACAGCCTGCTTAAATAGATTCTGCCTCAGACCTTCTTCAAACTTCCTCGCCTTTTTTCTCCTCGTCCGGTGCCAAATATGAGGCAAACCTTGACAGCTCAATAAATCAAGCTGCATACTGTGATACTATCATTTGTCCCTAAGCTAAGAGCATGAATTCTGCGTCTTTGCACTCTGAATAATAGTAGGGAAATATCGCTCAAAGAATAGTTCCTTGAATCGACTTTATGTCATTGGCATAGGATCTGGTCTCTGTTCCTCAATCAACCTCGCTGATCTCCATCAGCGTTTTGCCTCTCCTTTCAATTTGAACGTCGCAAATACTACCTTCTGTTCGTTTGTACATGGAAGCACTGCCAACGTTTCCTCAATGTCCTATACCTAATTTTCAGCCACAATTGGGTCAATTCCTCCTGCAAAAGATGGGGGCTTCATCCGCGTAAACTGCTCGATTGTGCAGCTACGCTCCTCCGAACTCCTAGCCATCTAAGCTATCACCTGCTGGGTGATGTTGCTTAACACCGCATCAGTATCTCTACATCCCATACTAGAAGGTCCCACTCCATCACCCCCAACATTCGTACCACTGCTCCCTGGGTCCATCTTGAAAAGACAAACACAATTTAAGGACCCTATCTCCCGTATAAATCTGATTTATTTCATTCAACTGAAATCTCATATTCACTATTAACTACCCTCCCTGATCTTACTTCAAAATTCAATCCTACAACCTAGATACACGACCCGACAATAGTTTACTATGACTTTTTTGAAATCGTTACCCTAGGAAAGACACAAAAATCACCACAGAAATCATGTACCCAGACCACAGAACAAAACCTCAAATCCTTTCCTGTACTCTGGTATTACTGTCGCTGCACTCTAAAGTCTATAGAACCTAGCAACCTAGGCTCTGATACCAAATTGTAACAACCTGATTTTTCATGCCATTTTTTTTCCACATATATAAATCATAAACTTTCACTGCACTAATACCTTCTAATATAAACCAAACTATCATCACGGACCAGATAAGGACTGTGGAATCTGGAACTCAATAAACTACCTATGTAGCAAATACATACAACCACGTCAATTATACAATACCAGAGTACCAAAATTTTCTAGAATATGCATACATTGTCATTCCCAAAATGCCCTCACCTGGACCTAGGGACTACTCAAAAAGTGACTTCCCCAAAATACTCACCCTACAGTCAGGGCAGTACTGTAGTCCCCTCTATCTGCGAGTCTGATATACTCACTTAGTTGGATCACCTGAAAAATGTTAAATCACTAGGATGAGACAACGCTCAGTAAGACGAAATATGCTATTGCTAGTGTATGGCAGATGGGTTTACATAATTGTAAAATCTGATATAAAAGTACTGCATATAACTGAGTATGAAGAAACACGTATAAATAATACACAGTATAGCTCATACCTAAGTTGCTTAACATAAACTGTTTTTTTTTTTAATATTCTATTCATAATACTTCTAATATTCATAGGCATGTCTATGGTTTTTGTAAATTTGGATACATATATAATAACTGAGAAAATTACTAAATGGATAACTAAAAGTCTTGATTTAACCCCTCATGACAGGATTGTGTGGCCCGCAAATGGGACCTATCCCTGGGTGGCCGACTAGGATAAGTCAATTGAATTTCGAAAGTCAAATCAGCCTCCTTAACCCTAACTAACGGGGAGCCTATCCACAACATAGACACGATCAATTGCTGAAAATCCACATACTATATGAGTTATGTGGTTGCACTTTGAACTGAAAATAGCTACTGTATCGTGCTCTACTGACTGATACTGACTGAATAGTTCATTAGGGTCTGATACTATATAATATTGATATTTATAATTATCTTACTGATTTGCCATGATTTTGACATAACCATAACACTGTAAAACTGATCTGAATAATCTGAATATCTGAATAACTGACTGAATATCTAAATATCTGTATATCTGAGTGTTATGGTTCTGAATAACTATAAATCATGTTTTTGAATATTCTAAAAAATGTCTATCTGTATGAAAACTAGAAATTCATAATTCTACAAAGCATGTATGTTTCATGATACTCTGAAAATTGTATAAATTCTGTACTGAATAATCACAAACTCATGCCACACATTGATTAAAACACATATAATAAAATCTGTATACATCTATTTTCTAACATATTCAAAATCACACCTTGTACTCATTTTCAAATATTATAACTGATACTGATAAAAATTCCTGATTTTGCTAGCATATCATATTTTCCTTACCTAATAAGTTGAGCACTAAATGCTATTTACAATCTCACACATGCGGCGTTCATAATTTCAACATCTTGAGATAACACACGTATAATTTCCCAATCAAACAACTGAATTCACTTAGATAATTATCACATACATATTCTCCCCAAATCCACATATGCACAATTTCTAAACTATAGATCATTTATCATTTTACCTAAGTTCCTGAAAATATTCTTTGGGGTCCTCACCACATGCCTGCAGGGTCCCTAAAACACCCTAACCTTGAAAACATTACACCTTAATTTTATTCAACAAAACACTAGTATGTTCTTATATAATACAAAATCTAGGCTCAAATAAATTTGGTAATACTAACAACACCCAAATAATCTACTTACCCTGATTTTGGGATGGTTCCCAAACTTCTCAAATCAACATTTTGCTTTGGTTATATTGTAAAGAATCTCCTTAGGATCACCGTGGTAGCTTCTGATCATAGAACCGAGAAGAGACGGAGCCGGAAACCTAGAGAGAAGTGAGAGGAACTGTGTAGAGAGAGAGAGAGAGAGAGAGAGAGAGAGAGAGAGAGAGAGAGACACTGATAAAAAAAGAAATTCCTCGCTGAAAATCTGTTTTGGGGCTATATATAGAGTATTATTCACGTGGCCTCGTCGACGAGCCATGATACCTCATCGACGAGTCCATGAAGTAGATTCATCGACGAGCACTTAATCATCGTCGACGAGTTTTAGACCTCCGAAACAGGCCTCTCGGTAAATTCTCATCGATGAGTCATGCGTCCTTGTTGACGAGCCTAAGAGCCCTGCTCGTCGACAAGCACTTCTACACTCGTCAACGAGACCCTGCTGAACCTCTTTTCTAAAAAAAATTCCTTTTCTCTCATTTCTTTTGTTAATTAATTATTATAATTCTTCCGATCTCTACATCTATTTTACCAAACTTTAATTCTATATTTTGCATAATCTTCAATTTTTCCTTTCGTCTATATAATAAATCTAAGATATTGAAATCTAAAAGTGTTTTTAGTTTTTTGTTATTATGTTTAATCTACTCTCTACTACTCCTTTTTATATTATGAAATTACATTTCATATATTTTGTCTTATTCTTGCTTATCCTAAAACCTGTAGACTCTAAAGTGGTTCTCCAAAGTTTTAACTTATATTACACTTCATTCGTACTTTTATCTAATAAGAAAATATCATCTGCAAACAACATACACCGAGGGATCTTGTTTTGGATATTCTTAGAGATTTCATTAATCACTAAAGTAAAAGAAGATAAGGATTCAAAGTAAAACCTTGATATAAACCTGCTATGATTGAAAAATCACTAGATTCTCCTTCTAAAATCCTAACACTAGTTATTACTCTATCATGCATATCCTCTATGACCTTAGTATATTTACTGCATACCCCCATTCTTTTTGAAGACCACCAAAGAACTTTCCTAAGTGTTCTGTCATATGCTTTCTCAAGGTCAATAAGAATCATATGCAAATCATTCTTTAAAATTTTTCATTAATTATCTTAAAAAGATAAATAGCTTTTATTGTCGATCTCTTAGGCATAAAATTAAATTGATTCTTTGAAACCTTTATTTTTATTCTTATTTTTGTTTAATTACCCTTTCTAAAAGTTTCATTGTATGACTGGTAACCCTAATTTCATGATATCATTACATTTATGAATATATCATTTGCTTTTGTATAAAGATATTAACATATTTTTTCTTCATTCCTCATACATTTTCCTCGTTCTTAGAATAATGTTGAATATATTAAATAACCATATACTTCCTTTATCTCCTAAATATTTTAAAACTTCAATTAGTATGCTATTTCCCACTTTTCATTTTTTCCAAAGCAATCTTAATTTAAATGACTCTAATTTTGACTTTTCTTCATCTTAAATTCAATAGCTGCCCAATAAATATTTTTTAAAAATTAGTCAAATATATTTTGCAAAAAACTTTAATTAAATTAATTTTAGAAATTGATATGTTCTAATGCCAACAAAGGCAAGCATCAATATCAGAAGCATCTTCTTTACCGAAAGTTTCCTAGGTACATTTGCTGGTGGTCCACTTGTTGCCTCAACATGATCAACTACAAGGCTTCCACATGGCAGCCTAAGATAAAAGAAGGAATAAGATATCATAAGAATAATTTTTTTTCTTAAACTAATTATTTTAAAGAATTTGACTAATTAAAAATTAAGATGAAATATCACTTGTAAGAATAAATTAATTATAATATAATAATTTTATAAATTCATAAGAAGAAATAAAAAATAATAATTACGGTCAAATTTAATTATTTTTTTGTTATTAAATGTTGGATGAGAAAATTATAAATGTGCAAAAATGATTGTTAGCTTTATTCTTAAATTTATTTTTATATTTTCTCTCTAAAAAACAATTAATTTATATACCAAACTAATAATTATTAATTCGTTTGGCGAATGGATAAAACGCAAAGAAAGATGCTTGAAATCTTGAGCGTAGGCGAACAGCCAGCGAGTATGGAACCTATGATGGTGGAGGAGACCTGGTCCCACCAACTCCACCGCTCCGATTTAAAAGGCGCACAGCAGTTTGACACATCGACGCCGTAAACGGACCTGCGCTACATGGACGTCTCTTTTCGGAGATTGTAACTGAAGTAGGAACTTCCAGAACTTTCCCCAGGTGAGTAGCCGAAGCGTGTGTGGTCATCAATGGCTGACGTACCCGTGAGAGCCACGGGGACCGTGAGATGGTTCAGCGGGCAGAAGGGCTTCGGTTTCATAGCTCCGGACTACGGCGGCGACGATCTTTTCGTTCACCAAACCTCGATTCTGTCCGACGGGTTTCGGACCCTCTACGACGGCGGAAAGGTGGAATTCACTGTCGATTGTGGCGAAGATGGCCGCACAAAAGCCGTAGATGTAGTGGGTCTTGGCAGATCTCACCGGCCCGGGGGCGACGGAGGTCGGAGAGGGGGTTACGGTGCAAGGGGTGATCCGGGCAGAGGCGGTAGCTATATTATGTACGATGGCGGTTATGGGCAACGTGGGAGGGCTGGGCGGAGAGGCGGCGGCGGGGGCTATGATGCTGTCGACCGCGGCGGTTATGGCGGAGGGCGCGGCAGCTATGGCGGCGGCGGCGGCGGCTACGGTGGTTCTGGTGGTGGTGGTGGTGCTTGTTACAATTGTGGACGACTTGGTCATCTGGCAAGGGATTGTTATCAGGGTAGTGGTGGTGGGAGGCCGAGATACGGTGGTGGATATTCGAGCGGTGGTGGTGGGGCGTGTTACAATTGTGGAGAGGAAGGGCATTTTGCGAGGGATTGTCCTATTGACGAGAATTGAGAAAGTGTATCTTTCTTTAATGGGTGTTTCCAATTAGGTTTATTGTTTGTTTTTGTGGTTTCTCACTCATCGGTTCTTGGTGATTGATTTGGGTGTGAAGTGTGCAAGGAAGATGAATTAGAAGGGCCACCGCCAGCAGTTGTTTCTCCTCGTTGGGTTTTTTGTCTCCCCTGTTTTGGGTATATTTGACACGCGGGATTTGATAATATGGGTAATTGTTTGCATGTGATATAGTTTTTCCTTTCTTAATGATTGTTTTTAGTCCATTAATTACCATAACTTGTTCAATATGAAATTAATGAAAAGCATATCTGTTGATTTCTAGAGGCTGGAGTTCGTCAGTTCTTTTATTACGTACATTAATGATATTTACATTGGGTTCGGTTCTCACTTTGTAATCTACATTGAACTGCCATCGTTATTGTTTCATAAACTTGAGGCCTTGTAAAACTGAAGTTGAGTGCCAATAGTAATGCTTATTCTTGTGATCTCTATGGGTGTGATTGGGATAGTTCTATCTTTTAAACACTGTGTGGGGATGGATGTCACGGATTTTCTATATATATATATATATATATATTTTGTATGGCTAGAATATTTTTCCCTTCATCCTTATCTAGGAAAAAATGAAATATTCTTGTGGACGTCCTTTTTCTTTTTTATTTGGTGATTCTGGAAAGCATATCATTGAATTGAAATCGCATAGGAGGTGGAGAAAAATTTGAAAAATGGTAGGTTATCTGTATTTTGTCACTGTCAATTAAATGCAAGCCATGCTAGTGGCCACACAGAAATGCACAATTACACAGACCTATTTATAGGTGCAATTTGCAGTTTGTTGTGTTTCTTCATATGGTATAGCATTGATTCTTCTTTTATGAAATAATGAGAACCGAGCCGTACATATATGGTGGCGCTTGAGTTTTATGTTACCTTATCTTGTTTAGTAACATATGACGATGATGGTGTTGGATGGTTTTTTTTTTTTTTTGGCCGCCGGGGGGGGGGGGGAGGAAGAGAACGGAAGATTGCAAATTTTCTCCCTTTTAGACAATGACCAACCCCTCATGACATACTGAATTAATAGCCCCCTTCTGTTGTTTAATATTCTATCTTCTACAAGCCCTTTGTTTATTTTTTAAATTGATAAAACCAAGTCTGTTAATTACTAATATGAGACAACTGAAATGCCAAACATTGAATATTTTATCACAATGTTTCAGCATCAGATGGCTATTGACTTGCATAGTTCTACGCCACGCACCAATAAATAGGAAGCTGACTTGTGCTGACTGCAGAGTTTGCTGTATAGTATAATAAATATATTGTGAATGTGATATTTATACTGGAGAAGTTATCAAACAAATAATGATGCTGGTTGCCATAGATCTTACATTTTTTCTTCCGAATTATCATTCATTTTATCATGATTTATTAGGTTGTTTTGGAAAATGGAACCATACCTGTATGACCTTCACTGCACTTTATATGTTAAAAGCACCAATTTTGTATTAACAGTTGCTGTATTTTGCAAATATTTAATGACCCTTTTACCTTTTAAATTTGTAAATTAAATCATCTTTGAATTTGTTTTTTGGTCTTTAGAGTGCCCCCTTTGTCCCTTGTGTGCAGAGCTTGCGCTTTCCCTCTCTCAATCTCTCCTCTACCCTTACCATGCAGAGCAAGCTCTACACTCTCATTTCTCTCTCCTTTTAACTCTCTCAGGCATTCTCTATTGCCTCTATGCTATTTTCCATCTCTCTCTCTCTCTTTTCAGATCTGAGGGGAGATCTGGCTGAATGGCGGTGATGGCTGCTTGCAGCAGTGTGGTACTGTAACAGGGGGGGTCACAGGCAGTTTTTTTCCCTTTTTTTTGGGGGAAAGCTTCATCTGTTTTTCTCTTTTTGCTCATGTCTTTGTTTTAAAATTTAAAGTTGTGTTGTATGGGGGTATGCTTGTTGAGAATAAAGAACAAATTCCCGAAACCTGTGAGAAACAAAATAGAAAAAAAAAAAATAACGCCAAAGAAAAATCAATCACACGCACAAGATAATATTTACGTGGTTCGGCAATTTCGCCTACGTCCACGGAGTTGCAGGGATTTTAATATTATCAGGAAGAAAACACAGAGAGTGCGGCGATACAATGCTCTCCCTCTCGCTCTCTCGCAGGTACAACCACACACACCCTAATCACCCGAAAGCAATTCTTTTTATATGTTGCGCCTAGGGTTCCGTTCCGAATGGGCTCCAAAATTTTCCCGGGGGCAACCCCCACGAGTACGGCTTGTGCCGCTTAGTCCATGAGCACTGCGGCTTGGGCCGTTAGGATAGAAATCTCTAATTAAATAGAGATCGGGTCGTCATCCAAATTAAAACACAACTAGGCTCCACAAAAAGCCCAACAATGCTTAACTACATTATATTTCTTGAATCTGATGAATTAGTCAGTATCTCATTATCTTCAAAGATATTTCAAGTTTTTAGAAGGGTAATGCAAGAAGTCCAATTAAAATAATTTTTACTTTATAATTTAAAGCACATTTAGGTTTATTGATGCACATTTATGTATAAAAGAGATGTTCATTAATTAAGGTATATTGAAGTTTTTGGCTCTCTCTCTCTCTCTCTCTCTCTCTCTCCCCTCTTTTGTCACAGAAAGATATTGGGGCATTGAAGTTATGGATAAAGTGCTAGGAGTAGGATTTAATATAATTCAATGAGCTTGCTCTCAAATAGTTCCATCTTTTTGCCAATTAAGTCATCTGTACAGCCATACATGTTTCCAAGCATCAATCTTGATGCAAGCAATCCGAAGTGCATGGGATATTTTGGCCTTTATGTTCTGTTCTTCGTCATATTTTTGACCCTTATTTCTATCTTTGCAATACATGGTTTACATGTTTATGATACCTGAAGGGGAAGCTTGTAGCATGGATTCAAAACTCATGTTTTTTCGGAAAATTTTCATCAAATGCATGTTTTGTAGCAAATTTCCCCCCTATTTGTCTCCATTGCTTTAGGTGTCAGTCATAAATCACCTTTTTTAGGTGCCATTTTGGTGGTTGTATGGTTGCATAGTTTTTACAAATGTACAATTCATGATTTGGATTGATTCAGCCCCAAAACTAGTAGTCCTGGTCTAAAGTGGTTTGAGATCCTGAAAAGGAAGCCCTTTTAATGCACCCCCCCCCCCAACCCCACAAGGGAATTCCCTCCGTATCTATAATTATTTATAGAAAAAGCTTCAACATTTGGCCTTCTCTTTAAGAATTTTAAACATTCGTGAATTTTGGGCTTCATCTCTCCACCCTGGGAGCAGAACATTGTTCTGCCATTGAGAAGTAAGAGTTGTTCTGCCATAGTGCTGATTTGCTAGGGAGATTTTGAAGTTTGGGAGAGTTCTTGACTTCAAAACTTAGTTTTTATTAGTGTTTTGATAAGAAGAATTTTATCATTCTTATTTATGTTGATTACTTTTTCTTGCTTTTTAGTTCCTAGAAAAAGAATCATATGCACAAAAATGATTTTTAAATACCAATATTCAATTGTTTTAGTAATTTCTCTTGATTATTTTCCATATTTTTATTATATCATAGTCCCTTTTTACTTTTAAGCTTTTATATAATAAGTTCATATTTATTAAAATAATTTTATTTTCAACATTTTGTTTATTGTACATATATGCATGTCATTTGGATCAATTTTGGAAATTTGTACTGAATATTACAATTTGATATGATTCTGAATTTCCAAACTTGGGATTTATACTCATGATTTGAATCTCAATTTGACCACTTTGGGTTGTTGTAGTTATGTGGTGGTTGCATGGTTGTTGTAATCATGTGCATGCTGGTTGTGATTACTAAATTTTTATGTTCTTTTTTGTATTCAAGGCATTAATTTTTTCTTACACATCTATTGTCTGTGCCTTGCCGCTACTTGAATTAAGTTCTGTATTAAAACAAAATGTTTGAATATTATAGTGAAGAAGAATATGCAAAGATAAATGTCTTAGTCAATCTAAATAAATGCTGAGGA
The DNA here is from genome assembly GCF_029873635.1 of Malania oleifera. Taxonomy (NCBI): domain Eukaryota; kingdom Viridiplantae; phylum Streptophyta; class Magnoliopsida; order Santalales; family Ximeniaceae; genus Malania; species Malania oleifera. The sequence goes on along the minus strand of NC_080424.1, from coordinate 24,989,193 downwards.
AAACTTAAATTATATCATTCTTCCACATTTATACTTAGTTCCAAAAATGTTTTTGTTATTTAAATTATTTATGCCTCTCCATTCTAAATTTCTAATTGTTGAAATAACATACTCTCTTCTAACACTCCCCCTCAAGCTGGAAGTGTATAAATATCACCCCACCCCAGCTTTTTGCAACAATTAGACAAGGTAGACTTAAATAAATGCTTTGTAAAAGTATCGCCCAACTGATCCACATGTTTCACAAAAGCAGTCCTTACATCCTTCAACACATAGCATTTTGTTTCTGTCATAAGAGACTCTAGACAGATAAGCTCACCCAAAGTATGAGTCACAAGTTGGTATTCTGCTTCAACACTAGATCTTGCTACATTAGTTTGTTTCTTGCTACTCCAGGTAACAAGATTACCTCCCATGAATGTCAAGTATCCAATAATAGACCTTCGATCATCAGCAGAGCCATTAGAGTATCACATGATCTCATTGTTTTAGTTACATTTATATAGCAAACCTTCACTGGGAAAGTCTTTCAGATGCCACAAAATTCTACAAATAGCATCCTAGTGTGGTCGTTTGGGATTTTCCATAAACTAATTTACCACCTCCATTACAAAAGATACCTCAGGTTTAGTGACAATCAAGTAGATCAACTTGTCAACCAACTACCTATTTCGATGTTAGTTTTCAAGTCTGGTCTAATATCCCTGGACGACTTCATGTTAGGATTCATAGGAGCATCAACTGGTCTATGTTGCAACAAACTAGTCTTACTTAGCAAGTCCAAGGTATATTTTCATTGAGATAGACTCAAACCTTTCCAACACTGTACAATTTCAATACCAAGAAACTAACGCGGAGTATCGAAATCCTTGATTTGAAATTTAGCTTGAAGCCACTATTTAACATCTGCAATCCCGCTTTGGTCACTACCAGTGGTGATGATATCATCAACATAAACTACTAGAAGTATCACACCTCTCTCCTTTTCATGGACAAAGACCAAATGATGAGAATGGAATTGGATAAAGCCAAATGTAGAGACTGCTGCCCTATATTTGTCAGACGAGGCATGGGGAGACTGCTTAAGACCATAGATGGCCTTATGCAATGTAGATACTTTAGCATCCTCCTCCTGAGCAACATACCTAGAATTTACTCCATGTATACACTTCTTGCAAATCTCCATAAAAAGGCATTATTTACATTCAAATGGTATAAGGGCCAATCAAAATTAACTACCAACGAGCAACACACAAATAGAATTTAGTTGAGCAATAGGGGAGAATTCCTCAAAATAATCAATACCATATGTTTGGGTGTGCCCCTTGGCAACCAATCGGGCCTTAAGCCATTCAATAGAGGCATTAGGAAGATATTTAATAGTGTAGACCCAATGACATCTAACCACCGCCTTACCAAGAGGAAGATCCACCAAGTATCATGTGCCTTAAGTCATCAAGGCATCCCTTTCTACATCCATTGCATGCTTCCACCTAGGATTAGCTAGCGCTTCAACATTTGAGTAAGTGATAGAAATAGAGAAAATAGACGAGGAAAAAAATACATAGGGCTAGTAAGGTGAAGAATTGAAATAACTTAGGGCCACGAAGTTAATGTTCAAGTATCTTTTTGGTGAGCAATGAGCAAATCCAAGTCACAATGGGATGGATCTCTAGAACCAGAAATTGGAACAATGAATGGCAGAAGAGGTGGTTGATGCAGGGGCAGCATCAAGGTTCTGCCATGAGAGAGATTAAAAGGAATAGAAGAGAGGAAGGGAGGGGAAGGGAGGAGAGGGGAGGTACCAAGGGGGAACTCATGTTCAATCAACAATTCAAATTCATCAACAATTAACTTACAACATTGCTTTCATACAGTATTCATAAGAAAGCCTAAACACATAAAATTACACACATACCCCTAAAACTACATGAATTACAAACATCCCCCTACTTTACACAAAATTTACAAACAATTCCCCAAAATACACATAATATTATACTAATTAAACTAAATACATAATAAACTACTAAACCCAACAATCCCTTAATCCAATTATTCTTAATTATTCTCCAACATGGTTCTTCCCAAGATCTTGCTTTTTGTCCTACATCATGGTTGCATGGTGGTAATGATGTTTGTGCTTGCTTTCCGTCGCTTATAATTTTATAAACCCTTAATTGTTTCTTTGGGTTTGGATTTGATGGATTTGGAAGAGGAGCAGAGATTTAAAAAAAAAGGATAATGGAAGGAACCAGGGGATCAACACATGGGAGGGAGAAAAGGGGGGGGGGGGGGGAGAATAAAAAACTGTTGATGGTCTCAAAATGGATTCCTCCAAGGAGTATCTTGCACTAGAGAAATAAGGTGTACCTTCAAAAAAGGTGACAACTTCACTAACATATTTCTTGTGAGTGGGGAACATAACATCTATAACCTTTCTGAGTTCTCGAACACTTGTCTAAAACACATCTAACAACACGAGGAGAAAACTTGTACTGTCTAGTATGTGGAACATGAACAAAGCATGTGCAACCAAATACATGAGGCATGATAGAGAACATGGATGCTTTTGGATACATGATGGAGAAGGAATTTGTCCCCTAGAACACTAGAGGGCATACTATTGAGCAGAAAACATGCTGTAAGAAGAAGATCTGTCTAGAAAGTTTTAGGTATATGCATATGAAGGAGGAGAGACCATGCTATGTCAAGTAAATGCCTATTTTTTCTTTCAGCTACTCCATTTTGTTGAGGGGTATGTATGCATGATGTTTGATGAATAATCTCTTTGGCCAAGATAAAAGAATGAAGCTCATTTTGAACAAATTCAAGTGCATTATCAGATAAGAAAAATTGAATACCAATGCCAAACTGAGTTTTTATTTCTTTGTAGAATTGAGTTTTTATTTATTTCAAAAAATTCGTACCTATCTTTTAACAAAAACATTCAGGTCATATGCAAAAAATCGTCCACAAAGGATACAAAATATTGATGACCATTCAAATTCTTGACTGTACACAAACCCCAAATATTTGAATGAATAATAGAAAACAATGATTTACTACACGAATTGATTCTAGAAGGAAAAGATGTCCCTAACATCCTTTCCCAACTGATATGCAGTACACTAAAAACGAGAAACAGACTTGAACATGGGAAGCATTCTTGTAATTTTTGAAGGGAATGGATGACCCAATCAGGCATGCCAATGATCAAGAAAACACCATGAGTAGAAATTGAAGTGGTTTGAGAAGAGCTGATTAGATCACCACCATCGTCGAAACAGTACAGGCCATCCTTCTCAGGCCCTCTACCAATCCTCTTGGAGATTCTGAATGACACAATGAGAAGGACAGAAAGTCACTGAACAACTATGACATTTTGTTAATTGACTAATTGATAATAGGTTTGAGGGAAATTTAGGCACGTATAACGTAGGAGATAGGCATGAAAGGAAGCAAGAGAATATTGCCACAACCTGAAACTGGTGTAATCAAGCCATCCGTAAGATTAACATTAAAGTGTAAAGCATTGGGTTTCAAGGACTATAATAAATTAGGATTACTTGCCATAAGGGAGGAGGCACAAGAATCAATAACCTAGGGTGAAGAGGATGAGGAGGCAAGGAGCCCTGTTCTACCTGAATGGGCCACAATAGCATAGGATGTTGAAGAATGAGTTTGGCGTTGTTCAACCATGCGGATAAGATTGTTATACTCCTCTCAGGACAAAGTAGATGAGTACTCTAAGTCCCAAATGGAGTGGATAGGTGCATTTGAACTTTCAACAGTGGAATCACCCTTAGCAAAAGGCTGATTAACCCAAGTGTTTTTCCTATGGAGATCCTACAGCGATCAACTATGTGGTTTTGCTTGCCACCATCTGTGCAAGTGTTGGAATTGACACGATGGGTTTCTTGTCTTGATACACTACCTCTGCTTTCCAAACCCTGCCCTCATTCTCCAACACTGACCACGATTGGAGGTGGTGCTAAACATGGTTCACTGAGAGCTATCTTTGGTGATTTGTCGGTCTAGCTTATGCTTCATTCATGAATGATATGGTTTCATTCGCAAGAATGTGTTGAATTTTTGAACTCAACTTAGAAGCTTGGCAGCCCAAAGTTTGCCTCTTAATCATCCCAATGCCCAAACTAACTGTTTGATAAATGTTGTATTCCTTCCACGTACCCTTCAAAGTGCTATCATACTCACAAATGGACCTAATTTCTTGGTCATATTTGAAAAACTTCTCATATAGGTAAGAAACACAAGTTCGATTTTTATCTTGAGAGAAGCTTTCACAAAGATCATCCCATAGGACCTTGGCTATTTTATGAAACATCACGTTTGCAGCAATTCGTGGCTCCATGCTATTCCACTTCCACACAGTCTATCGTCATAATCCTTGGGGTTTGGAGGAGGAGAATGCAACAAACACTTGTACTTCCCTCTCTCATTAATGTACACACACGTACTGGCTGAGGCCACAACAGGTAGTTAGAGGATTCAATCAATTTGATGGCTATGATCTGTACGTTAACGGTATCAGCTGAAATTTTCTATGTAGAGGCCGCCATCAAAACCACCCCCTATACGCTACGACTAGTGCACACTAGTATTGGGAATGAATAACACAACAACTATGGAGAATCAGGCAGCACACAGAGCCCAAAGCAGCAGTTCAAGAGGTAGCTCTTACCACAAAACTGAAGTTAAAATCCTACAAGGAATTACATAACTACACAGTGGAAGGCAGCTCACAAGAAGCGTCACAGGCATTTAATAAACAACATAGCGGCACAGTAGCTGCAGGGATTATTTCTGGCAGCAACAAGAAGCTAATGCAGTCATTGAGCACCAATAGAAACCTCCGGAAAATGATATAAGAGTGCAAGCAAGCAAGCAATTACAACATGTAGAATTAAAACAGCTTCACCATGCCAACACCAGCTAGAACAGATGAACAGCACAAGCAGTATACCTGAAACAGAGCATGACTGCTTCACATTAGCAAACCGCCACAAACACTAAGCATCCTACCAAGGATGCTGCACGGCCAAACCACGATGGAAAAGGGTCCTTAAATGACTCTTAAAGCCAAACAGAAAATCGGATTTGAGAATTAATTAGGCAAAAATAAGGAAAAAGAAAATGAAAAACAGTCTCCAAAGAAACAGCTCTGATGAATCTGACTTAGAGTAGACTAATGCTCTGATGCCATGTTGTAAAACTAGAGATAGAGCTGAGAAGAAGAGAAGAAAAGAAGAAGAAAGAAAAATAAGAAGAGGCTGCAGTTTTCATGGAGCCTTAAGTACAGCTCCAGGTCTGCCTTATATATTATTAATAATAAGAACTCTTAAGACCAAAAAACATTTCCATCAAACAACCTAATTGGTGAAATAACATATTCTCTTCTAACAGGTTGGATTGTGAATATTTGATTGCACTACTACATAGAATAGAGTTTGTATTTTCATTTAGTTTCTTGATCCTTTCACTTGTCCTATTGAATATGATCCTTTTTAACAAACGATGCCAAATCAATCTGACAGCATATTCCCAAAATGAGCACCCTGGTTCTTTGCTAGGGTTTCTTGTGGATTGCCTAACCAAATTGCTTGGAGGTTTTTGAGAGGATTCAATGCTAAAAAGAAAGGTAAGTAATTAAAGATTCATTATGCCTCTTGCCTAGGATTGTATTTTGATCTTTGTTTATTTTATTTTTTTTCAAATAACTTTCTTGTTGAAGTGATTTGTGTATTAATGAAAATAATCTAAATGAATCCAACAACAGATCCCTATGAGTGTGTTTGTGCTCTATTATCCTATGTTTGGAGAAGCCTTGGATTTGGAGTTGTATTGGATTTGAATAAAATGTAGTGTGAAATTGTGTTGAAATTTATTCAAATCCACTCAAATCCATGTCTTAGGTCCGAAATACATGCTCCCAAACACTGCCTTAGGGTTTTGAGGTGAGATAATGGGAAGGCCTTGAGGAAAGTCAACAAATAAGGAAAAGGTAAGATAAAAAATGATGACCGTTGATTCCATTAGTGATCATACATGCTTCATGGTACTATTTGTGAACGGAAGTGATGGGGGCATTAGTACCTTCTTGACAACTGCATGTGGCCTAATTTCATGCATCAAAATTTACTAATTAGGTGACATAGTTTAACTTAGGATTTCATAAATACTTATAATTCGGTGATTTAACCACATGTAAGTTAAATATAACAGCTAGTTCCTACTTTGAGTTTTGTGTCTACTGCCTAACCTTGACTGTGAGTCTTGTCAATTAGGAAAGCATCATTGTGTTCCCTTTGCCTGCCAAGTCAATAAAAGAGCTGTTAGCTCCTTTATTTTAGTCCATCATGATGTTTGGGGTCCTAGTCATGTCATGTTAAAATTGGGGTTTCAATACTTTGTTACATTTTTTGATGACTTTTCCAAAATGAATTGGTTGTATTTAATGAAAGATTGTTATGAGTTGTTTAATATATTTTGTGCTTTCTATTCTCAAAATAAAGAACTTGGTTTGATATGCTAGTCCAGATACTTTGTAGTGATAATGTTAGGGAGTACTCCAATATTAAATTCACTACTTATATGACCAACTTTGGCATGTTCCATCGGTCATCTTGTGCCCACACTCCACAAAAAAATGGAGTTACGAAGAGTAAAAACAAAGATATTCTTGTAGTCACTTAAACCCTATTGTATCTATTAGTGGTTATTTTAATCTTTTAGTATTATTAAGTGTGTTAGTGTTTTGTTAATTAATGAGAATTAGTAAGGGTATTATGGTCATTAGAATGTATTTGATATGCATTATAAATAGAGGGAGCAACCTATCTTTGTGTTAGTTTATTCATTTAATAAGAACCTCAATAGTATCAAATGAATGTCCCCAAAGTTTTTTTGGAGTGATGTTATGCTCACCACTTGCTCTATCATCTATAAAATGCCATCTTCTGTCCTTGGTGGTAAAATCCCATATTCAAGCATCTTCCCTAAGACTCCTTTGTTCTCCCTTCCTCCTCATATATTTGGTTGTGTCCATTGTTCATCAATTAAATCCAAGAAGGGATAAATTGGATCCTTGTGCTATCAAATGTATTTTTTAGGGTTATTCTTGTCTCAAATAGGATATCAATATCATAGCCCCACTTTACATCGATTATTTGTCTCTGTTGATATCACCTTTTTTGGGTCTACACTTTGCTATTTTGATTCCTTGAGTTCTGTTGATATTGATGAGTCCCTTCCTTTGCCAAGCCCTTTTGATCCTAATCTATTTTCTTCGTTCAGTCTTCCTACATCTTCATCCAGTTTGAGCCCTTCTCATCACTTGGGTTGTCCCAATTTTCAAGTGTACACATGACGACTCAAAGGAGGAGAGTCTCCTCTAGCTTCCACTTCTATGCCTCGAATTCCCTCGTCAAATGATCTTTTCCCCAAGTGGTTGATCCTCCTATTGTTGTTAAAAAAGATTAATGCACTTGTTACCAACATCGAATTCCTAATATTTTTTATGATTTCTTGTCATCCTCATACTATTGTTTTGTTAGTACTTTGTCTTCAGTTGCTCTTCCAAAGTCTATTTATAAAGCCTTATTCCAATCTAGGTGGAGGAATGCAATGATAGAAGAGATGCATGCTCTATAGGATAATGATACTTGGGGGTTGGTGCCTCTTCCTCGTGATAAGTCTATGGTTGGTTGTTGTTGGGTGTACACTGTGAAGGTCAATCCAAATGATTCCATTGCTCAATTGAAGGCCCGCCTTGTTGCTAAGGGATATACTAAGGTGTATGGCTTAGTGATGTATGACAAGAAGTAAGACATTTGGAAGATCCTTGTAGGAAAATAATTAAGAAGAGTGGGTTAAGGAATTGTGGGGTTAAGTTTGTAGTTTATTATGTGTTTTTACTATTAATTAATATAGGATTATGTGTATTTGGGGGTTGTTTGTGATATTTGTGTAAAGTAGAGGCATCTTTGTACGTAATGTAGTTTTAGGGGTTTATGTGTAATTTATGTAAAGTGGCTTTCTTATAAATAGTGTGTGAAATTCATGATGTAGGTAGTTGTTGATGAGTTTGAATTGAACTTAATGTGAGTTTCCCCCCTGGTATCTCCTCTCTCCTCCCTTCCCCTTCCTTCCTCTCTTCTAATTTTTCCATGGCTGTTAAACCTTGATGCTGCCCCTGCATCATTTAGGAAAAATTCTCCTCGAATTTTGAAATGTTGGAGGATTAAAAGGGAGAAGCAAACTTGGATTCTTTGAAAGCCAGTGATTGGATAAGACAAGAAACCATGCTCCATTGGCAGCACCATAGACTTGACTTGAGAATTAGCATCAATGAACTCATCAGGGTGACATACTCTACAATAAGAATGTTTGAAAGACTTTGGATGTCTTCAAACACATTCATTGCCTTAGTTGTAGTGTCTTTAAGTTGGGTAACTTTAACATGATCAATAATATCAGATTCTTTGTCTTGGTTAATTGGTAGAGCAGACTTCAACACGATTTTCTTCCCATTACCATGGAAGACATATGTGTTCTCAAGCCCTCGAGTCACACCCAAATCATCCAACCAAGGAGTACATGGCCAATATTCATAGGTATGATATCACACCAAACATTATCAAAGTAAGCACCGATTTGGATAGGAACCAAATAAACATGTAAGGTAGTGTTATCATTCCAAGACATGTCATAAGGTGTTGGATGAAATTCTGGATAAAGTTGCATTCGAATGACTCCATTTAAGGAAACCACATTCATTGGACATCTCCCATCAATGATGATTTTGCAAACCTTTTCTCCACATTTGAGAAAGGTGTTGAAAAGCTTGAAATTGTGCCCAAAGTTTGGCAAATGGCATTCCCTTTTCCTATAATTTGTCTCCATGTTGCTGAAAATCTATGCTTATACTTGCTGCAGCTATATATCTCAACTCTTTAACACAATTTCCCACGTCTTACTCCAATTTCTCAAAAAAACTATCTATAATTCACCTTGATATTGATTGTCCTGCTGAAATGAAACAAATTCATGAAGAAAACACAAATTACAGCAACAAAACCTGATTTTTGATGCTGGCAGTGACAATTTCTAGGGTTTCATGCCAAATTATTGTGCTTGCTTACGATATATTGTGTCTGCAATCAAAATATCAAGCTGCAGATCAAATTATTGTGGAGAAACTCAAAATACTGTGGTTGCAGGCAATTTCTCATGAGACAGGAAATTGCAAGACTGTGGGAGCTTTTCTCACGCGCTTCGCCGACACATGGGGTGAGTGATGACAAAACACATGACACTAGGGATTCTTAAGGGTCGATGGCTGGAGTATGTTAGGCCGGCGTGTGAGCCTGTTCTGGTGATCAGAAGGCGATGAAATTATCAGGAAGCAACATCGGATTGTTTTGTTTTTGATGGTGTGGGTGGTGTTGCAGGATGCCGGCTGGAAAGTGGTGTTTGAAGAAATGGAGACACAACTGGAATTTTCTGAGAAGTTCAGAGACTGCAGAACTGTTTTTCAGTTTTTGTTTTTATTTTTTTTTTAAACTGAAATTCAGAAATGGAGAGAGAGAGAGTTAAGAAACTGAAGGAGAAAAAAAGAAGAAGATGGGAGATTGGATGAGTTGCTGGACAGAAATCGCCAAGAGACAGCCACATAATTCAGAAATGAGAAAGAGAGTTGAGGAGGTTGAAAGAGTTGTTGGACAGAAACTGCTAGAAACTGCCAAGAGGCAGCCACAGAATTCAAAAATGAGAGAGAGTTGTGGGAGAGAATTAAAGAGAAGAAGAAGAAGAGGAGAAGAGAAACAGAGAAGAAGCAAGGGGGCAGAAGGCTGCTGGGCGGCAAAGGATTAGGGACAGAGGAGGATATCAGAATAGAAAACCAGAGAACAAGAAGAGAAGAAAGAAGAAGCAACAGCAGAGAGGAAGCAGAAGTTACAGAAAAAAGGAGAGAAGGAAAGAAGAAGAAGAGGAGGAAAAGAAGCAGCAACTGGGGGGGAGGGAGAAGTTACAGAACAGAAGAGGAGAAGGGAAGAAGAAGTTGCAGCAGAGGGAGATAGAAGTTGCAGAATTTTTGGGGGGGGGGGGGGGAGGAAGAAGAAAAGGAAAGGGGAAAGAAGATGATTGAAAGGAAAAGATGGGGGAATTGAAATGGAAGAAATATATCGTGGTTGGACTCTAGTACCAAATGATGCAGGGGCAACGTCAAGGTTCTGCAGCCATGGTGAAATTAGAAGAGAGGAAACAAGGGGAAGGGAGGAGAGAGGAGATATTAGGGGGAAAACTCATGTTCAATTCAATTCAAACTCATCAACAAGTGCCTACATCATGGCTTTCACACACTGTTTATAAGAAAGCCTCTTTACATAAATTACACATAAAGCCCTAAAACTACATTATATTACAAGCATATCGCTACTTTACTCAAGTATCACAGACAACCCCCAAATACACATAATCCTATACTAATTAATACTAAAAACACATAATAATCTACTAACTTAACCCCTCAATTCCTTAACCCGCTCTTCTTAATTGTTTTCCTACAAGGATCTTGCTAATGTCTTACTTGTCATACATCACTTGAACTATTCAAACACATTCTCCCCTCTCGCCAAACTTGCCTTAGTATGTTTTTTCATCTCCTTAGCCGCTGCCTATCATTGGCCTCTCCACCAGTTAGACAAGAAGATTGCTTTCCTACATGGTGATATTTAGGAGGAGGTCTATATGGAGCAACCGCCTGGGTTTGTTGCTCAGGGAAGTTTGGCTTATTGTGTGAGCTCAAGAAGTCATTATATGGTTTAATATAGCCTCCTAGGGCATAGTTTGGTCGATTTTATGCTCTAGTACTTGAGTTTGACCTTCGACTGTGTGCACTAGATCATTCTATTTTTTATTATTATACTACATCCGAAAGGATTTTGCGTATTGTGTATATGGATGATATTGTGATTGCTAATGATGATGATTAAGCTATCTAGAGCCTAAAGCATTTCCTGCATGCTAAGTTTCAGACAAAGGATTTGCGACCATTAAAGTACTTATTGGGTATAGAAGTATCGAGATCTTGTACAAAGATCGTCTTGTTATAATGGAAGTATGTTCTTGATCTTTTAGATGAGACTAGATTGTTGAGATCCAAACCCATTGATACACCTATGGATCCTAATAGTATGCTAGTGCCAAATATAGGTGATTTGTTGTGCAACCTAGGATGATACCGAAGACTTGTTGGAAAGCTTAATTATCTCACGACCATTCGGCTGGATATTTCTTCTTTCACAGCTAGTGTTGTGAGCTAGTTTCTTGATTCTCTAAGAACAAGTCACTGGGATGCAGTAATTCACATCTTGAGATATCTCAAAGGTGCCCTTAGGAGAGGTTCTTATATTAGGATTGAGGTCACACTCATATTTTGGTATGTATGATGCAATTGGGCCGGATCACCATCCGATAAAAGATCCACAATTGGGTACTGTATCTTTGTTTGGTTTCTTAGAGGAGTAAGAAACAAACTGTGGTGGTTAGATCAAGTGTTGTCAGAGTATAGGGTCATGGCTCACACTACATGTCAACTTGTTTGGCGAAAAAACATGGTGGAAGAATTGGGTTTTCCGCATTCTCAATCTATGGAACTGATGTGTGATAATCAAGTTGTCGTTCATAGTGCCACCAACGCAGTATTCAATGAGCGGACAAAACACATCAAAGTTGATTGCCACTTTGTTTGGGAGAAACTTGTACAAAAGCTCATTACCACCACTCTTGTGAAGTCTAATCTGTAGCTTGTTGATTTATTTACTAAAGTTGGGGGGGGGGGGGTGCTCGTGTTAAATTCATTTGTAACAAGCTAGGAGCATATGACATATGCTCGAGTTTGAGGGGGAGTGCTTAGCCATTAGCATTATTATTTAATAGTGGGTTAGTGTTATTTTAATTAGTGAGAATTAGTGAGGGCATTATGGTCATTGGCATGGATTTTTGACTTATATTATAAATAGAGGGAGAGACCTATCATTTTGATTAGGCCTTCCATTTTACCCAATTATTCAGCAAGTTAGTGGCGACTTCATTGAATTTAAAGGGATAGGAACCTTATTCTCACAAATATTTCTCTCGTCACATGTCAAGCGTTGGATCTCTGAACTTGCATGTGTTGACAGTTCACAGTTAGAGTGCAGGAAACCTAGTTCCAACAAAGTTGTCTGTTGACAGAGTTGGGGTGGGTGATTTAAATGGATTTGATCTAGGAATAGTTGGACTTTTACATTTATAAACCCAAAACTTTATATAAGGTAATCCATCATATGCAGCTGAAAATTTTTATGAATGAGGGTGTAACTTATCTATTTCAGCTGTAAAGCTAGATCTTCACCTGGATTCAGATGCATGCTGCGTTAAATGTTTGCCCATATATCTCTCTCTCATAAAATTTTGTCATTGTATTGTATCGATTGCATCTTAAACGTACGTGCAATAGGTTCTGCAGAATTTCCCAGTCAAAGACAGTGCTGATTATATTTTACTATTTTAGTGGGCTTATAACTGGTGGCATGGAACAGGGTTGGAGCAAGAATATAGAAATTTGATGGTGCTTTTAGTTCTATTTTAGCATCAGGTGATTGGTTTCTGTATCTAAATTTGCACTTTTGGTAATAAACTTTGATTAGTCAAAGCACACATATTGTTGTTCCAATTACACTTGGAAAAATGGATAAAAATCTGTAAATTCAAGCTGAGTCCAATCTGCTTAAATTGACTAGTATTGATCTGCCTGATAAACGAGATAGATATAAATTGCAATTTGGCCATTTGATTATCTGCCTAATCCACCATGGGTTATTCGATCTGATCTGATCCAATTTGATTCGATCTGCATTGCTAGGTTTATAGTGGATTTTAATTTGATGAATCAAAACACTGCAATTGGTTATAGAGACTTATGGTTTGAAGTTATTAAGAAACACCCACTAGTCAATTGGTTTAAGAATTAGTTTTTAAAATAGCTTTGTTTTTTATATTTAAATTTATACAGAAAATTACATTTTGATTTTTGAATTTTTTTGAATTTTTGAGACTTGCATTTTAAGAATAGTTATATATATATATATATAAAATTTAAAGTTAGATGAATTTATATTTATGATTATAGTTTTAAGAATATTTATGTTTTTTATTTTGTTAATGTTTTACAATTTATCAAATTATAAATTCAAATACAACTTCAATTATTATTAACCAAATCGGTAAAAAATTATTCTAGGAATGACGAATTATCCGCCAACCATCACAGACTATCTGAAACCACCAAATTGAGTCAGATTTGGATTATAATTTGCTCAGATGATAATCTGCCTAGTCTGTCACGGATTATCCAACCCAGTCCACTTTGCTGGCCTAGATCCAATAGAATTTGTAGCAATTCTAAACAAGGAGTTGCAGTTCCAATAGAATATTTAGTTGTTATAAACAAGGAACATTGTTAATTGTTTTCAAATGTTCATTAGCTTCAGAAATGGGATATTAGGAGTCTGATTCTCATAAAAAAGCTTGATGTTGACTCTTGCAACCTACATTTGATGCACACATGCAGTAGTATTTGATTTTTTTTTTCGCATCTCTTCTTCCTCACAAGAGAGAACCAATAACCCAATTAGCCTTCCCTACCTTTTTCTGTTTAAGCCAGTGCCTTTGTGAGCAAATGTTGTATGAAAATTTACATTGTTGCGTACATAAACAAGAAAAATCCCACACCAACCAATCTTACTATTAACCAAGAAATGAAGGTTGTATGTTGGCCTGATCAGGGCGCTAACATATGTTTTTGCTTTCTAGGAGGCTCATCCTCCTAAATTACGGTTTTGGTTCATGCAGAGAAGGTGGCTGTCCATTGTATTGTTCTTACTTTTAACCAAGAAATGAAGGTTGGATGTAGAACAGACCTTATGCTTTTGCTTTCTGGAGGGTTCATCCTCCTATATTATGGTTTTGGTTCATGGAAGTGTGGCTGTTGTATTGTTGGAGTGGATGAAGTAGGTTTGGAATTTAATTCTTTGCTTCCTTATAAAAGGACCCATTTATCATAGCTTACCAAAGAGTTCTATAAAGGTGACCAATTGTTTAAAGGAGTGTGAGTAGACTCCCCTGCGGAAGGAAATTTTTTTTTTTTTTCTACTTCCTGCTGTTTTTATGTAATATTTCTCTTTAGTTATGGTACATCAAGAGAGAGAATTTCTTTTTAAAAAAAAATCGTTGCATTTTTTTCTCAACCAATATTATTTTTTTTATCCTCACTTTGTTTTTCTCTTCCCCTGCTAGTAAAATTTCTCTATAGTCCCTTTTGCCTCAGCACATCACCTAGCATGTCAATTTTGTTGGATCACTAAAACAAGCACAATGGGGATCAATAAACCTATTATTTATGCAATAAGTCCTGCCTGCATCACTTATGTTTCTCCTATTATCATGTTTGGGGGAGAGAGTGTGGGCTGGGAGCCTGGACAGAGTGCGAAAGAGAAAACCAGGGTTGGGAGGGGGGTGGTTTAGATTTGTTGGCAGAGGATGACGCCTCTGTGGAATGCACCTTTTGGGTAATGTGTGAATATAAGTATCCCTTTGTATTTTTTGTAGCATAGATTGACTAGGGAATTCAAACAAAATTGTGGTCAGTGTTGTTGGAGAAACAGAATCAAGAAATACAGCTCTATTGGTATCCATCCATGCTTTGAAATATTTATTTCCATGCCTTGAGGTTGCTGAGGCAAGCATCATTTTTAAAACATACGCTAATGCCTGGATTTTATTGACAGTATCTGCACAAAGGTGGGTACTGTACCTACAAGATGTATAGTAGTTTGCACTCAGCCGAGAAGTTTTGCAGCTATGAGCATTCCAACAAGAGTTTAGAGAAGTGATGGAGATACAGCTACCTGATAAAGTTTGATAAGCTGTTCGTTATGAGGATGTAGTTGGACCAAAGTCACCAAACACCATACTAAGGTGAGTCCTGTTTTACTTCAAGTGCCTATGATTCTCTTTGATGAGTTTTATTGTTTATAATGGCTATTTAGAAGTACCAGTGTATTGTTAAATCTTCTTTTCAATTATTTATTTATTTATTGTTTTTGTACATGTGTCTGCTTTTATTTTATTATGTGCTGCATCTTTGCATTTGCAGTTCATAGTAGCTAGGCTGGAATATTTTGATCCTAGGAAGTTATTTGCTTTTTGATTTTACTTTCACAATGGAAGCAAATTATTACTTCCCATGTGAAACGCAATTTATATACTGACTTGGCAAAAAAATTAAGTTCTCTAGAGGTGGATTGATATTTTTTGTTTTTGTTTTTAACTGGTTTTACTGTGTACCATTACGCTACACTACTAACATCAGTATTTTAAAATCACGAATTGAGTGCCTTGAAGTAATGTTGGTTCTTGATATGTAGATTGGGCATTCATTTTCCTTTTTGTTTAACTGGTTTGATTGGGTACCTTATGATAAGCTACCACTATTTAAAACAGTGATCATGGTTTTAAGACGTTCTACTGCTTTGAAGAGATACTAGTTTCTTTTACTTCACCATGTTAGGGACTCAGATTCTCTTGCAGGTTTTCTCCTCTACTTCTCAATCTCAGCTCCACACTTGTAAATTAAACAGGATTAGTGCTCATCCTCATCCTTCGTTGTACCTGGCCAAGATTCTCCAAATTTTAATGACTCACAAGGCTCCTTCCTCTTGAGTAGAGTTTATTTGCAACACATTTCCAAGGCTGTTAAAAAATATCTGAAAACTGATCTGATCCGAAAATCCGAACTGCATTTAACCGAATTGAAATTTCGGTTAACTGATTTATTTGTTTGGGTTTCAATTTATTTTTAAATTTTCAGATATCGGTTTAGTTTCAGCTTGTGTTGGTCCCAAACCGATAGTTACCTGAACCAAATCAGTATTAATAATTATATATAATATATATAATTATATATTTATAATATTATAATATAAATATTTAACTATATTAATATGATTATATAATATTTTAAAATTAAAAATTTAATTAGGACTAGTGGACTATCAGAGGTAGACTCATCTCCACTCTCCAAACTTTCATCGCTTAGTCTCTTCTCCACTCCACTCTCTAGTCTCCACTCTCTCCAGTCTCTTAGTCTCTAGCCACACGACCCACACCGAGCAATAGTGACGACACCTACACTAAGCTAGGAAGCTGGCTAGCATTGACCATTAGCAAATCTATTCAAATCGAAATGTATACAGCTTCCAATCTCCACTCCCCCCTTCAGCCGTCACACTAGTCGATGTAGTTGTTGACTTGTGAGTCCCCAGTCCCACCTTTTGCTCTTCGCCTTGTTGCCTAGTCGAATTTGCCCACATCTGTTGCCGTTGCCTTGTCGCCTTGCTAGATCTGCCTACGTCCGTTGCGGACTTGCCACCGCCTTACTAGGTCTACTGCCTTGTCGAATCTACAAGTATACTTACAAGAGATCATTGTGCTAGCTTGATAGGGCCTTCATATTAGAGTCGGTCTTTGTCTATTTAATTTGAATTTATCCCCATTTGTAAAGTTTTTTGCTATTTAAAATACAACAACAAACAACAACAATAAGCCTCAAGTCTCACTGGGTGGCATGAATCCTTCTCTGCGAATTCACCTGATCCAAAGCATTTCCCTCTATTAGATTAAGGGCTATTAAATCCTTCCTTACGACATTCCAAGTTATTTTAGGCCTACTCATATGCCTTTTTCATGCCAGAAATTATAACTATCTCCTCCTTATAGGTACTCTACTAGGTTTGCATTTCAAAATATTTATAAAATTTTTATGACAAGTTGGTTCGGATTGGATATCCGTATCAAACCGTCGGTTAACCGAAGTATTCGGTTTGGTTTCGGTTTAGAAAATCTTTGAACCAATGGGAGTTTCGGTTAAGTAAACAGAGGTTCGGTTTCTAGTCAGAAACTTTTTGAACCAATGGGATCAGTTCGGTTTGGTAAACATAGGTTCTGTTCGGATACCCAAACCATGAACAACCCTAATAATTGACATTTGTTTTTTTTTTTTTTTGCACGGGGAAATGTGTTTCTTACGTCATGGAATATTTCTTTAATATTGCAAGCTTTATTTATTTATTTGGGGTTAAATGTTTGGTTCATTTCTTTTATATGTTTTGCTCAGCAAATTCTCTCTTTTTTTTTTTTTTAAATTTTCACACATTAGTTTTCCACAAATTGTAAAAAACAAATTATTGAAGTAATCTATCAAATTAATGAATACTAGGCACAATATTTTCACTTCTTGTTTTATTTATTTAATTTTTTTGTAAATTGTAATTTTCTCTTCAAGGTTTGGGGTTAGGGTCAGGGTCAAGGTCGTAAAAGGTGACCCAAGATTCAAAATTGGAAGACATATTGGTGTGTATTTGCACTTTTTTGCAGTAAATATTGGTGCTCAATGGAAAGTATGCACATAGTTGGCTAAAAAAAAATTTAAAATAAATGTGCGATGCTGAAAAATGATATCCTTCTACGATTTTTGAGAAAGTGATGGTTTGTCTTTGGATTTTGATTTGTTGTTCCTAGTTTGACTCTAGGTTGATCGCCTGTGACAAAGTTGTGAGCTAGATATTTAGGGAGCTTGCTCTCTCACTCTTAGTATAGATTTGAAGCTTTTTAAAATTAAAAGCTAGTGAATAAATGAACATGTGTATTTTGATTTCTGGTGCCTCAAGTACTACATAGATGTATGTTTTCATAATCATAATTTCAACAGAAAATATGTGATAATGATAAAGTTAAATAGTTTTTGAAAGCTTGTTTAGACACTTCATGGCAATATTGAAATATTGATTATGCCATTTGTATATATGGCTCACTAAATTTGTGGTACTTTCAAGCATTTAAACAATGGTTATAAATATTGGACTGGTGGTAGATCTAGTATAGTCACTAGGCTGGTTAGTAAAATTGTGATGTTAGCATGATGTATACATATTATTATAATTATATATAAATATATGATACATATATATATCCAAAAAGAAAATAAATTATACATACTTCATATTAATCACTAAAATATAATGCATAAAACTAATTTAGAAAGTCTACAAGTATAGCAACTTGAATGGTAAATTAAAAATATTAATTTGTTTTTTAGCTATTGCATTCAAAATTTTCAATTTAAAAAAAAACGATTCACTCTCTTTTAAAAGTTTAATTAACAAAAATTAAAAGATATTGTTACACATTACAATGCTCATTTATAGGAGTGGGAGGAGTTGAGTTTTATTATACAAACTTGTTTAGTAAATTTCAACCAACCTTGAACTCAAGTTAACTTCAATTTGAACTTGAATATACTTTGTTCATGTATATAAATGAATTAAGTTGAACAAATTCCAACTTAGCAGAGATACTTAGTTGCTTATGAACGAGTTCTTTTGGAACCTCTTATTATGAGAAGTAGGCTCTTAAGATTTTATTAGGCAAAAGGTGAAAGGAGACTTTACTAATATATCCTGAGGTTGACCTTGAGTTTTGATCCTATCATTGAATTTAGGATTCTAGACATCTTCTACTTTTAGGTGAAGTATGCCTACTACAATCTATCAAACATAATTCAATCCTATTAGACAATCCTATTTTGAGCCTATTAAATGAGTCTAACCAATATTGTAATCAAGTTGTTCACGAGTCAAAATGAGTTGAACTTGTTCCTACTCAGGTTCAACATTTTAAAATGAGCCTCAAATTAGGACTGGGGAATTGATTGCTTATTTAAGGAATAAGCTATCAAGCTCTCTAGTCACTTAAGAGTGGTTTGGTTTATTTCTAGCCCTACCTCCCCTTTCTTATTTTGGTTCTCTCTCTCTCTCTCTCTCTCTCTCTCTCTCGTTATAAGATCTTACCATGTGAGAACCTTTTGACCTAGATTTGCCACACAGCAAAGGGATCTCAACATAGAAATCCCGAGCTCCAGATTACAAGCTCATACGAAAGTGTCATGGGAGGAGGGAGGAACCATTAGAGTGTAGATCTGAGACTTAAAAGGGAGCAAGAGGAGTTATGGGTGGAGTGTTGGGACATTGCATTTATAATTTCTTTTGTTTTTGTATAAAAAATAGATAAGACCGACTTATTATCCAACCCAATTTGGATTAGGCTGCACTTTGCCAACTAGTGGAAGGTAATAGCATTCCTATTCTCTCATTCTATGAATGATACTTATTTAACCATGTATTACCAAATCATATTAATAATCTTAAAATTCTTTTTATTACCCTTGCATTTTTATTATTGAATCCCTCTACACCCTCTTATAATAGTCTAATTAGGTATGCAAGGATCACCTCACCTCAAGAGACCTTAAGAATGTAATGTCTGGAAGTTGGGCATTTCCTAAGTATGCATACTTAAAAGAGTGATGGCCAAGGTTAAGCCAAAAGGATGTAGTGGCTTCTAATCTTTGAAGTTGTGTTGTCTTTTGTGGAGGAGAATGTCAAGAGCTTTCTCCCCACTCGCATTGGGTTTGTATTTTAAGCTTTAAGATACTAGTTGAATGTTTGCCTAGTGTAATTCATACATGTCAATACTTAAGGATGCAATAAACTATGGATTATGAGACTGTTTGCTCAGGAGGAGAGAAGGATGACTTAATGGGATGACTGAAATTGAATTGGTGTTTTCTTAATTAATCCTCAAGCACCTTGTTTTAGACTTTGTACTTGATAGGCTTCCCTCACTTTCTCTTTTTTTTTTTTAATTTTTTATCTTTTACTTCTTTTGTATATTCATTCTCTTTCAAAGGGATCATGATGAATGCAAACTATAAGGCGTTAATGCAAAAACTTTTATCTTAGTGCTCTTGACTTTGCCATTGAAGTCCCAATTCCAACCAACTCAATAATCAGAACCTTGATTCAACTTGTCCCAGTATCTAGTGTTTTGATAATTATGGTCTTGTGTGATATTTCTTAGAATATATTACTCTTTAACCTAATTGCTCCAGTGACAAGTTTGACTATAATGTCCTATTCTACCCAATGTGTAATGTTGAGCTACAACACTTTGATCCTTTTTATCCTGGTACTCAAAACTCCAGCTTACTTTTCCCCAATGTACAATATTTTAGCCCCAAGGTTTCAAGTCCTAATATTGATGATAACATTGAAAAATTAATTACTTTTAGTTTGAGTTGTCCTTAGCAAGTTTAAAAGAATTCAAGTTGGAAAAATAAAGAGTTTGAAGTCTTAATTTATGGGTTGTAATTTGTATAATTCTCTTAGAGAATAACTTGAACATGGCACAAAAGTTATAAAATCAAGAAAAGAACACAAAAGTGTAGACTGTTTTGGGCTTGTTGCATAGGACAAACAACTAGGCTTCTAGGTTGGTTAATCAACCTTAGCAGTATGGCTAGGCAGTTGTCCACATTTTATAAGTTGATTCACCGGTCCAAGGGATACGTTGACCAACCATGCTTTTCAAGGACCAACGTTTGTTTGTTTGTTTTTCAAAACTTTAATGGCTAGTGTCAGGTCAACCAACCTCGGGGTAGGTAAACTAGACTCACTGAAGATAGACTCTGAGAGGCAAAAATTGTTGTTTTTGACCATTTATGCTCTCTAAAGCCCAACTAACAATGCTTTAAGCTAATCATATTGAAATTCAAAAGGCTTAAACACTCTTTTCTCTCTTACAATCTCTTTGTTCTCAAACTGGCTCACTATTGAGAGAACTTTTCAAACTTTTGTGCCATCTTTTTGAAATTCATTTGAGTTATATTTTTGTGTTTTCATTTGTGTACATGCTTATGAAGTTTTACATTTTCTTAAAAAAAAAAAAAAAAAAAAAAAAACAAAATGTATTTTGTATCCTTGCCATCAAGTGAAGGAAGGGGATTGTGAAGAAGGTTGAACTAGTGGAATCTTAAGGCAATTGGCACCTCAAGAGAGTGTGTGTAATATTGAGAAGCCGAACCACGATATGAGTTTGGGCAATTATTCTCCCTATCTCATTTATCTTTGTATATTTATTATTTGCTTGCGTGACTTCAGTTTTGGGCTTTAAATTTGAATTTGTAATTATTAACCCTATTCACCCATCTCTTTTTTGGGTTGCCTTTGAGAGAACACAACATTTGAGTTATGTTCGGGAAGTTTGCCAAGCATGTTGACGAGTGCGTGGTTGGACCATGGATGAAGGTTTTCCATTTATTTTGAAGAAATGTGGCAAGGCAATCTTCATGCAACAAGGGGATGGTGCGAGTGTAGGCCTGCAATCCTTATGCCCTAATCTTATACGTGTCTTATTATTTATGGAATGTTAAATGTCTCTTAGTCTTTAATGATGAAATAATTCGCTGTTGGATGCATAGGTTTTAAAGTATTTGCCTATTTGTTTATTTATTCATTACCTTGCAAAAAAATTGTTTACTATTTCTTCTTTTCTTGAGAATGAGAGAAACAAACTAGAGGACATGCACTTTTTCTTTTTGAAATCGAGGATGTTTTGAATTTTTTTAAAGACAAACTTTTAAAGTTCTTAACTCCTTAATGGCCAATATGCTGCACTTCATTAAGGATCAACATCCCTAAGGAGATATAGACTACCTAGTTCTTGAATTTTTTAAAATATTTGTATCAATGAGATGAAAAGCCCAAGCATCCTTTCACCAAAGCTCACAATCGAACCAAAATTTGAGGAATTATGAATTTTGTAAAAGAAAAAAATACCAATTTATTTTAGCTTACATTACCTCCAATTCTTGAGCATTGACACAATTGCATAAAGATATGAAGGCTAGGCATCTTTGGGATCTTGAAGCCTTTGGGTTTCTTTTTTTGGCAAGTTTAGAACATCAGTTGGCATTTAATGGTAACCATTTTGGTGTTATTTTTTTTTTTTTTACATAAGGTTGCTTCTGCATGCATACTGCCCATTGCAAGTTTTTTCCATGAATGTGGTCATTCTCTTCTTGTCTTCATGCTCTTGAAAATGCTTTGCAAGGATCGTTAAAAGAGTTTGATCATCCCTATTGGGCTTATAAAGAATAGCAATCAAACATTATGCCTATGATAATGGAATCAAGATCTTGGCAAACTAAATTTCAACTGAAGGAAAGGAATTAACTACAAACACATTCCAAAGAGAGCAAATCTTAGAAAAGGAAGGCAAATAAAGTTAAATATAATCAATGTCGACATTAAAGTTGTAAAGACAAAAATAATTTGGTATAAAACGTGGTAGAATTATAGAAACATTGATAACTTTGAAAAGTATAAATAGGGGAGAAAAGAAGCAAAAAAAGGCTGGTAAAGATAAATACAAATTATTTAATATTTTATATGATAGATTAGATATAAAAAGAGAAAAAAAATATATTTAAATTTGCTAAAACTAGATAAAGGAAAAGTAAGGACTTAGTTAAGGATGAAGAAATAAAACAAAGATGATAAAGTTATTTTAGTAAGTTGTTTAATAAAAATCAAATAGAAGACTTAAACTTAAAATTGATAGATGAGCAAAAAACTAAAAATATGAGAGAGTTAAATAAGTTTAGTTTGCATTAAAAATGATGAAAAATGAAAAAGTTATAAGATCGGATAATATCTCAATTGAAGTTTGGAAATACTTAGGTGATAACGGATTATATGTTTAACATAATTATAAAAACTAAGAAAATGTCAGATGAATGGAGGAAAAACATTTTAATACCTATATACTAAAATAAAGGGGATATTCAAAATCGTAATAACTCCTGGAAATGGTAGTTGAACAAAGATTAGGCTAGAAACGAGAGTCTCAAAAAATCAATTTGGTTTTATGCCTGGGAGATTTACCACAGAAACTATATATCTTTTAAGAAGATTAATAGAAAATTTTAAGGAAAATGAAAGGGACTTGTATTTGATATTTATTGATTTAGAGGAAGCATATGATAGGGTGCCGAGGGAAGTTCTATGGTGGATTTTGTGTATGTAGTAGGTATACTGATGTCGTTAAGGATATGTACGATGGAGGAATGACTAGTGTAAGGATTATAGATGGAAAAACTAAAGAATTCCCAATCACTATAGGTGTACATCAAGGATCTGTTTTGAATCCTTATCCTTTTGATTTAGTGATGGACCAACTGATTAAGAACATTCAGAATGAGATTCCATAGTGTATGTTATTTGCAGATGATATTGTATTGATTGATAAAACTAGGGACGGGATAAATGTTAGTTTAGAATTATGAAGAGAAGCTTTGAAATTTAGAGGCTTTAGGATAAGTGGAAATAATACATAATATATGAAATGTAATTTCAGTAATGGTAGGAGGAATATTGGAGATAAAGTTAAACTTGATGATGAAGAAATAAATAGCATTTGTAGATTTCGATAGCTTGGATCTATTATGCAAGCTGAAGGAGAAATTGAAGATGATGTAATACGTAGAGTTAAAACAGGTTGGGTAAAATGAAGAAGTGTTTCAAGTGTGTTTTGTGATTATTAAATACCCTTAAAATTAAAAAGGAAGTTTTATTGGACGACTATAAGACTAGTTATACTATATGGATCAGAATGTTGGGAAACGAAGAAATAGAATATCCAAAAAAGTAAAATTTGTCGAAATGAGAATGCTTAGATGGATTAGTGGTAAAATACTGAAAGATAAATTAAGGAATGAACATATTCGCAGTAAGTTAGGCGTAACTCTTATAAAAAATAAGATAAAAGAGGGACGATTCATATGGTTTGGGCACTTGCAATGTAGGCCACATAGTGCATCAGTGAGAAAGAGTAAGTTAGTTACTGGGGGGGGTAAAAAGGGTAGAAGTTAGTCCTAAAATAACTTGGAATGAGATAATGAGTAAGAATTTAACAACCCTGAATTTGTCAAAAAAAAAAGGTTCATGATCAGGATTCATATAACCGACCCCACGTTGTGGGACTAAAGGCTTGGTTTTGTTGTTGTTGCGTTGTTGTATAATGAATGTCAACATTAAATAAGGACCTTATTTTATGTCAAGGGAGTCTTTCAAGCATATGACCGTTTAGATTAGCAAGATTCTGGGCAAAACTTTGGGATCACTTGTAACTATAGCGTGGATGTACAGACAGATATAAATAGTTTCAATGTTAATCTTGAAAAGAATTTCAATAGATCATTTAGTTAACCCATTGTTACTACAATAGGTCATAGTGCTATTTTATCTCTGTCATACACACACTCTCTCTCTAATCATATTATTTCCTCGACCACTTTCTCGTCTCTTCAAATCTAAGTCTTTTCATCTTCCTTTTCTCCCTCCTTTTACAACTATCTACGTCTTCAACAATGCTAATATCCTATTTCACAACATATACTTCACACAAAATATAGACGCTTTTCCCACACCTCTAATGAGGACAAGCATAAGATCCCAAACACATCCAAATTCATGACTTCCCATAACCAATCACACCTCCACCACATTTAAAAGATGCTTACACTGAAAATTGACAAGTAAACCTAACGCCTAATTATGTACTTTTATTGTAAAAAACCTTTGAAAGTAAAATATAGAAAAACATCCTAACAATTTTGCATACAAGATCATTAAGTTAAGTTAGAAGTCTCGAGTTTAAACTTTGGGATGAGATGACAGAGATATAGGTAGACAAACTCTATTATAATATAGGTACATATTGGGCCTCCTCATAAAATACAAAAAAAAAAAAAAACTAATAGGGCAAAATTATTTAATTTTATATTTATATTATAGAAAAGATAAATTAATTTTTAGAATGTACCTAGTCGACTTGTGGATTTAGTGGCTCATTTCAAGATCTTTTAAAGTATAAATAAATGTTCTAACCTTGTTGGCCTTCCTTGTTGAGACATCTATGGTCATGCTGTGTGTATTCTTTTAGTAATTTTTTTTACAAATATGACTATCTACAAATGTTCCATTGATACAACCATAAAAGAATATTACCTTTCAAAACACTCTCTCCTACCTCACCAGTCACCACCAATTCCAAATCCTCCCTTAAAGGGTAGAGGTTAGTCTTAAAATAACTTGAAATGAGATAATGATTAAGAATTTAACAATCCTAAATTTTTCAAAAGAAATGGTCAATGATCGCATAAATTTGCAGAAAAAGGATTCATATAACCGATCCCACATTGTGGGACTTAAGGCTTGGTTTTGTTATTGTTGCATTGTTGTATAATGAATGTCAAATTTAAATAAGGACCTTATTTATGTTAAGGGAGTCTTTCAAGCATATGACCGTTTAGATTAGCAAGATTCAGGGCAAAACTTTGGGATCACTTGTAACCATAGCGTGGATGTAGAGACAAATATAAACAGTTTCAATGTTAATCTTGAAAAGAATTTCAATAGATCATTTTGATTAGCCCATTGTTAATACAATAGGTCATAGTGCTATTTTATCTCTGTCATACACACACTCTCTCTCTAATCATATTACTTCCTCAACCACTTTCTCGTTTCTTCAAATCTAAGTCTTTTCATCTTCCTTTTCTCCCTCCTTTTACAACTATCTACGACTTCAACAATTCTAATATCCTATTTCACAACATATACTTCACACAAAATAGAGACGCTTTTCCCACACCTCTAATGAGGACAAGCATAAGATCCCAAACACATCCAAATTCATGACTTCCCATAACCAATCACACCTCCACCACATTTAAAAGATGCTTACACTGAAAATTGACAAGTACACCTAATGCCTAATTATGCACTTTTATTGTAAAAAACCTTTGAAAGTAAAATATAGAAAAACATCCTAACAATTTTGCATACAAGATCATTAAGTTAAGTTAGAAGTCTCGAGTTTAAACTTTGGGATGAGATGACAGAGATATAGGTAGACAAACTCTATTATAATATAGTTACATATTGGGCCTCCTCATAAAATACAAAAAAAAAAAACTAATAGGGCAAAATTATTTAATTTTATATTTATATTATAGAAAAGATAAATTAATTTTTAGAATGTACCTAGTCGACTTGTGGATTTAGTGGCTCACTTCAAGATCTTTCAAAGTATAAATAAATGTTCTAACCTTGTTGGGCTTCCTTGTTGAGGCATCTATGGTCACGCCGTGTGTATTCTTTTAGTAATCTTTTTTGCAAATATAACTATCTACTAATGTTCCATTGATACAACCATAAAAGAATATTACCTTCCAAAACACTCTCTCCTACCTCACCAGTCACCACCAATTCCAAATCCTCCCTTAAAGAATCAAACCCTAATCACTTCTATTAGAAGTTGGGAAATGAGCTGCAAGGGTTAAAAGCTCAAATTCCTTCATAGAGCATGTGTAGTACATCTATTTGAGTGGTTGGTGAATTTAGGGCATTCATGCATCCACTCAAATGGAAAGTATGCAATTTTTTTAAGCTGTGAGAACACTCCAAGGGGGCCATGACACCTAGTTTCACATCACAAGGCATCATCTGTCACATTGTCAAATGCTAAATTAAATCACAATGGAACCCACACCCATGTGTACCTTATCTACACTGTTGATTGGCACCATCCTCCTCAAGATTTGATTCCTGTTCCAAAAGCCTGCATACAAGAAGATGAAATAAAGTAAAGTCTTGAATGGGTCATTAATCTTATTGCCCCAAAACCAAAACAAAATAAGATTAAAAAATCAAGAAAATATTTACTATAATTTCTATTTTGTTTTGTGCTAAAAAGAGAATTTTAAAATATAAAATTAAGTAAAATAATTATAATTATTTTGAATTTTTTATATTTTTGTTGTTTTATTCATATTTTCTAATTATTATTTCATTCAAAAACAACAAAAAAAACATGTATATAATTAAGTTATTGTTTTTTTAATTAGTTTTAAAACTTAACCAAACAAGGTGACAACTTTGGCTTTTTTTGTTTTTTTTTTCTTTAATTTTTATTTATCATCTTCCTCTTCATTTTCATTCGCAAGTTTTGCAATGATACCAAGAGTCCCTAAAAATGAAAATCTTGATCATGGAGCAATTAACCCTAAATCTCTTCCTTGTTTTTATTTGTGATTCAGCAGTTAGTCTTTGTATCTGGAATCTATAAAGAATACAGAAATAGAATAAGAGTCCATGTCGAATTTTGTTTCGAATGAAGAGAAGAAATTTTTTTAAAAAATATTCTTTCTTCAAAGGTCGGTCAAATTTGAAGCAATTGCCTCTTTTCGACGAATGCCGGAATTAAGTATAATAATGATTAGATGACCATGGTAGCTTATCTAACTATGTGATCTATGGTACATTTGGAGTTCCACAAGAAGATCATGCATGTAATTCCTCTTTTTGTTTGTCTTTTCAAGCACATAGTTTGGTTAATAAAAAGTTTGAAAAAAATCTATATATTTGTATATAATAACCAACAAATTTCACTCATGAAAGATCATATCTATCTAAGTTATGAAATAAACTATGGGATACTTCTAACTTAAAATAAAAACTTTTATATGCATGATACATCATTTTATTCTAGTTATGCCATTTTTTCTCTTTCTAGTTCTATCTCAAAGAAAGAAATTGCCCCAAAAATGCAGAAGCACAAAGGCTCAAATAGAAGCCTTAAACCCTAAATTTTATACAACTTACAGATTCTATATCCTAAGTCTTGAACTTTATATCTCTTTCTATTATTAATTAAGGAAAGTACAGGCATTGTTCAATCATATTTTTTTTTCTTTAGTCATCTTTTTGAGAATGACTTCAATTTGTAAGTTATCTTATAATTATAGTATATATTTACAATATAAGGGTATATAAGTAATGTAAGTGTTGACCTTATAAGGCTTAAAATCTTGTTTTGATGCTAACAAACAAGTGGAACTTAACATTTTTGGTTGAGTGGTGATATTTCAGAACTCATAAGAATCACATATGTGAAAGTAAGATCAAAGTGCTCACAAGGATCAAATGAAACTTATATTCCAAAGGAACATGATCATATAAAGCTTAGAGAATACTTAAAGGCATGGATGATATATTAAATCTTGATGACTATGAGATGATGAACTTGATATTAAAGTTTGAAGAAAGAGCCAAGACAAAGTATGAAGACTTAAGTGTTTAAGAATGTCAAAAATCTAAGAAGTCTTTATGTAAGTACTTCATTCGATTTCAATATGGGTACAAGAAGCTCTTAGGTTAATTTCTTGGACTTAGATACCCTTTAAAATACTTGAAAAATATTTTTATAAGGTGAAATGATATTTCAAAAATGTTAAAATTATTTTTGGAATGAAAAACATCAAAAAGAGGTTTTTCCAAATGCTGTCATTTTTTCTACATCCGCATTGAGGTGCATTTTTTTCTATTGTAAACTATTTATTTTAAAAAGTTTTCAACATAAAGGTTGTAATATTTTCTCTTACCTTTCGTTTGACACCAAGATCAACAAATTTGGAGTAGTATAGAAAAAGTTATGACCAAAGTATTGAAGGGGGGTCAAAGCTGTCAGGTTTTTGTTTTTTGTTTTTTGTTTTTTTTTTCTTGAGGAGGTAGTGTACCCTTAGAAAACTAAACCTCAAGCTTAGACGTCTGAACTCAACACTTCAGAGGACTGAACTCCACTTCAGTCTTCTAACCCTGTTTCTAGATTGAATTTTTCAATGTTTTAAGCAACTTCAGAAGACTGAACCTGATAGTTCAGTCGTCTGAACACTGTTAATAGACATATTTTTAAATTCAAACTTATATTTCTTGTACTCCAAACTTTCTATAAACTTGAAAAACACTTCAAGTCACTTGGGGAACACGAAATAGACTTGATTTCTCATCTATAAATAACCCCCCAAGGCTAAGGATTAATTACACCAAGAAAATACAGCAAACAAGCTTTCTTGCTCTCAATCTCTTAAAGCTCTCTTGTGCAATCAACTTCCAAATTTCACTACTGAGATTTGCTGTGAATTTATCAAGAAAATTATGAGCCTACTCTTAATTCTTTCAACCTAAAAAGAAAGCCTACAGTGATATCTTCTTGATCTTCATATTTCCATATTGTGAATTTGATTGAAGTATATAGATTTAACTTGCACTAATCAGCTCTTTGTGATAGTACTCTTTGTACACATCTATTTTTGTATCTCTTGTAGATTGTGATGAGTCCAAGGTATTCGGATTGTTGGTTAAGCGAGGGGATATCGCTTAGAGAGGTGGACTCTAACCTAATTGAAGGAGTGACCGAGTGAGGGGATATCACTTGGATCAGCTCTTTGTGATAGTACTCTTTGTACACATCTATTTTTGTATCTCTTGTAGATTGTGATGAGTCCAAGGTATTCGGATCGTTGGTTAAGCGAGGGGATATCGCTTAGAGAGGTGGACTCTAACCTAATTGAAGGAGTGACCGAGTGAGAGGATATCACTTGGAGAGGCGAGCTCTAACCTACTGAAGGAGTGTGTAAACAGTGTTGTTTCGCCTGACAAAGGAACTGGTTTTAGTAAATCCTTTGAAGGTTTTCCAAAGGCGAGGACGTAGACTGGGTATAAGTCGAACCTCGTAAAAATAGTGGTCTCACTCTCTCTTTCCCTTACTCTTTATTTTCAGCACATATAAATTGCGTTGATGATTTAATTTGTAATCATATATACTACATATATTTGTAAATCAAGTAAACTTAAAGTTTAATTTTGATTTAGGTTGCAGAAATCGAAAAGGAGTACGTTGGTTAAATCATACTTTGCAGAAACCATAAGGGAGTACGTTACTTCGTTAACACCCCAAAGATAAATTAACTAAGAGTTTATTTGAATTTTGAATTTTGGGAAGAGTGTGAATGTTTTTATTGAATATTAAATTGAGAAACAAATTACATTCTCTGCAGGGCTTACAAATTCGTATACGTAGGGCTGCAAACAAAATAACCATCTTGATCGGATATTGTGGTTGATTGGAAAAATTGATTAGTTTGGTTGATTGATTGATTACTTGATTGTTTAAGTACTTTATTGGTATATGGTTGTGGATTAGATATTATTTTAAGTATTGGTTGTAAATTGGTAAATCAACAAGAAATCAAGAATACATTAAAAAGAAGCAAAAGAAATTTTAAAATCCAATTCATCCCCCTCTTGGGACTACAACTTAATTTTCATTAAGAAAATAAATTTATTTTAAAATTTAAATAGAATTTTATAATTTTTTGTTATCTTCTTAACTCCTTATTACCCCTTCAATACAATAAACTTAAAAATAAAAAAACACATACACTCATATGCCTATAATTAAACCCTAAATGAACTTTCAATTTTTTCCCCTGCATTTTCTCCCAGTTGATTGTCACTTTTTTATCAAACAAATTTCAACTTATAAAAAAATTTAAAAATCAAAGAGAAATAAAGATAAAAAGAAAAATTCATACTAGATGATCAACCATCCACTTTGGGCGGTCACTTAGCCGTCACCTATAGACGGTCGACCAACCTCTATAAGTGGTCGATCGACCTCGTCAATTTTGAAATTTTTGAATTGTTTGCATTTGATTTGGTTGGATAATTTCGACTTGTCACATGTTCCATTAATTTCATATGTCAACCTCTAACATTAACAGTTGATAGTTGGTGGCTATTAGTAGTCATTTTTTATTTGAATATTCAAAATTTGAATTCAAAAGGGTTTTTCTTCCCTTCCATTGGAAGTCTATAAAAGGACTTCATGGGGGAGACATTAGGGTACGTCCATATGGAGGTAAGGTGAGATTTTCGGAGTTTTTTGAAGTGTCAAAAGGGAATCTTGTTTGAAGAAAAGAAAATAAAGAAAATCACATTTATTTTCTTTTGAAAAGGGTTTTTATTAGAATTAGTATAATTCCAAGAGGGGGGATAGGTGAATTGCGTGTTTTAAAAAATTTAATCAAATATTTAAACAACAACCAACTTAGATAATGCTTGTGTTCAAAGTGTGTAAAAGCAATCTCAAAATATATAACGTATATGTGCAGAAAATAAAAGAGTTTAGGGAAAGATAAAGCAATACCGGGATTTTACAAGGTTCGGTGATTCAAGCCTATGTCCTTGCCTCAAGAAAACCACTTGAGGATTTCACTATCCGCTCCTTCAATAGGAAGAGCTACCTCTCTCGTTCACTTGGCGGAGACGCCTTTACAATCCCTCCTTTCACTTAGGCAGAGATGCCTTTACACAACCTCAAGCAATATACCCTTTGTTTGGATCAGAGGAGCTCATGGGTGGGCTTGATACACATGGGTGAATACTAACTTGACCTAAAAGTTTAAGCCTATTGTGTCTTGGGCTCAACCATATATATAAGCACCCATCATCCACTCTAATTTTTCAATTTGAGACAAGCTCACAAGTAGAATTCTCAACAATCTCCCCCTCACTTGTGAGTTCCAACCGCTCCCCCTTGAACGGAAACCACCTCCCTTATGGGAGTAAGTCCAATTCCCCAACAGTTGCTCAAGTGGGCCTTACCACTGGCGCCTTACGTGCCTCGAATTGCATTCCACGTGCCTTCGAACCAATCCTACCTCCCATGTCTTGACCCTATTCGGATCCATCCCCAAGCTAGATAATCCTTATTAGCCTCGGTCAGACACTTGGTCCTCCAACTGTTAGCACGTCGGGAGAATTAACTTCACGTCTCGACTTTTATGATGTCGCTGGCCCAGAGTTATGAACCGTCGGCTCTGATACCACTTGTTTGGATCGGAGGAGCTTATGGGTGGGCTTGATACACATAGGTGAACACCAACTTAACCCAAAAGCTTAAGCCTATTGGGTATTGGGCCCAACCATGTATATAAGCACCCATCATCCACTCTAATTTTCCAATTTGAGACAAGCTCAAAAGTAGAATTCTCAACACCCTTGCTTGACACGATTCACACCCGAACTATCGTTTTTGAATGAAGAATGAAAGGTGTACAATAAGTGCTCCTCAATAGAGCTGATGAGTATAATAGAAATACAACTCTAATACACTCCCAAATCAATTTGATTGAAGCTCAAAGGAGAAGCAAGGTGCTCTCTATGGTTTTGAGAAATATTAGTGTGAGAGAACTTGAAAATAATGTAAATGATATTCTCAAAATGAATCAATGATCAATCAACCTTTAACTAACTTTAGAAGCCTTGTATTTATAGGCAATGTCGAGTTATAGCTGTTATATGGTTGTTGCACAAGTTTATATGTATTTTATTTTCGAAAATTTGACCATTTTAAAGTCACTGCACTTTTTTTTTTTAAGAGTTTCGGTCGACCGAGTTAGGATTCGGTTGCCTGGATTGCTTGTTTGGTTGCCCAAATAACCTATTCGGTCACCCGAGTTCCTAGTGATTTTCCATTTCCATGATTTTCGGTTGCCTAACTTGTTGATTCGGTCTCCCGAGTTCTTGACGATTTTCCAATTGGTTCTTGCGATTTTTGGTTGACTGAGTCTACGATTCGGATGCCCGAATTGCCTTGGAACAACAATTCTTTTTGGTTTTTGATACTTAAAACTTTTTTAACCCTTTGAAGTGTTTTTGCACCTTAATAAAATGATTTTTCATAAAAATTTGAAGTGCCTAAGGTCCAACTAAGGTCATGTTTGAGTTTCAAACCATATTCATTGGAAATGTACTTACAAATCTCCTAAATGCAATATATATATATAAAGTTCTTTAAGTCTTCAACCTTGATCTTTAAGGGTTCCATGAAATTTGCTAAGTAAGATCATCTTTAATGCTTCATGACTTCCCCTTTGTATCAGTTGTGCTTTTTTAAAATGTTATTCTTGTGAGCATACTTAAAAGCACAATTAAAATGCCTTTGGTTTGTCATTATCAAAACGGGATAAGACTATAAAAACCAACAGTTTTGGGGTGTGATTTTAAGTGAGAATGCCTTCCACTTGATCTATAAGGGTTTATTTTTCGAAGAAGTCAATGTCTAACTCTCTTCATTTATTTCCAGTCTTTTTATAAATGTTGGTATGTTGAGGCATATTGATATATCTTCGAATGTTACGATTAATGCTTCATGATTTCTCCATTAAATTATGTTGAAAATGCCAATTAGGAGTTAAACATGTTTCTATCTTAATTACATATAATGTCTGAATATCAAAATTTCATGTTTGTGTAGAAATGCAAATTCAGGCGGTCAACCAACCCCTTCTCTATTTGAAAAAGTAGTTATTGGCTACAAGCGTTCAACTGACCCCCAGAAGCGGTCAACCATCTAATCCTAATAGTTATATTTTCTACACTCTCTTTTGATTTTCTTGGAGATTTTAATTATTTGGAATCTTTACACATGGTGGAGTACATTTAATTGAATCTAATTCACTTTTATGAAAAGTTTCATGGTTTTCTCTATAAAAAAAGAAAAAAATCATTCATAACAAATGAATTTGCTCGATGTTTTTATAAAATCTTCTATACTTTTACAAAGTTTTGAACATGTTTTAGAGTCATATATATGTGACGTGGTGTTTGAGTGTTCTCCAACCTTTTTCAATCAAAGCCAAGGTGGGCTTATTGCTTTCCTTCCAAAATCTACATTTTATTAAATGATTTTTTGGTTTTCCATTCAAAGAAATCAAAAATTTTTTTTTTATAGAAAATTTAACTTTTTAATAATTCATTTTTTATGTGACTACAAAATGAGTTTAAAAGTCTCTTTCTAAAAAATACAACATGAGATTTTAACTCGGATTTTATGGTTTTCTTTCCAAAAAAATCAAAACCATGCAAATTCAATAATTTTCACTAAACAACCCAAAAATATTTTTAAAATTGAATTAAAGAACAATTTTTGAAAATTACAAATGACTTGATTCATTTTTTGAGGATATGTAGAGAGTCTAATTTGTAGATCCAAACCCATACAAAAAATAATAATAATAAAAAATCTCCTCTTCTTCTTCTTCTTCTTATTATTATTCTTCTTCTTTTCTTTATATTTTATATTAATTTGTATGTATGTATGTTCGTTTTGAATAGACTATCAAGCAGTCAGATTTTCATGAGATTTGATCCTTCGAAAGCCTTTTCAAAGGGGTTAAGGATAAAATTTTTTTTGAAATGCGAGAAATGGAGCATTGTAGACCGCGGTTAACCACATTGTTTTTTTAAAATATTCTTTTCTAATATTTTTCCAAATATCAAACTCTGTTTTCAAAAATTTACTTTACAAATGAAAGATACGCACATGCATGAAGTGTTTTAGGATGCTAAATTTTTGAATTTCAATAAAAAAGATTTAAAGCATTAACTTCACTATTTACAAACGTATAAACAGTTACCAAAATACAGACAGTCCAAATATCTCCTCTTGTATATGTCACCTTGACATAAAAAAAATAAAGTAATGATGATTGATACAAATAAAGAAAGAATGTACAAATATAAAATGAAAGGGTTGAGAAATGAAAGGGCTGGCTACCCAACCCGGTCCCTACCAATGTTGGAAATTCAGTCGCTGGTCAAAAAATAATGAGTTCCTCTTTTTGAAGAAAGCCAGAATCAGTGGTCACCATAAAGGTACGTGCCCCCATCTGACAATGGAAAGGGATCACGTGTCACAACCCCACCATAACCATTGATGGTCAAATTAAGGAAGAGAAAGTGCCATCGCCCTCAATTTTCCATGTCACTTCCTCACGCTCTATAATTTTCCTTTCTCTTTCTCCTTCCATCCAGAGTTGGGGGTAATGATTTTAATTAGCTTCTTAATTAATATATTAAAGTTAATATCCTTACTTAAAAAGAAGAACGGTTACGAAACTATTATTAAACCCCCTTATATAACCGACGGATAAACTTTAATATACAAACATTGATAAGAGAGATGATTACGAAACTATACTTAAAACCTCAACTTAAATACACATAAAATCTCCGTTACTCCACAAGAACAATAATAACCATCAATGTCGGATTGATGAAGGATCAACCCCCACCACCATAAAAAAGGAAGTTTGGAGAAGAGATAAGTATCTTACTCATATCCATTTTTTTCTATTGTTACAATTTAGAACTTCTTATTAGTTCCTTATTTAGGCATCGAAACGATCTCTCAAAGTACATCTCAGGTCTTATAAGTCATTTTTACTTAATTCTTTCTAGGTGATCATGATTAGAGGACGATTCATGAAGATTGTTCGATTTTAAGCAGCAATTATAAAATTAAATTTAAGAAAAGGTAAAGTCTCTTTTGTCATTTTCTCTTTATCCTGAACATATTATTGCTTTAGAGTTGCGGAGGCCTTAAGAAATGTAGTGGTGGGGGGCATCACGGCGGATTGCCTTTAAATTTGTATACTTTAATTTTGGGATGACCTTCTTCTCCTCCTCCTCTCCATGTATCTCCTCCTACCCATGTATCTGTGTGTGAGAGTTACTTTTAGGGTTTAGGCAGGCGACATGAGCAATGAACGAAGAACGATGGTGGGCCCAAGAAGCCCGTGGATCCCTCTTCTACTTTTGCAGTCCGTGGAGCCCACTAAAGGAGTCCTCGGCAGCTGGCCTACCTAATTCTAACTAATAGGCCCATCAACCATGCTGCCCTCTTTAACCTTTGTACAGAATATACACATTAATTATTGCAAAGCAATTTTTGGCAACCCATCATTTTGGAATATGATGGGACTTGAGACCCTCTAAGCTATATTCAATCCTATCATGTGCAGGCCCTTCGCAATAACTTCGAAGGGACTTGCATTGAAGTAGTGTATAAATTTGCCTTTTCATTTAATCACCCATTTTGACTAGCTCCCTATGAATTGTTGAGTCTCACTTCTTGAGCAGCAAGAGAATGCAAGAGACTACAATATTGATCTAGTGACTAAATATGGTATCAAAATTTGGAAGAGTTACATGTTCGCCTATCCTGTTTTAATAATGACAAATCAAAGCATCTAATTGTATTACAAAGTGTGTTCACAGGAATTAAGGTATTAAGTACAATAACATATGCAAATTGGAAAGTCATAAAGCATATAAGACGACGTTATTTAGTTATAACCATGAAGCGTATTAAGACGAAGTTTGAAAACTATGACTATGATTATGAAGCTCATGAAGTTCAAGCTTAAAGAATTAGAAGAAATTATTTTATGTATTTTGCAAATAAGACTTATGTGAGTACACTATCATTGATTATGTGAAAAAACTCATAGGTGACCTTAGTTAGACCCTAGGCATTCTATATTTTATTGAAAATTAGTTTATAAATGTATACAAATTATTTCAAAGTGTCAAAATCATTTTTGGAATGAAAAACCCAAAAACGATTCTCCAAATCCTCTTATTTTTTCTGTCATAGCATTAATGTGCGATTTTCTCTATCAATAACTTCCTATATTCAAGATAATGAAGGGTGTTTCAGGAAAATCGTGGTTGAAATCTCCAGGCCATTCGGGCGACCGAGTCCCCAATTCAGTCCCCTGAACCGTGCGGCAAAAAGTCACAACAGTTAGAAAATTGCTAGTTTTCAAAATAATTAATTACTTTCAAAGCCCTACAAGCATAAAACGGCTAGTAGACCATCTCACCTGTAAATACAAGGTTTCTAACTTATTTTAAAAAGAAGGAAATAGAGATATACATCTATTATACACATCCAAGGTTTTTTTTTTTTTTTTTTCTTGTTTGAAATTCCTTTTCAAGCACTTTGCTTTTCTAGCTCATTTTCAAGTGCACACTTACACTCTTGCTCAAAATAATTCTTGAAATTCATTGATTGAAGAAAGACCTTCTAATTACTCCTTGAGCTTTATTCATAATCTTTTGAGAGTGTATTAGTATTTTCATTGTACTAATCCGCTCAAGTTTGGAGCATTCTTTGTACAACAATTTCTTTTGATTTTGCTTTGTAAGGTTATCTCCACCTATTGAAAGAGAGAGGCGACTCTGTTCAGTGAAGGAGAGAGACGACTCTGTTCAGTGAAGGAGAGAGACGACTCCACCTATTGAAAGAGAGAGGCAACTCTACCTAAGTGAAGGAGAAAGACATCTCTGCCTAGTGAAGGAGAGATGTAACTCCTCCTATTGAAGGAAAGATTGTAAAGGTTTCTTCGCCTACTGAAAAAGAGAAGTTTATCTGCCTATTAAAGGAGTGCATAGTGGAATCCTCAAGTGAGTTACTTGAGGCAAAGACGTAGACAAGGATTGTCGAACCTTGTAAAAATACAGGTCTTATTCTCTCTTTCCTAATCTCTTTAAATTAAGAACATTTATATTTGTTCATATTTGTTGTGATTGTTAATTGCATTTGCTCATTTGGATCACGTGCTTAAGTTGTGGTTAAAATTGTTAAAGTATTAGCTTAAATTTTTAAAATACTCAATTCACCCTCCTCTTGGGACTACATCTGTAACGGCCTGGAATTTTTGCTATATATTTTTTTTCACATAATAATTATCATAATAACCTTGATACCATAATATACTAACACAGTCAAAGTCACCCCAGACCCATAGGTACCGAGGATATACTTGTCTATACATATATATCGTCTATGCAGCGGAAACTATAATTTACACAACCATATATATACAATACCAGAGATCTACTAAGTCCTTAAATACACATATATTCCTCCCCAAAAGGAACCATAATATCCTAGGGTCATAACCCTAAAAATCCATCCTAAACACAACCCCACAACTTACCCTTTAGATAGAAAGTATAAAACAACCTCCACTACCTCGGAGCTCGATCCGCTCTTCTATCCGGGTTTCCTGAAATGTTTGTAATGCTGGGTGAGACACCTCTCAGTAAGGGATATAAACAAATATCAGTGTGTGGCAACGTGAGTATCACTATAATATAAATATATACTGAACATGGTATATTATATCTGTTAAATGAGGAAAACATGTTCATAATTCAACTGCATTTGATAAATCTGGCAAAACTATTATGTATAAATTTGAATAAATCATATTTCATATAACATACTATGACATACTAAATTTCTGTATATTTAAAATCATCTGCTACATCTGTGTAATGAACCTGACTCGCCACGCGGGCCCAGAATGCTACTTTAGTGATGTCAGTGTACTTGATACCTTATTCATCAAATATAAAACACACATACACAGTGGAAATAAAATATAAAATCCTCAAATTACATTACTAGGGTTCTAACTATCTTTATACACAAATATATCTATTTTCACATAATTACATCTCATAAAATTAAACAAAAATAAAATTTCTATCTACACACTACCAACATAAAATTTACACTACTAGCTCGGCTCCTCTAGTATGCTGGACCCAAACTCTAGGATTCCCTGAAAAAATAGTTTGTAAAGTAGGGGCGAGGCACAACTCAGTAAGAGAAAGACTAAGTTAATGTCAATGTGTGGCTAGCATGCATTTAGTGTACAGAAAATAACCAGTTCACTAAATAGATAAACACATTTATGAAAACATTCTTATTTTAGACTCACACACACAATTAGTCGAGGATAGGGAAGATAACCCGCTCATACAAGTAGCTTCCCTCTACTCTAATACCATTACTATTACTAGGACACTCACATTTCTCAGTAAGCCCTCAAAATTATCTTATTAATTATTCGTATTCACATAAATTAACAGATATACATGTAAGATACTCCCTATGACCAACGCGTCATTTACTTCCCTATGGCACGGGTTGTGCGGCCTGAAGGCTGGAGTAAGCCTGGTTGATCAGCCCAAACAAAGTAGAAAAAAAAATCCTCTGCAAACACATATGTAGGCATCCACAGCAAAGCTGCAGGTCCGATGTAATGACCTACTATTTAACTTAGGATTATATATATATACTATGAAATTTATAATGCTCTGATACCAACTGAATTAAATCCAACCATCAACCTAAGCAGCGAGAAGCGAAAATCAAATGAACATAACCATATATAACTATATACAATACAAGAGTGCCAAAATGTTTTCCAAAACAAACATATATGACTGTTTTCCAAAAATACCCTCAACTGGTTAGGGTTATACAAAAATACTCCCAAAATACTCACTCTACTGTTATGGCAATACTGAGGCCCCTTTATCTACGAGCCTGGTTTGCTCACCTATCTGGATCACCTGAAAAATGTTAAAGTAATGGGATGAGCTAACGCTCAGTAAGATGAAATATGCTATTACTAGTGTGTGGCAAATGAGTTACAATACTATGAAAATATGTTACTATATAATCATATATAACTGAATCTGTAATTACAATACAAGTTATATTAACCACCATCCTTTCCAGGTTGCTTAACATATCATATACTTTAGGTTTCTACTCAAAATACTTCTATTGTACATAAGTATATTTTCTGTCTCTGTAAATCTGTATATACATAATAATAATTGAAAACTTCCCTGTGGCTAACTGTATGTCATGATTTAACCCCTCATGACAGGGTTGTGTGGCTCGTAGGCGAGATCTACCCTGGCTAACCGACTAGGGTAAACCACTATACTCCCTCAATCAGATCGGCCACTCCTCAACCCATGTCTGATGGGGAGCCTGTCCACATCTGGGCACGATCGACCTACTACCACATATTATCTGAATAGGTGGTTGCACTCTGAACTAAATATCTGTAACTACGATACCGTGCTCTGCTGTATGGTCCAATAGGGTCTGATTGTGACGACCTGCTTATTTTTCCATTTTTTTTTATACAATAATAAAATCAATATCACCAATCTCAGCTCAGCAGATCATAATCCACCTGGACCTATAGATACTAAGGATACATTAGAACAACCAACGGAAGCCTAGGCAGCAGGAAACATACAATCATATACATCTCAATACCATATATAACACTATATGCCAGAGTCACTACAATTACTGTATTTGAATATATACAACCCAAAAATCATATCTAGGAACATTTCCCCAAAATCTAACTGTCCCTACAAAACTTACCCTTCAAAAAGGGCAGAAACTGCTCTAGATCAGTCGGGCTTTTCTCACTCTCCTATGTGGGGCTCCTAAAAAGTTTATAAAATTTAAGGGTGAGACACCTCTCAGTAAGGGAAATAAACTAATACCAATGTGTGGCAACATGAGTATTATATGTTCTACATATATCATACATAACATACTCAGTAACTGTTTGTCAAATCTTTGAAAACATATATATCATCAAATCATGGTAAAACATACTACATTTTTATAAACATTTTTCATCTCATATAATGATAATACAAAAATATTCGTGGTAGGTTAACTGGCGGTTGTCATGTATTACCCCCATATGACTGGGTTGTGTGGCTCGAAGGTGGGACCTGACAATGGTTGGCCGACCACTGTCAAGTCAAAAGTACAGTCTGTAAGTTCGATGGGTCTGCCTGACCTAGTCCGTACACCAGGGGCAATCACACTCTTCTTAAAAATCACATCGACCATCCAATCTCACACCACTTCGTACAGTAGCGTTAACACAAATATCATGATCACAAAGACCATGGACACATAGCAACGGTACCGTGCAAGTGCTAGCCTAGACCAAGCCAACCAGGTTCTGATATCATATAACATATACTGAAAATGTGATACATGAATATTTCATATCATTAATTTTTACATCGATCATATCATTTTGCATATATACGTATATCATGAAAATCATCGGCCCGTACGCCGGCAAATCATAGCACAGCCCATACGCTGGCAAATCACATCATAGCATGGCCTGTACGCCAGCAAACATATCATAGCACAACTCGTATGCTGGAAAATCACATCATAGCATGACCCGTACGCCGGCAAACATATATATAAAAATCCAGGCCCGTACGCCGGTTTCCCATTATAAAAATCCGTATCATAACCCCATTCCAGAAAACAGTATTTCACAATATTTTATATTCATGCCACACTGAACAGGTTTTTCACGTATTCAAAATATCATCATTTAAACATTATTCTCCCAAATATAAATCATATATATATAAACATATTTACTTTCCAGAAATCAAATACTATACATATATACATACATTTTCTCAAAAGGAACTAGCTTAGTTTATCCCCTTACCTGACTACTAAGAAAGCCCCTAAAACAATCTAATCTAACTCCCGTAGGATTTCTTGACCAATGCCCTGAAAATGAAAACCCTCAGTATTAAACTTCAGTATTTTCATGCGTACATCATTTCCTATAACTATCACAAGACCAAATTTGGCTTAAAAAGCCTTACCTCAACTCTGGGATGATTCCCAACTTCCTTTCACCAATGATCCGCTCCGAAAGATTTGGAGAGAACTTCCCCAGGAGCGTCGTGGTGGCTTTGGATTGTCGATCCGGGGTAAATTTAGCCCGAAATTGACAAAAGAAAAAGAGAAAACCAAAGGGGAGAGAGAGAGGGAAAACTTAGCTTAATTATGAAGATAAACTTGGATTTTTTATATTTATAGAACAGGGGATTTCGTCAACGAACCACGTCATTCGTCGACAAATCCTTCAATAATTTCGTCGATGAAATTCAGTCCTCATCGACGAAATTCAGTCGGCTGAAAATGCCTTTCGGTATTTCTTCGTCGATAAATCCCCTGTGTTCATCGACGAATCCTCTTATGACTTCGTCTACGAATCCCCTGTGTTCGTCGACGAGGCCCTGATAACTTTCCCTCGTTTTTCCTTCCAAAATGCAATATCGTTGACGAACACGAAGCGTTCGCCGACAAAGTTGACTGCCTCCTTCTATTTCCATTTCCATTCCCCTTTCTTTTATTGATTAAATACCATTTTAAATTCGGGTCGTTACACTGATACTATATAATATATTTCTATATACAACTATCTGATTTACTATGATTCTGAAATAACTGTATTAACCATGACACTGAAATAAACTGTAACTGTGTCAACTGTATTTCTAAAATGAACTATAATCTGTAAGTCATGGTACTAAAAACTGTATAATCATGGTACTGAAAACTGTATAATTATGGTACTGAAAACTGTATAATCATGGTATTTTGTAATTACTGTAAAACATATCCACTGGTTGTATATTTTGTAAAACATACCCTGAAAATACTATAAAACATACTTCTGAACTAAATTTATATTCTCAAGCCACACAGTAATTTAATACATAATATTCATAATTAATAATCTGTATAAAGTCCTGCTGTAAATAATAACCTGATAACAATATACATTTCATACTGGAAATCATTTAAAACTA
Source organism: Malania oleifera (assembly GCF_029873635.1). Lineage (NCBI taxonomy): Eukaryota > Viridiplantae > Streptophyta > Magnoliopsida > Santalales > Ximeniaceae > Malania > Malania oleifera. The sequence continues at coordinate 24,946,945 of NC_080424.1, read as the reverse complement.
CCTAGCATAGCATATTTCCCTTACTTGATTTCTGCTAAAATCCCCCTACTGAGACGGGTCCTATACCCGCAAGGTTCTTCACTCAACACTCTGAAAACCATATATCCCAGAACAAAACGTCACTATTTCTACGTCTACAACATTTCCTACAACTGCTGGAAAGTCAAATTCCGAATAAAAGACCTTACCCTAGATTTGGAATGAGTTCTAACTTCATCCCACCGACGGTCCGCTCCGGCAGACTTGCAGAGAACTCCGTCAGGAGCATCGTGGTGGCCTTAGATCGTTGATCTGGCGACTGTCGGAGCTGAAATCGAAGAAAGAAGAGGAAGGAACCGTAGGGGAAAGGAGAGAGAGAGAGTTTGAGGCTGAATTTCTACGATTAAAATCAATTTAGGGCTATTTATACTGCAAGATTCGTCGAAGAGTCACGTCACCTCGTCGACGAGTCCTGTAGAAAGTTCGTCGACGAACCTGCACCCTCGTCGACAAATTTTAGACTTCCAAAAATCCTCTCTTGGCATCTTCTCGTCGACGAAACTTGCCCTCGTCGACGAGACCTTCTTGTACTCTCGTCGACGAATCCCCTATGTTTGTCGACGAGGCCATGAGAAAATTCCCTGAGTTATTATATTCAAAATGCAATGTCGTCAACGAAGTTGACTGCCTCCTTCTATTACTGTTTCTATTTCTCTCCCTCTTTATTATTTAAATACTATTATTCTTCGGGTCACTACATCTAACGCCCTTAGTTTAACCTCACGCAAGCAGTCGGCTGGACCCCCTACACTTCTATCCAAAATAGTGTGGGTGCGCATGGTCTAACTAGCAACGGTACCGTGCTCACATTACACTGGTCCCCAGGGTTCCTAAAGCATATCATGTAATTTGGATAATCGAAATCATCATTTAAAACATTAATTCACATATATTTCCTGTTATTCCAAAAACTTAGCCCCCGACCACAAAATACAATCTAGTATATAGCCATCAATTAAAACTCGGCCCTCGGCCGTCAAATAATAATCTTGACCCTTGGCCAATCAAAAAATACCCGGCCACTAGCCGTTAGTTGAAACACCTGCATTTCATAAATAGTTCCAGTATTTTCACAAGAATTTCTAGTATTTTTCAAATAATTTAGTATTTCAAAATCCCAAATCCAGATATACAATAATCCATACAAATTAAATCATCCGCCACACAATTTTTCATATTTTAACATATCCATATAAACAAACAAGCTTTCCACCATTCATTTTATTCAAAAATACCATACCATATGTCCTAAGTTTGTAAAATCCATTTCGAATGACTGGTTTTCAAAATAACCTTTAAATTTCCAAATAAATAAATAAATTTATATAAACATAACAATTAAATGGATTCAAATTTCATAAAATTACTGACTTAACTTAATCCTCTTACCTGATTCTTGAAAAACCTAATAACACCCCGGCCTACGCCCCAGGCGTTCAAAAACCCCTGAAACCCTGAAATTCAAACTTCACTACATTACTCATCACAATCCCTAGAGTAAATTTCCCTAAAATTACCCTAGGCTCTAAATATCCTAAATAGCCTAATAAAGCCTAAATTATTAAACTTACCCCCGATTTTGGATTGGTACCACGGAGTTCCAATTCGCTTTAAATTCCCAAATAAATAAATAAATATAAACATAACAATTAAATTGATTCAAATTTCATAAAATTATTGACTTAACTTAATCCCCTTACCTGATTCCTGAAAAACCCGATAAAACCTCGGTCTACGCCCCAGACGTTCAAAAACCCCTGAAACCCTGAAATTCAAATTTTACTACATTACTCATCACAATTCCTAGAGTAACTTTCCCTAAAATTCCCCTAGGCTCTAAATACCCTAAATAGCCTAATAAAGCCTAAATTATTAAACTTACCCCCAATTTAGGATTGGTACCCTAGAGCTCCAATTAGATTATAGAGAATCTCCCACGAATCTCTTGATAATTTATGTTCGTCAAATGAGCTTATAGTTTAAGAGAAATTGATGTAAGTTTAAGAATTGTCCTTGCCCTAGGAGATATGCTTACGCCGCTTGCACGACAAATCCGCTCGAGTAGAAATGTTGGTGGCGACGAGCAGAACCCAACGGTATTTCTAGATTTCTGATCGGCCGAATATCGAAGACGAGATGGAGGAGAGTGAGAGAGAGGAGATGAGGAGATGAAGGACGCTCTCTATTTCTTGATTCTCCCGAAGCTTCAGGTTATGTTATATAACCAATATATATATAATAATATATTATATTATATTAATATATTATTATATTATATCATATAATTACTATTATTTATTTATTTTAATATTTAATTTTTAATATTTAATTTTTAATTTTTTAATTTTTTTATGACCACTACATTCTCCCCTTACAAAAATTTCGTCCTCAAAATTTGTTAACTATTACCAATTATCTCTTTAATTCACAATCCCTATCTATAGAAGAGTCGGTAGTCACCTACATAGCGGCCCCGTCCCACATTTATTAACTACCCTCACTTATGGCGGAGGAATACCGTGGTTATAATACTGCCTTTAGGAAATTACAATATCCATGACAAAATTTCTCAAAGAATAACCATAATTAAAACAATACACAACCTACTTCAATCCTTCTATATACAACCATACCCTTACCCGTCTGGCACTAGTCCTCGCTGAACAGCTGCGGGTACTTCTGGCGTTTTTCCATTTCTAACTCCCAAGAAGTCTCCTCAACTGCATGATTTCGCCACAGCACCTTCACTAACAGTATATCCTTAGTATGCAGTTCTTGTATTTTTCGATCCAAAATCTGAACTGGTACCTCCTCGTATACCAGAGTATCCCCGATCTCCAATGATTCATAACTGATCACATGTGAGGGGTCTGGAATGTACCTGTAACATCCTCAAAATTCTTACCATTATATATATATATATATATATATATATATATATCTGTGTATCTACATCCATACCTAAGTAGCGGAAACACAAATCATACAACCATTCACATATATACTATACAATACCAGAATCCAGTATATACAGACTATAGCCATACAAAAATAACCCTCTAGCATCATCTACCCAAAAATATACACAACTATGTCAAAAACTCACCCTATAATTAGGGTAATCAAAATACTCTCTATTCGCGAGCCCGATCTGCTCGCCTAACTGACTCACCTGAAAAATGTTAAAGTAATGGGGTGAGTAGACGCTTAATAAGTGGAAATATACTATTACTAGTGTGTGACAACTAAGTTAAGAATACTTTTTAAATAACAACTGAACTATAGTGCAATAATAAATTTGTAAAGCATATCTTTCTTTCACAATTTAAAATATACTGTATCATCTGTATTTTTTACTTTCATACTAATAATATCATACTATACTCATCATATACTGTAAAACTGTATACATATACATAACTGTGGTTTATCCCTAGGACTCTGTATGTCATGATTTGACCCCTCATGACAGGGTTGTGAGGCCCGTAGGCAGAACTTCATCTAGTTGGCCCTCCAGATAAGTCAATATACTCTACACTACCTCAGTCCGACCAAACTTCATCCACTCCTAAGCTCAGGATTGGCTACTACCTCGTCAAACCGGCCCCCTCCACCCAGTGAACTGGGGAGCTGCAACCTCTCCGAGCACGGCTGACGATACCCACACACTATCTGAGATATGTGGTTGCACTCTATCTGTATATAGAAATGGTACCGTGCTCTGTAATCTCTATATGTACTGTATCTATCTATAATATTTCCACATGGATCTGATATTATATACATATATACATATATACTCTTTTGTTGTTTTCATCATGTTTCCAAAATTACCATAACGCTATCTTTCTGTACTGTAAATACTGTAATCTCTGTATACTGAATCTGTAGCATCTTGATGCTACCTCTGTATATCTGTCTGTATACTCTATCTATATACTCTGTATGTTATGGTAATAGGAAACATGACATGCTATAAATTCTGTATATACTGTTCTGTATAAAGCTGTAATATATATATATATATATATACTGATCTGAGTAAAACTGTATACATGTATATGTGTGTGTGTGTGTGTGTGTGTGTGTGTGTGTATATATATATATATATATATATCTGTTTTATGAAACTATACATATAAAAGTTGTATATGCATGTAAATTTCTCTGTATAATCTCTGTGATTATATATCTATGTCTGTATAGTATGTATAACTCCATATACTGGGAAAACTATATAAACTGTATATACTGTTTATATCTGTGTATTCAGTATAGTATGATACATTGTAAAAACTATATAAGTTCTTCATCACATGAAAATCTACTCAGGCCACACAAGCATTTAAACTCATATTCTGTAAAAATTGTATAACAAACAGGTATAAATATATATCTATGAAATCTCTGATAACATTATGAAAGCTCCCAACATAACATATTTCCCTTACCTTAACTTTGAAAAGCCCCTAGAAAATTTTGGCTCTATACCCGCAAGGCTCCTAGCTCGACCTCCTGAAAACAAAATCCTCAGAACAAAATATCAGTATTTTATTACCCACAACATTTCTCATAGCTTAAGGAAAGGCAAATACTGAACAAAATGCCTTACCTTCAGATTGAGACGAAATCCAACTCAACTTTTCCAACGATTAGTTCCAGCAGATTTGGAAAGAACTTCACCAGAAGTGTCATGGTGGCCTCAGATCTTCGATCCGACAAGAAATAGGCCCGAAAACGAAGAGAGAAGTGAGAGAGACCATACGAGAGAGAGAGAGAGGAGAGAGAGAAGAATCCTGAAATTAGATAAAAATCAAAGTTTTTCACTATTTATAGGGTCAGATTTGTCGACGAGACACGTCACCTCATCAACGAGTTCTTCAATAATTTCATCGACGAACTTCCTCCCTCGTCGACGAATTTAGGCTGCCCCAAAACCTCTCTCGGCATTTTCTCGTCAACGAGACATGGCTTCGTCAACGAAGTCCCTTATGCCCTCGTCGACGAATTCCCTGTGTTCGTCGACGAGGCCCTGTGTAAGAGTTTCGGGTTATTCCATCCAAAATGCAATGTCGTCGACGAACGTGAAGTGTTTGTCAATGAAGCCTGTTGCCTCCTCCCGTTTCTGTTTCCATTTCCCCCTCTCTTTAATATTTAAATACCATTATTTTTTGGGTCGTTACAGTACCTCCTCAACATGGACACGTGAAACACATCGTGCATCCTGGATAGTGCTGGGGGTAATGCTATCTTGTACGCCGCCGAACCAATCCTCTCTAGAATCTTGAACGACCCAATGTATCTAGGGCTCAGCTTGTCCTTCTTTCCATACCTCATCACCCCCTTCATCAGAGCAATCCCTAAGAATATCATATCACCTACTTCGAATTCTAACTCCCATCGGCGAGTATCAACATAACTCTTCTGCCGACTCGGGGCTGCCTTGATCTTTTCCCTGATAAGTTCAACCTTTGTAGAGGCCTGCTGACCAAATTCTGGTCCCAAAATCTACTGCTCGGCTACTTCATCTCAGTACAACAGAGATCTGCACTGGCGACCATACAAAGCCTCATATGGTGTCATTTCAATGCTGGCCTAGTGACTGTTAGTGTATGCAAATTCAACCAACGGTAGATATCAGATCCAACCGCCCCCAAAATCTAACACACATGCCCATAGCATATCCTCAAGAATCTAAATGGTTCGTTCGGAATGTCTATCCGTCTGATGGTGAAATGCAGTACTAAAAGTGAGTTGAGAACCCAACGCTCCCTGCAAACTCTTCCAGAAATGGAAAGTGAACCGCGCATCCCGATTTGAAATGATGGACACGGGCATGCCATGTATTTGGACTATCTTCTAAACATAGAGTTCTGCCAGCTTATCCATGGAATAACTAGTTCTAACCGGAATGAAATGGGTAGTCTTTATCAATCTGTCAACCACTACCCATATGGCATACTGCCCATGCAACGCTGTAGGCAATCCCGATATAAAGTCCATTGAGATATGCTCCCACTTCCACGTAGGGATTTCTAGTGGTTGAAGTGGTCCCGCTAGCCTCTGATGTTCTGCCTTCACCTGTTGAAAGTTAATTTTTTCCACATTTTCTCTCTCTAGCTCGGTTTCTCTACCTTCTCTCTAGATTTTCGGCCCCAATCTTCCCCGATTTGATGATTAGAAGCCGCCACATTGATTCTGGGAAGATTCTCTACAAGTTTGCTGGAGTAGATTGTTGATTAGGCCAACTTGGGCACCATCTCAAAATCAGAGTGAGTAGGTTATTTTGGTATTTTCAGAATTATCAGACTTTTATGAACTAAGATTTTTTGTTAAATGGGTATATACTAGTGTTCTGTTGGGAAAAATGTAAATTTCAGGGTGTTGAGCTGGGAACAACACAGGAGTAGGTTTGGATTAAATTGTGAGCATTTTAGTAAGTCAGGTAAAGGGAATAAATTATAACAGTCTTTTTATGGAAATTATGGGTTGAGAAATATGTGAAAATTGTGTATGATATTTTACCTGAAATTTATTTATGATATAAATATCAGATGAAATTTGTGTGGCATATGATTTATATTGAGGAATGTTTAAACTGGGTTAAATGAATTACCCTGTGAAATAGGTAATATCGAAATGTGTTATGATATGATAATTGGACTGTGGGAAAATGATGAAAGTGAAATATGCAGGAATGTATTTTCTGAGAAAATGAGGAAAGGTGAAATATGAAAATGTGTTTTGAGAAATATTGTGTAATTGTGAAATGAGATATGTATATGATAGTATGAGATGAGATAAATTATGAATTGAGAAAATATCATTGAAATGATGAAAATATTGCAATGTTAATTCTACAATATAAAAATGAAAAAATGTGAATATGAGAAATATGATCATGAGAAATGTGAATATGTGAAATGTAAGTATTGCAGTGGAAAATTCTGCAATAGTGATATTGAAATATGAATATGAGAAATGTGAATATGTGAAATATGATTATGAGAAATGTGAATATATAAATTGAAAATATTGCAATGTTAACTCTGCAATATGAAAAGGTGAAATATGATTATGAGAAATGCGAATATGTGAAATGTGAATATTGCATTGTTAATTCTGCAATATGAATACTAAATTGTGAGAAATGAAATGTGAAATTCCAAAAGGGGAATACAGACATATGATTAATGAAACGCCAATACCATATAACGATTGTTGGTATGTGGCAGTGAAAACCCTGATGGATGGATAAGGAGACCCTAATGATGGGTTGTGATATTGAGAGCAAGGTACCGTTGCTAGTGAAGTTAGTGCAACCACACGTGCTCGTGGAGCGTGTGGTGTGATAGTAGATTGAGCTGTATAGTAGAGTTGTTGTGCCCTCTAAGTCCGAATCAGGGCTTTGGCCGATCAGTCGTACTACAGACATGAGATATATGATGACATTTGACATTACCAGGTCGGCCAACTACAGTTAGGTCCAGCCTTCGGGCTGCACAACCCTATTCATGGGGGGAAGCATGACGTGGAGTGAGATCCTCAAGGCAGCCATGAGTACAGACACAAACATATCAGTATGGTGACACTCATGAGCTAGATATGAATATTGAATTGGAAATGAAATGAGAATGGAAATGAAAATGGAAATGGAATGAGAATGGAAATGAAAATGGAATGAGAATGGAAATTAAAATGAAATGGAAACGAGAATGAAAATGAGAAATGAATAGCGTGAGTTAATAAATAATTAAAGCAAGGTAAAACACATCGCCTAAGGGCTTACTGAGTAAGGTGAGTGCTCTGATAAGTATCAGTTGTAGCTGAACCTGAGTTAATAAGGAAGCTACTTGTATGGGCGGGTAAGCTTCCCAATTCTCAAGAACTTCGCTGGTAAATTTAGGTTACAATGAATGGTTTTTAAAATGAAAGTAAAAGCTTTTGAAAACTTATATTGTATATCTATGTGATAGTAAATGCAAAATGGTATATTTTCTCGGAAGATACTGATATGGATATGCTTATATGCTTTGATATAATAAATCTCATATTGCCACATACTGTAGATAATTTATTTCGTCTTACTGAGATGTGTCTCAACCAATCATTTAAATATTTCAAGAAACCGAGATAGAACCAGCAATAGAGTTCCGAGATGGAGGGGAGCAGATACCTTGATTAGTTAGGGTGAGTATTTTGAGTTAGGGAGGTTTGATTCCCCTAGAGTTTCTGTGTATAACTTGTATATATGGATGGTAGTACTCTGGTATGTGTATTCACTATGCTATGTATGTTTATATGTTTGAAATGACTTCCACTGTTAGGGTTGTGAATGGATATGATTGTATACCTAGTACCCACTTACGGGTCGGGTTATATATTATGGTGTCAGTGTTGACATGGCTGATATGTGTTGTTTATATGGGAAAAAAATGGTATAAAAATCGGGGCGTCACACATATGACAGAGAATGAACAAGATTCTGTAAGTCATCTACAAAAAAACCAACCTCATCTAACAACACATGGTAATGTGTGGGCATTGTCGTCCCTTGCAAATTAAAGCAAGCAGTAAAATAATTACAATTAGTATATAAGGTTGAAAGGCGTAAATAACTCTAATTTTAGCTAGGCACTACTTCACAGACAACATTCCTTTGGACTATAGCAGAGTCCTCCTGAGTACATCTCATGTGGAGACAACCTAGTTGATCTTACAGATTAAACATGGAAGGGATTAAGATGCATTGATTTTAGTATTAATTAGAACCAATCCAACCAGTAGGTCAATATGAGAGGGGAAGATAAATGAAAACTGATGAGATAGAACCAATCTATTCCAGCATGTGTGCTTACCAGGAGGAACATTGTCTGGACACCCACAAGCTTGGAAGAACTTAGTGTGATGATTCTTCTGAGCAACAATTACCAAAAATTTGGGACACCACTTCTCATCAAGGAACTTACATGCCTACACATATGAAACATTGTTAAAAAAATTTATGCGAGCAGATCTATTTCAAATTAATCCAAGGAAATAGTGGGGGTAACAAATTTAAAAAAAGGACTTGGATAAGGACTTGGATAAGCACAAATACCTCTATAATTTGATCCATCTTAATGTTCAAAACCTGGTTGAATCGGGATTCGCTAACCTCATCCCTAAATCAAACAGTTAATTAACTAATGAGTGAAGATTAATCTAAGATAAATGAAGAAAATAATTGATAAGAAAATCATCCTTTTAATACTTGATAACATTAATACTCTGGATCCAAAGGATATGGATATTGATATTATCAAGTATTAAAAGTCATATTTTTGTTTCTATTTAGGCGAATGATTCAAGCAACAAACTTGATTTTTTTTTGGGAGGGGGGGGGTGTTTCAACATGCTAGTAAGGCCAAAAGATTATCTTTGTAAAATGCTGCAACTTCTCTAATATCTGCAAGATAGTTAATGAACCGTACAAGCCAAAGAGAAAATAAACAAATCTCATACACACATGGTGTACAAATCTAGAAGACCACATCAAATGAGAGATGCAGTTTCAGGACTTCCAGAATGTATAGTCTGAAGATAGGTTGGAACTTTTAGTTTTTCTAAACAATTATGAGAAGAGAAGCATATATATAAGTGCTAAAGCCACTGCTGATGATCTCCCCTAGTACACTTTAGCAATTTCATTAAGGCATTATTTGACAAATAAATCATGCTTGCATGAAAGCAAATGTTGTCGATAACGAATATGAAGCTACTAAATTTATTCTTTCCTTTACTAGTGATGCATGCTTTAAAAATCATTTGGTGATGGTTAGCATCCTCATGTCACATGTTTTCCAATAGAGATTGGTTTCCTCATATGAATCACGTTTTAGTGGGATTGCATTGATAGACAATAATATAGTTTGTAAAATTGTTGGGATTGGAATGGCATGAATAAAAATGCGGTGTTGTGAGAACTCTCACCGAAGTATGACACATTTCATATTTGAAGAAGAATTTTGTTTTAACTTTGAAGTCTCTGAATCCAAAGGTACAAGTATTCTACTAAAGGTGGAGTTATGAAGGTCAGTAAAGGTGCCCTTGTTATTCTAAAAGTAAAAAAATTACCTTTTATTTTATAAGTGATATTTGATTGTATTTAAATAAGTGTTATTATTAGTTTTAAATATAATTTAAATTAGAATTATTAAGATTTTTAGTTAACAATTTCAACAATAATTATTTTTAATTAAAAATAATCTTATTATTAGTATGCATTTATAACGTATGACTGTTATATTAATTTATGATAAAAATAATATTTTTAATTAAATTAAAAATTTTAATTTATTCTATGTGAAAATTTAAATTAATAAACGATTCTTCGCTCCAAAAATTTAATTTATTAGTATTGTTATTATAAATAAATAAAAAAGGAGAACACAAAGAATTGAAACAATCTATGCTGTAATTATAGTTAAAAAGATTGTTGAAAATGAAATACTTTGGATTATTAATAAAAAAAAAAATGAATGCACAATAAATCTTGCTACTTGGTCTAAAGGGATTTAAACAAATATTACTGCTTGATCTAATAAGATTTGCCTAGGAAATAAGCTGGGGCTGACGCGTGACAAATCTCGTTACTTAATTTAGTAAGATTTGTTTAAATCTCGCTATACCAAGCAACGAGATTACGTGAGCATTATTCTGAAAAATATTTTTTCGAATAGAATATTATTTAATATGTTATTTTAAATTAAAAATAAAATGGGAAAAAAAGCGTACAAAACTAGCATATGTAATTAGGCAAATACCCACTAAAGCGATGTGACAAGAACCAAAAAAAAGGTGTCTATTTTGAAAGACAAGACGATTAGTACTCGCAAGCACATGTATACGAATGGATTGCTTAAATCATTGGGTTTCCTGCACATAGCACATATCAATTAATCATCAGTAGGGCATCCGACAGCAACAGCTGCCCATTGCGCGGCAGCATTTGGTGGCTAGCTAGCTAGCCCTAGCTCCCTCCTTTTCACCCTTTGTGTTGGTTCTCATTGTACCCTATAAGCTAAGTAGTCAATTTTAATTTTCTAGCCCTGCCCCATTTAGAAAAGGATGTGACACGGAATTTGGTGTCCAATGCAGAGAGCCTTTGCATTAATGTGTCAAACCTTGGTGATGGGTACTAGCTCTTGGATTGGCCCTTATGGACCATTCTAAGTAGTCCCTCTCTCCTATCTCTTCCAGTTTGGTTTCACACTTGCATATGATTGAAAAAAAAAATTAATGTGTCACAGATGATAAGATATGTTAATATTAGCTTTATGATTGAAAAAAAAAAAGAGAGACTATATTTACCTTTAATTTTCATTCCTCAAGAGAAATTATGCAGTTTTAGTTTTCATATTTTTTTTTCCAGAGACAAAAAGAGGGACGATGGAGTGGTTTGCACATGCACATTGTACTAGACATATCACCTTCATCCATTTCATGAAATATTGAATCCATACAATTTTGGTGGTGAGATCCATCTAGATTTTCTCAAGGTAAATAAGAAAGCCTTATTTTTTATTTATTATTATTTTTTTTTAAGTACGCCGGGTGACCTTCGTTGGCATCTACCAGAGCAAGCCCTGGGATGCACCACAACGAAGACTAATCTCACACTCCACAATTCCTACCCCAAGGCTCTGTAGGGAGGTAAATCAAGATTTGCTTAACGAAGCAGTAATCGAACCCAAGACGCCTACCTAAGTCATAGGCACGTCCGGATCCGCCCTTGCCACCTGAGCCAGCGCCCGGATGCCTAGACTAATGGTTGAAGGTTTCTCAAATTTGGACTTAGAGGAACTATGATAAGCAGTATGAGACAGAAGAAACATTATTTGTCGTCATATAACTCAAATTTAATGATCCTCAAACCAAAAAAGCAAAAAATGCTAGCCATAGCCCAAATAAACAAGGTACATGATACACCTAATAGCAGTGTTACTTACATTCTGAATCAATAGAATCCCACAAAAACAATAACAGGGGGTTGTATTTCTTAATTAGAAGATTGGAACAACACACCTTGCAAACTACAAAAAAGCATAGGCAAAAGAGCAAGAGAGAAGGAGGAAGGGGGAAAAATGAAGGTTACAAATTATAAATGGCAGGCAATCTCTTTACGCGCTTACTTAAATATATTTGTATCATAATATATAATTACTGTAGTAGTTGATCCTTTAATTTGGAAGTGGTGTGTCAAGGCTTGTGAGCAGGGGGACACTGATAGCACTTGGTGAAGAGACCGAATGTATCAATTTGCTGAATGAAGTTGAGCATGCTCGCCCATCCTCCGAATCCAAATCCCACCACCAAGACCCATCCCACCACAAATATGTTCATGCAGTACAATCCAGCCCAACCCCCCAGCCACGATGGTGGTCTCTCCACTGCATTCTGTCACAATGTATATTAACCGAGAAAGAAAATTTATCTTTGTTAATTAATCTAGAGAAAAATAAACCAATTTCATCAACAAGCTAGCTAGCTAGTTGCAGTACTGGATGGATGGATGGATGTACCTCTCGAGCAGAAGGAGAAGCGAAAGTAATCATGTGGGCCAAGGCGGGAATAATGTAGACGGTGAAGCTAACAAGCAGGGAGCCAACGGTGGAGTTGATGGGACCAAAGAAAGGGAAGACGATGGCCAGGAACCAGATGGGGATGACCACCGGCAGCCTGGCCACCGCCCGCTTCATTAAGCTCTTCGTCCTGTGCACCCTTATCAGCTTCTCCCACACGAAGTACAACGGCGTGCACGCAAAGCCAAAGGTTATGAACTGGTGGATCAGCATGAAGATCACCGCGGCGTCCCTGAACCCAGTCCTCGGGAGCAGTGACAGCGCGTTGGAATGGGTGAGCAGCGCGTCCCCAAATGCCCAGTATACCGCGGACGCCGACGGAAGCGTCAGCGTCAGCACGTACAGCGTTGCCACCAAGTATATCACCTTGAACTTCTGTGGCTTCCACATCGCATGCATTATCTCCCTATACATATATATACGTGCTAACATCAGTATCCTACACCCACATGACAAGGTTAATTCCTACTTCCTAGAGAACTTATTTCACTTTTCGGAACCTTAAATAATTTTCGGTATAGTACCTGCTTATATGCCGGCTGATTAGTTAATTAATTAATTATTGTTGTTGTTATTATTACTACTTTAATAAGGTTCTTACACAGTGACAGCATGCCCTCCAAAGGTGTAAAGAATGTTGGTGGCTCCAGTAAAGTAAAGAACCATTCTGGTTGGACCCGAGTGCTTCACTCCCTCAATCTTCAAATAGAAAAATTCGAAAAAATAAAAAAGTTAATTAATAAATGAACTTAATAAATTAACGAAAGGGGTCGGAGGGAAGGATATATGTAATATATATATGGGGAATAGGACGGAACTAACCTGTCCGTGGAGGAGGGAAGCAGTGGTGAGGTACCATGCGGTGTAAGATGTCAAGAGAAGGCCTAAAAATGACCAAATTCTGTAATTGTGGAAAGAAGGAATGAACACAGTGGTAGCGCAGCATGCCCCAAAGATGTATGTCCATGTCCTCTTGTCCAGGTTATCGTTTATGTAGTAGATGTTACTGCACCACCACCAGCAACAATATATATCTAATTAATTAACATCGATCAAAACCTATCGTACCCATTAATTTCTCAATAAAAAATTGATATATATTTAATTTTCCTGTAATCTGAAACGATTTGACTAAAATAAATCATTTTTATGTATATATATATATATATATATATATATATATAAATATAGTTAATTACCTTGCACAGGCAATTAACTGGATCACGGATCCGAAAAGAAGGAAAGTGCAGTTGAAAAAGAGGCCTACGTTCCTCCAGTTTTTTCCCAGTAGCCCATCAAGAACTTCGAACCACTGCAGGCTCATCAATTATTTATTATCAAATATTAATTAATTCTTTGAATTAATATTTTAAAATTGATGAATTAGCTAGCAACGCAATTAAGTAGATTAGTCAGTATAAATTAATTATATATATAATTACCTGAATGATATGGTTCCTAAAATCGACCTTCTCCCTCTCTTTTCTAGTTCTGTACTCGACGTAAAGTACACTAATGAGGTAAGCAGTCCAGCTGCCCATCAACCCATAGAACAGTTGAAAGAGAATCCCAGATAACATTCCCAGTTGCGAAAATGAGTAAGGCAGTGTGAGCAGCACTTGTGCAACCTGCGTGCAGGCCTTTAAAACATTAATCACCCACTTCTTTAATAATATATATATATATATATATATATAGATATTTACAATAAAGTTAATTAATTGAGGATTAGTAGATGCCTGGTTAGAAGCACAGCTGAACCAGGCATCATAGACGGAGCCGCCGTGCCAGAAAAACCTGGATACTCTGCTCTTTGCAGTATTGGGATCGCCTTCTTCTCTCTCCATCTCCATGTAGTTTCCGGCTACAACTGTCTCTACCTTCTCTGAAGCCATTAATTTCTGTCTCTCTCTCTCTCTCTCTATATATATATATATATTTGGTTGCTGTAGATGGACAACTTGGTGGTGAAGTGGTATGGTAGCCGACTTGAGTTGGCTACAGCGTTGGAGATATGGAAGTTCGAGAAGTTCTTTATAAATAGACACAGCAACTGCCTTTCCTCACTCTCTCATCTCTCTGCAGCTCATATATATATATACGGAAATTTTAATAGGCAACTATTGAGTCACCTAGGGCTGGACCTACTTAGGTCACCCTACGAGTGTCAAAGTTAAAATATTTCTTCATTATCTTACTTTTATAGCTTCAATTCTTTCGGGTCTAAAATGCACAATATGTAGGCTACCTTTATATTGTCGGGTTTTCTTTCAAATCACAACTTTTAAGTTTCATGCTAATTTGATTTTGTATGAAATTAGATAATATTTTATACAATTTACATTTGATCCAAATTTACTTAAATATACTCAACAAATTCTTCAAAGTATGAAATATGTATAGGACCCGGTTAATTATTTTGTTTAAAAAAATTTTTGAGAACCCAAAAATAAATATGATAGAGACTTGATACTAGGAATATGTATAATGATCATAACATAAATTTGATACTTAATATGGAAGAAAAAAATATCACCACCATAGGATAGAATAATCATATAATTCCCTCACCATAAAATTTGAAAATATCCTATGTTAAGAATTTTTAAAATATTTGGATTATTACTATCTAGAAACATTTTTTTTCTTTGAGTTATAAAATTATTACATCACAACCACTACTCTAGTCAATAAAATAAATATTCAGCAAGTAAGAAGGAGTATCGAGGATTCAATTTTAGGTAGATACACTCACGGAACCAGCGGTACTTGTGGATGGTGAGAATTTATTTTGTGAGCCAGCGGGGACCATAGATGATGAGAGTTCGTTCTGTGAGTCAGCGGGAATCATGTATGGTGAGAGTTTTCTATGAGCCAACGGGGACCGTTGATGGTCATGGAGATGTGTCCTGGGGTTGGGTTGGCTAAACGTCCAACTAATACATGGAAGTCGTGTCCGCATTACGGAATTTACCTGATCAGCGAGACCTAGGGAGAGGACGCAGATTCGTAAGTTTAGTGCCGCACAAGGGGGTCCGAAGGGTTTGTTGGTGGCTAAAGTTATTATGTAATAAAAATAAATAAATAAATAAATATTGACTACATTCAACAAATCATACACCCACAAAATCCAAATTTGCTTAAACATAATCAACAAACTCTCCAAACTATAAAATATTTATAGGACTCATTAAATTATTTTGTTTAAAGAACTTTTGAGAACCCAAAAATAAATATGATGGAGACTTGACACTTTATATATATATATTGTGGCATCTTTGATTTTCAAGCAAAAAAATGAAACCCTAAATAGAATTACTCAACATAAATTCTTTTTTTAATGTGGGCTTGAAGATAGGGTGATGGGCCCAAGCTCTCATGCATTGCACGAGCGGGGTGGCCCACAAGGGGGTGCTTTAGCAAGGGGGAGCCCATTTAGAGTGATGGATCATGAGTATGGATAGGTGGGAAAAGTGGAGTGGTCTATTAAATAAGGTGGTGGGATATTTTATAGTTTGTGCTTAGAGAATGAGAGTGTTAGTGGTAAGATAGATAGGGGGAGGGGGTGAATGATTGCATTGGAGGTGGGATGGGTGCTTCACATAATTAGCACCACACGTGTGCCAACTGGCTTGTCATCAACTTATCCATCACCTTTTTCTCGTCGTGTTCAGCCTTTGGGACTGTAAAGTCTTCTCATTTGGACCATTGGCAGTTTGGACGTCCAAATATCCTTTGTAATTGATGTCAATTAGGCACCCATATCAAGAATCAATGGAGATGAAGAAAAGGGAAATCAGAAAAACTCCCATGTGATTTTTAGCATAAAAACAAATAAAGATTGAATCACTTACTGTGACCCTGTTACTATTGAACAGCTTAAGTTTGAATTGTAGAAGAATGCATATGGTGCCATTATTGCTGTAGGTATCCTAATCAGGTGCTGCTTCTTTGGTTCCCCGTGTCATTGAGCTTAAAACTATTCCACATCCAATTATGAGATATAATATCAACAAAAGATTTGTGAACTATAAGATATGTAAAATTTTATACTGTATAAATTGCCATAGAGTCTAATAGTGGATGCTATTTATGTGTGGAAATCAAGCTGAGTCTATGTAAAAGCTAATATGATCATTATAAATTATACATGACGATTCTATGTAATTAAATTATATATCATAATTGTTCAAATGGTAGACTATTTTTAAGTATAAGCATGGAATTGAGCCCACGTAAATGTTGTTGGCCTAATAAGGTTTAATTCCATTTTGATAATGACAAACTAAGGCATATAATTGTAGTATTAAGTGTGTATACAAGTATTAAAGTATTAAAACACAAAAAAAGATGTAAAATGGAAAGTCATGAAGCATACAAGAGGATGACATTTTTCTATAATCATAAAACTTATGAAGTCTAGGCTTGAAGAATCTAGGTCCAAGTTTGAAGAATCAAGAGAATTTTTATTATGAATATTGAAATTAGGATTCATGTAAGTATACCTCACTTGATCATTGTGATGAAACTCTTAGGTGACTTAGTTGGACCCTAGATACTTTAAAGTTCTTGGAAAATGTTTTTACAAGTTCAAAAGTTATTCAAAAGGCTTAAATCATTTTTGGAATGAAAAATATAAAAGATTTTATATTTCAGGATGTTCGGGCGCCTAAGACAAAGTGCTCAGTCGACCAAATGTACACTGTATGAACACTAGTCTGTTTCTAGCAAGTTCGGGCGACCGAACTTGAGGGTTCAATCAACCAAATGGCTACTACCATTTATAATTTCCAGACGCATTTGGTTCGGGCGACCAAACTCGGCTTTTAGTTGACCGGATGACTACTGTCAATACAAATTTCCAGACTTAGTTAATTCGGGTGACCAAACCTTAGAGTCTAGTCTACCGAATGACTACTGTCAATATAAATTTCCAGACTTAGTTAATTCGGGTGACTGAACCTTAGAGTCCAGTGGACCGAGTGGATACAGCCACTTTGGAAATTCCTAATTTCATGGTTCGGGCGATCGAATACTCAGTTCAGTTGACCAAAGCATTCGCGATACTTATCACAATGACAATAAAATTTCTAAGATTCTAATTTATCAAGGGAGTAAACACGCCAACGGCTAGAATTCATTTCGATAAATAAATACCTAGCCCTAAACATCTTTAACACACAATATTAACTGAGATTAGCACCGCTTGTTGCAAAAAAATTTCTGACTTCATTCTTTCACACTTATGGCTTTTCAAAACCAAAAAAGCCCTAGCTAACTCTTTGAGTTTCATTTCAATCTTCTTCTGAGAGTGTGTTAGAGCTTTAATTTGTGTACATATCTACACTATTTAGAGAGTTATTCTTGTACAACTTTACTTTAATTACTTCCTGTATCTTGACGATTCTGGGATTGAATCGTTGACAAGCAAAAGGGTATTTTCACTTGAGAGGCTTCTCCGCCTACTGAAAGAGAGAGGTTTCTCCACCTATTGAAGGAGGGAATGGTGGAATCCTCAAGCGGGTTGCTTGAGGTAAGGATGTAGGCATGGATCACCGAACCTTGTAAAAACGGTGTCACTCTCTCGTACTTAACTCTTTTATTTTTAAGCATAATTATATTGGTATTTATCTGCTGTGAATACTGCAAAGATTATATTCATTGTGTTGCTTGATTACTTATTGGAATCATAGCAAAAACTTGTTTATATTCAAAGTATATTTATATTGATACATTTATCTACTAAAAATACTATTGTTATTGAGAAGTTGGATCACTTGTGGAAATCATAGTAAAAATTGATTAAGGCTTTGCATAAATTTTTAAATACTCAATTCACCCCCTCCCCCCTCTTGGAATCACACCTTAACTCACAATTGGTATCAGAGCATGGTTGCAAAAAACCTAACAAGTAGTTGCATAAATATTTTATGGCAAACCTAGGTGTATCCCCATTTGGTGAGGGTCAATCCTCCACAAGGCCTTCAATTTTTTGCGGTGTTAATTACACTTCTTGAAAACAAAGAATGAGGATTTTTATTCAAACTATGGATTAGAGGGCTTGGAGAATGATTATCCAAGACAACTATGTGCCTAAAAAAATCATTGATAATAAGGAAGTACCTAAAGTTGAGAATGAGATGAACGAAATGAATATGAAGTTAATGCAAATCAACTCTAGTGCTCTGAATGCTCTATACTATGCATTAGATGCTAATGAATTTAATAGAATAATGGCATGTAAGAGTGTTAAGGAGATTTGGGAAAAGTTTGAAATAACAGATGAAGGAACCATAGACATTAAGGATAGTCGTATGGACATGTTCACTAGTGCGTATGAAGCTTTCAAAATTACACCTGATGAATCTATTTCCAGTATGTACACTAGATTCACACACATTATAAATTCCCTTAACACTCTTGGAAATACTTACCCCACTTATGAGATGATTAGGAAAATACTTAGAAGACTCCCATCCATATGGGAACCAAAGGCTACAACTATTGCTGAAAGTAGGAAAATGAAGGCAATGTCCCTAGATAAGCTCATCAAGTCTCTTCTCACATTTGAGATGGCTATTAACGAACGAGCTAGTGAACACCATAAAGTCAAGAAATCCATCGCTCTCAAAGCTTCCAAGGAAAGCTCAAGTGATGAGGATGACGAAGAGATGGATGAAGATATATGACATAGCCCTTATTATCAAAAGACTCGGAAAGTGCTTCAAGAAGAACAAGAAATTCACGAGAAAATTTCAAGGCTCTAGGGTGGATTGAGGAGTGTCGAGTAGAAGAGAGTCAAAGGTAATTGCTACAACTACAAGGATGTTGGACATATCAAACTAGAGTGTCCGCTACTCAAAAAGAATTCCAAGAAGAAGAAGAAGAAGAAGAAGAAGAGGAAAGCTATGAAGGCCACTACTTGGGACAATTCAAGCTCAAGTAAGTTCAGAAAGTGAATTAAACGATCAAGAGGTTGTGAACCTTTGCCTTATGGCATTAATCGACGATGAGGTACAAATTTCTTCTTCAAACTCATTTATTGAATCATGTGATGAATCCTCTCATGAATCTTATGGTAAAAGCATGCCCTCTTATAAGGAACTACAAAACGAGTTATTTAAGGTTCATAAGATTCTGGTAAAGATGTCTAAAAAGGACGTGATTTTGAAAAATGAAAATGAAAGTTTGGCAAAGGAATTAACAAATTTAAGAAAATATCATGCCACTTGTCGCGACGTCCCGGGAGCGCGTGTGCCCCGGGCGGCGAAATAAAAATCAATTTTAATTTTCAAGAAAATTATGGAATGTCGAAGTCGCCACTAACCTTTAGTGTGGTTAGAACACGTGATTACTACCCCATTAGGGCTAGAATGGGCCTATGTTACCAGAGCTGGGGTCAGGAGTTCGGTTACGCGAGGGCAAGGTACGAGCACCCCTTACGCGCCCGTTCTTACGAACGGTACCTAATTAGTTTAGAATTATCCCTAAGTTAATTTTAAAAAGTCTTTAAATTACTCCTTTTATGAACTTATAAATACACATAAAAATAAATAAATATATAAATATAATATATACATATATATTCCCTCAGAGTTTAGGGTATGTGATGCCCGAAGTCTCATACCCCCGCAATAAAATCATAGGGATAAAATCGAAGATAATTTACAAAATACACTCCCAAATTTTGGAAATCTCCTAGGGTTTTTCTAAGTATTAAAATACTAGTTGGGAGGTTTTAATGTATATTAATAAGATAATAAGTGAAGATACTACACTATCCCTAATAATATTAATAATAACACATATCTACTAAGATATTACGAGTACTAAAATAAGTAATATAATCCCACATACCATGTGCATTAAGATCATAAGTGCATATTATTACTTAAGATATTATATCACTGAATTATTACCCAAAAATACTCAAATCACTAAATATAATTACCTAAAGCCCTAAGTTACTAAATACATTGCATTATTACTAAATATGTAATTGCCTAAAACCCTACCTTACTAAATAGGTATCATTACTCAAAGTATTACTTTTATTACTAAATATGTAAAAACCCTAAGTTGCTAATATGTGATATACATGTAACTAAAATTATTAATTTACATATAATGTCAATAAAACATCAAGCAATTAAATATGGAATACCACATTATCACAATAATAAATTTACAATATTATAAAAATGCTAATTAATATAATAAATATATAATATCAATAAAAATTCTACCACACTAACATTAATCATTTAACATATATACAATAGATACTACAAAAATCTAACCCTACAATATGAACATTAACATTAATAACAAAATTCAAACTTTGAATGTTAAAACGACAAAAATTCTACAATAATAATAATAATCGTTCAACCATAAACACAACAAAAACGAAAAACATGAATATCAACACTTAAACAAATCTTACAGCGTTGTAAACCCTACACCATGAATATTAAATAATGTATAACAACAAGACAAACAAAGCATATATATTAAACATTAAAGCAAACATTACAATGCTAAAACCTTACAATAACAACCCTAGAGTATATGTAAACATTATCATAAAAAAACTTTGAAACTACTCCAACAATTAATAATCTCACACCCCAGATAAATATAAACAAGAAATAATATGACTAATTCAACACCAATAAAAAAAAGTTTAACTTAAATAATAACAATAAATCAAGCATACTGAACATATAAATAATAAAACGTACTAAAAAGACTCAAAATATTATCTTATCAATACTTGACCCTAAATAATACAATACCAATTCAATATATATATATACATATACACACACACACATAATACAACAGCAAAGGATATATTTTTTTTAACTATCAATTATTAAATAAATACACAATTACACAGAAATCTAGAATTTAAAACAAACAAAAAAATTCTGCAGTAAAAATGACTAGTTAATATCACAGAAAAAAAAAAAAAAACAATACACATGGGTATCTGTAATGAACTGTGTGTGAGGTGTGTGCGTTCCCTATTCATGGTGCCGTGTGTGTGTGTGTATCGTGTTTGAGTGCAGGGACTTACAGAGGGGGGTGCAGCCGGGAGATGCCGACGGCGACAGGAGCGAGTGACGGCGACGGTGACGGGAGTGAGTGACGATGGTTGCTGCGCGTGGCCTCGGATCTATGGACGGCTGGGCGTGTGGCAACTGCTGCAGCGGTGCTCAGGTCCTCGGGTGGTTGTGTGGCCTGCCGGTGTGGAGGAGAGCTTTGGGTTGCTGTTGTTCGGCGGTGACTTGCAGTAGCAGCGGTGATTGCTAGGGAGGCAACCGGTGTTGGTCGGTGCAGCAGGGAGGATCTGGAGCGGGAGGAAATCACAGCTACGGGAACTTCCAACTGGTATGGCAGTTCTGATAGTGGAGAGGACGGTGGCTGGAGCTCTCGCTCGTGGTGGCCGGAGAGAACGAGATGCTGAGGGTGGAGGCTGTGCGGATGCTTGCTGGTTCGTGGTGCGGTTGGTGGCTCGCCGGAGTTGCAGCAGGAAGAGGCGGCAAGGGGAGGCGAGGTGAGTTTGAGGGAGATTGAGGGAACAGAGAGATGTAGGGTGAGGATGGACGTGGAAGGGAGGCTAGGGTTCACAGGATGAATTTTTTTCCTTTTCTCAGCTTTCCTGCGCCCCCGGATGTGTTTTCAGCGCCCCCCCCCCTTTTGCCCTTATGTAAAAAAAATTTGAAAACCCCAATAAAAAACTTCCTTTCTTTGATTTTATTTTTCTTTTTTTCTTTTTTTATGCTTTTATTCTTATGGTAATAATGAAAATGGAAATAATAATAATAATAATTATCATAATAATATTAGTATCAATAAGGTAATAATAATAATAATAATACTACTACTAATAGTAAATAATAATAAATAATTATAGTAAAAATAAAAATTAAGATACTATTGGTAAAATAATAATAATATTAATAAAGTAATAATAATAATAATAATAATAACATTACTAAAAATAATAAAAATAATAATAGCCAAAATAAGATACTAATGCTAATAATAATAATAATAATAATAATATATCAAAAACAATATAATAAATGAAAAATAAAAATAATTATAGTAAAGTAAAAATAAAATAAATATAATAAAAGTACTAGTAATAATAATAAAAATGGAAAATAATAATAATAATGATAATAAAAATACTAGCAAAATAATAGTGAAGTACTAATAATATAGGAAAATAATAATAATAATAATAATAATAATAATAATAAAAATAAGAAAATAATAAGAGGGGACTCTTGTTCTATTTGGTTAGGGCAAAAATAGGGTGTCTACAGCTGCCTCTCTTTGTAGGCTTGGTTGCTTCAATATAACGGTAGGAACTCTCCTACATTTTTTATAGCAACAAGCCTGTAAGGATAAAAGACACCTATTTTAGCCAAATCATTCAACTCCCAGTGGCTTTTCAGGTTAATCAAGAATTGTTTATTTTTGCCAAGCAGGGATGATCACTCAAGTGTAAGATTCTGAGTATTCAGGTGTAGAATCTTGAGTCTTTGAAAAATGGTTACTATATTGGAGAATGATAAATCGGGTGTAAGATCTCGATTATAGTTTATGGAGGGTGACTCGCATCGGGTGTAGGAACCCGTGCTATAGTATGAGGATGATGTGCATCGAGTGTAGGATCTCAAGGGCTGCCGAGATGTAGGATTCTGAGAGTTTGATGGTTGCTTGAGTATAGGATCTCGAGGACTTCTCAGATGTAGGATTCTGAGAGTCTGTTGATTGTTCGAGTGTAGGATCTCGAGGACTTCTCAAATGTAGGATTCCGAGAGTCTCCTGATTGCTCGAATGTAAGATCTTGAGGACTTTCTCAGATGTAGGATTCTGAGAATTTTCTGATTGCTCGAGTGTAGGATCTCGAGGACTTCTCAGATGTAGGATTCTGAGAGTTTGTCAATTTCTCGAGTGTAGGATCTCGAGGACTTCTCAGATGTAGGATTCTGAGAGTCTGTTGATTGTTCGAGTGTAGGATCTCGAGGACTTCTGAGATGTAGGATTCCAAGAGTCTCCTGATTGCTCGAGTGTAAGATCTCGAGGACTTTCTCAAGTGTAGGATTCTGAGAATTTTCTGATTGCTCGAGTGTAGGATCTCGAGGGCTTCTCAGATGTAGGATCTGAGAGTTTGCCAATTGCTCGAGTGTAGGATCTCGAGGACTTCTCAAATGTAGGATTCCGAGAGTCTCTAATTGCTCAAGTGTAGGATCTCGAGGCTTCTCAGATGTAGGATTTCGAGAGTCACTGATTGCTCGAGTGTAGGATCTCGAGGACTTTTCAGATGTAGGATTTTGAGAGTTTGTTGATTGCTTGAGTGTAGGATCTCGAGGACTTCTCAGATGTAGGATTCTGAGAGTTTTCCGATTGCTCGAGTGTAGGATATCGAGGACTTCTTAGATGTAGGATTCTGAGAGTTTGCTAATTGCTCGAGTGTAGGATCTCGAGGACTTCTCAGATGTAGGATTCCGAGAGTCTCTGATTGCTCAAGTGTAGGATCTCGAGGCTTCTCAGATGTAGGATTCGGAGAGTCACTGATTGCTCAAGTGTAGGATCTCGAGGACTTCTCAGATGTAGGATTCTGAGAGTTTGCTGATTGCATCGAGTGTAGGATCTCGAGGACTTTTCAGATGTAGGATTCTGAGAGTTTGTTGATTGCTCGAGTGTAAGATCTCGAGGACTTCTCAGATGTAGGATTCTGAGAGTTTTCTGATTGCTCGAGTGTAGGATCTTGAGGACTTCTCAGATGTAGGATTCTGAGAGTTTTCTGATTGCTCGAGTGTAGGATCTCGAGGACTTCTCAGATGTAGGATTCTGAGAGTTTGCTAATTTCTCGAGTGTAAGATCTCGAGGACTTCTCAGATATAGGATTCTGAGAGTTTTCTGATTGCTCGAGTGTAGGATCTCGAGGACTTCTCAGATGTAGGATTCTGAGAGTTTTCTGATTGCTCGAGTGTAGGATCTCGAGGACTTCTCAGATGTAGGATTCTGAGAGTTTGCTAATTGCTCGAGTGTAGGATCTCGAGGACTTCTCAGATGTAGGATTCTGAGAGTTTTCTGATTGCTCGAGTGTAGGATCTCGAGAACTTCTCAGATGTAGGATTCTGAGAGTTTGCTAATTGCTCAAGTATAGGATCTCGAGGACTTTTTAGATGTAGGATTCTAAGAGTCTGATGACTATTCGATGGGAATTTTGGACCGATGGTTAATGATGACTCGGGTGTAGAATCCCGACTCGCAAGATGAATTTTTGAATTGCCGATGAATGCTCGGGTATAGGATCCCGAGAGCCAGATGAATTTTTTGAATTGATGATGAATGCTCTGGTATAGGATCCCAAAAGCCAAATGAATTTTTGAATTGATGATGAATACTCGGGTATAGGATCCCGGGATCTTTTGGAAGGTCAGTATTTTGGAAAATGGTTACTCTGCTGAGGGTGATCAATCGAGTGCAAGACCATGAGATTTTTCTAGAAAATGTCCTCAAGTGTAGGGTTCAGAATTATTTCATCGGGGATTATCGATCAGGAACAAAATCTTGAGTTTCTTTGGCTGTCTTTAGATTACCCTCTTTAAGACTCAACAACCAATGCATCAATTGCTTCCTTAGGTCAACTGCCACAGTTTCAAAGTATGTCAATCGGTGCATGGGAGCCAGCTGCCCCAGTTTTAAAATATGTCTAGATAAGAATGGCTTAGTCAAGGATGTAAAAGAATTATTCAGAAGTTTATTCAACAAGGCAAGTATGAATGGATGGTGCTCTATTGCTATATGTATGCATGTTGCATGATATAATATTTATGCACTTTTTCTGTGTAATGCATAAAATGCATGACGATGCATGAACTTTCTTTTTCCAATGTGCCTATAATCAACCGATCAATCTCTAATCTTGACTATGTTGCCTCTGACCTGGTTCCCTCGAAACTTGCCCCAGCTGAATGGATTCATAACTGACCTTGGCCCAATTTTCTTAATGGAGGTGGTCAACTCGGCTCAAATGAAACTTCATCACAGAATCTACCCAGTTTAATGGATTTATAACTGCTCTTGGTCCTGTTTTCCTATTCATCCAATCTGATAAGAAGGTGCTTGATTAAGTCCCACTGAAACTGAAACTGAAACTTGCCCCAGATAAGTTTATCTGCCAATAATCTTGGCCTGATTGTTAGATTCTTCTTGAATAAGCAGATCTCTAAAGCTCGACATGACATTTGCCCCAGTTAAATTGACTGATTCTTTGTGCATCGTATTTCCTCGACGGGGACCTCCTTTATAAGAAGCACACTAGTGGTTCTGAAACTCTTTGACTATCCATCCCTTTTTTTTTTCTTTTTTTTTTGTTTGTTTCTTTCTTTGTTTTTTTTTTTTTTTTTTTTTTTTTGGGAAATGAGGAATGATTATGCAATTTTGACATCAACTTGTGAAACCAAAAGGTCACCCACCCAAAAATAGATGTTTTACCATGTTCCAATGCTATTACAAGAAAAATTCATACCAATATTCAAAAGCCATATGATATTGATGTTAATTTACCAAACTAAATGGCTGATCTTTTCTTCGACTGTCCCAGCTTTATCAATGGCCACCTCTCTTCTTTTGTTTCATCCTGCTGTGAAACCATTAGAAATTTCACCTATTTAAACGTTGTCTTTAGTTTAGTCAAGTTCAACTCATGTTTTGATCTCAAGATGGTCTTTAAGACTCGGGATGAAACGTAGGCTGAGGGATACAGGTTTTCAGAATAAAATGGAAACTAAGGCTCAAAAATATCACCCCAAATAATGTTTTACGCCCCCAGTTTGAGTTGAGATGTTTTGCAAGATGTTGACCGAACTTGTTATTTAAACAAGCTACCTACGTACCTTTTCAGGATCAGGTCATCACGTAGTTCAGACTCGTCATTGAGTCTGACAAATCATTAGAGACAACAAAGCATACCAATCTGGTCAGGACTTCATTTGGATTGTAATGTAGGCTAGGGGTTTGGGTTGAAGAAGAAAAGAGTTAAATAAGGCTCAAAATCGTCGATTTTATCAAGGGTAATTTGGTCAAGGATCACATGTGTAGCATGTCCCTTATTTTTCTTTCTTTCCTTGTTAGAATTGGTGTATTCCCAAGAGGGGGGGTGAATTGGAATTTTAAAATTTATCACCTAGGTTGAACTAGATAAATAGCAGTTTATACACAACCTAGGGTATGCCTATTCAATTTCCAAATGCGTAGATAAGTATAATGTGAAATTTAAGTCATACGCATCATTCACCCATAACATACATGTGCGGTAAATATAAAGTGCGGAAATATAAATGAACACACGATATGTTATCGGGGTTCGGCCAACCGTGCCTACGTCCCCACTTCAAGCTCGCAAGTTAGAGGATTCCACTAATAGCTCACTTAAGGGTGGAGCGGCACCATTTACAACCAGGTCAAATTAACACAGGGCTGACCTCAACCTTAACCAAGTCAATTAGCGGGGCTGACCTCAACCTACACGCCTTAACAGGACGACGCACCTAGCTTTCCTAACCGGGTCTAAGCCAATCCGAGACTATTCCAGGGCTAGTCTCCCTCTTCAGGCCCGTGCCTGGAAATACAACCAAAGTGTATTACAATGAAATGGTACAGTGATTGTGCTTTTAAGTAAAGCATATATGTACCCAAATTCGCACAATAATATACTCCACAAATATGAAATAATTTGTAAGCTCAGTGTGGTCTAAGATGTCAACTCTCAAATAGATTTACTATCGTTGTAATGAGTGCGTGAGAGTGCAAACCTAAATGATCTTTGTATCACAAGATATTCAATCTAAGTGCTCAAACAAAGATATCATCCAGACTTCATATATTTCAATCAACAAGTTTTCTCAATACACATATGTATATGAAGCTCTAGCAACGTATAAGTTTGGTTTGCAAAAGGATATTCAATCTTTGTATTCAACAAGAGATATATGAGTTAACGAGTATTGCAACAAAGATTTATCACACTAGCAAATATCTCATCAAATATATTCAAGATTAATAACACAGTAGATATTTGAAAGTGTTTTGCAACCAAAATACAAATACAATCTTCTTAAGATGTTGCAATGGAGGTGCAAATCTTAGAAGATCTATCAAAGTCTTCTTAGGATAGACTTATTAATAAAGTCCCCTAAGAATACTCAAGGTTTAGCTCCCAAAGATAATACAACAATCAAATATGAATGGGAGAGCAAACCTTACTAAATAAACACACTCAATCGACTTACAGAGGGTTTATGAGATCGAAGAAGGTAAGCATGAGTGAATAGGGCTTGAAAATGAGTATTATAGGGTTTTGGTTTTTCAAAGAATTTTCCCTAATCAAAGTGGCTAATCCCCCTTAATCTTTGCAAATGAAAACATATATATAGGCAAGGGAGAAAATATGACCGTTGGGGACCTATAGGGTATTATTAGAAAAGTTTAATGGAGTTTAATGCATTTTAACCCTATTTAGAAAAATATTAACCACGGTAAAAATGGGAACAACCCGAGAGGTCCGGTCGACCAAAAGTGGTTCGGTCGACCAGGACTCAAGTAGCTCGGTCGACCGGGAGCATTTTGAACTGAGTGGTCGGTCGACCGGAAAAGGGTGATTTTCAAAAATACCGCGGTTCGGTCGACCGAGACCTTTTTGAACTGCTCGGCTCGGTCGACCGGGTTGTTGGGAATTTTCCCAAGACCCTTCGGTCGACCAAGTCGTTGGAGTACAATTTTGGTCGGTCGACCGGGAGGTCAAAATGTTGACTCTCAGGGTGTTCGGTCGACCGAGGTCAAATGACCTATAAGGGGTCGGTCGACCGGGACCGGGTCAAATAGTTGACCCGGACCAGTTTCGGTCGACCGGGCCAATTTGAACTGAGTTGGCCGGTCGACCGAAGGTGCACCAAGTGTGCATTTCGGTCCCTTCTTGCAACATAAAAACCTTATTCAAGTGCCTATTACATACAAGTGCAAAGGTGAGTGTCCTAAGGTCACTTGGGGTCCAATTTTGAAGACACCGAAAAAGTCTGATCGGTCGACCGAAGGTACACCCTAAGGTCTTTCTATGGTTCAGTTTGAGCTTACAAAGTAAATCATTCATGTGATGTGTGTGAGCTTATTACAAACTGAAAAACCCTAATTACTATTACAGACAATTTCACTGGAAAATATTATAATTAAGAGTTTATGAAATTGTCTTCAAGCCTTTCTTGCTTTGTGCACATCTTGATCTTATCATTCTTGATTCCTGCACAAAAACTCAACTACTCATTAGATACAATGAGTATTTGTCATAATCAAAACCGGGCGTGACCAATAAGGTCAACATTCCTTTTTCTTCTTCTTTCTCTTCCCTGCATATTCTTTTTTACTGCACTTTTGCTCTTCCTTTTGTGAAGGACTTTTTTAGCATTTTATTTGGACATTCTTTGGGACTGATTTCTTTTAAACTGCCCCAGTGTGGGGTGTGATCCTTTGACGGGTTAATCAATAAATGAATTTTTCAGGCTCAAAAGGGCTTGCAAGAGATTTCTTCTTTGAATTTCTTTTGGGTAGCAGAAAAATGGCCTGCCATCATTTTGATAGCCCATTGTTGTCTCATATGACTTGCCAAACGCTAGGAGACCCAACCCAGGTTAACTTTTCGGTGAACTGGCTTTTAAGAAAAGACTAGTTTAACATTCAGGCTTAACTTGGTTAACAATTGATAAATCAATATTTGGTTCTTTTTAGGGATAACTAGTCGGCCAAAGATGGCCATCTTCAACTGAACTCAGGGCACAAGTGATATGAGAAAATGCATAATTCAATTTATTGATGAAAGGGAAAACGTCCGAGACAATAGTGTCGACAGACTGTCAGAAGATAGGGAATTAAAATGACATCATCACATAAAACAAACTTGATAATCAAAAACTTGCCCCTTGTGTACTTTTGCTCCCTTTGGGCTCCTTACGAGAACTCTAGGATCCATAACTTGACATATTTTTTTGCCTGACCTCGGCTCCCAGTCCTTCGTATAACATATTAACCATTTCTTTCCCCGTGATTGGGTAGGGGATCACTCTGGATTCCTGGTTGCTCATCATCGAAGACCAACCAATCGGCATCCCTCAATAACTGTACCTTATGTTTAAATGTCCAACAGCGGTCAACGGTGACCTGGAGAATTGGAGTGATACGCGCACTTAGCATCCGGGTCATACCATTATGGTAGGGGGTGTCGTACAGCTACTCCAGGGATGGTTGAAATGAGCCTTCTTTCGAGCAATTGGGGGAACAATTCCGAATAGGACATGTGAATTGGTTCCACCTATTAGGACCGTATCTCTGCGTCTGAAAATTTTTCTGTGTGAGCGTAGGCCCATAGGGAACAAACTGAGACCCTGTGCCTGTATGTACTATCTGGTTAACAATATTTCTTCTAACCCTTGGTTATGACCTCTTTGGTATTGTCGCCCTTGAAGTATATGAGTTTCATCATCCTTCTTCCTATTTGTCCATTTCTTATCCGAACCGGTTTCTTCGCCACTACTTCTGGCTTTTCCGACTTTGATGGCTGTTTCGATTCTCTCTCCGGTAGAAACAATATCCATGAAGTCATGGGGGGTTGCTCCTAAGAGATGCCCAAAGTAGGGATCTTTCAATGTATTCACGAATAGGGAGATAGCCTCCCTATCTTCCACTGGAGGGCTCACTTGGATGGATATGTCCCTCCATCTATATGCATATTCTCTGAATGTTTCATTAGGTTTCATTTGCATGCTTTGCAGGGTCATACGATCAGGTGCCCTTTCTATCACACGGCGGTATTGAACTATAAACGAATTTGCCAAATCTTTCCAAGTGCGAATTCAAGCTCGATCCTGCTGAATGTACCATCTGATAGCCACTCCAGTCAAGCTATCTTGAAAGCAATGCATCATCAACCTCTCGTTATCGGTATATGCAGCCTTTTTTTGGCAATATAGGCGCAGGTGAGTTCGAGGACAATGAGTTCCATCAAATTTTTCAAAATCTGGTATTTTGAATTTCGATGGTAGGGTGACCTTTGGCACGAGGCACAGGTCATTGGGATCTACAGAGTCAAATGTGTTGAATCCCTCAATAGCTTTCAGGCGCTCCTCTAGTACGTCGTAACGACGTTCAGTTTCTGATCTGTTCATCCCCAGATCGGAAGCTACTAATGGGGGAGTCCCCACCACGGGGAACCCCTATGTTGGTACATTAGGAATGAAT
This sequence comes from Malania oleifera, assembly GCF_029873635.1. Classification (NCBI taxonomy): domain Eukaryota; kingdom Viridiplantae; phylum Streptophyta; class Magnoliopsida; order Santalales; family Ximeniaceae; genus Malania; species Malania oleifera. The sequence goes on along the minus strand of NC_080424.1, from coordinate 24,915,965 downwards.
GGAGGTATACTTGTCATCGAACCCTCCATGACGCCAGGTGGCAGAGCCGACATTTGTCCATGAACTGGGGTAAACCTTGGAGGATGAGTAGGGTTTATATCTGTTTCAGAATCATTTTGTACCGCTTTTCCTTTGTTCATCAACAATTCCATAATTTTGCTCATTTTTTCAATCAATTCCTCTTGTCCTTGTTCTATGCCCAGGACCCTGTTTTCTAGCTGTTCGCTCATTTCTCTTGCCTTTCTTCGGGTATTGTATTGATGTGTAGTGGTCTCAATTATTGCTTTTTGCTACTCAAACGACTTCTTTCCTTGAGAGAGCGGCGGACCAAAACTTCCTTTTTTAGAACTGAATGCATGATTATGTATGGCATGAATGTGTGAGTATTTAATGCATAACCATGGGATGCAATAAATGTTTGTGCATGGATGTAACTAGTGCAATTATTCATACAAATAGAGATATGAACATGCATGTGACCTATCGTGCATGATTATGTGTGAAATTATGCATGAATGCATGGATGCAATGTAACCTAACTAACTACTTTGTCAGCATTCTAGGAAAAATCCCACTAATGACAGATTTCAAGATTAACATGACCATTGATGGGCCACGATTTCATTTCAAATCTTCACTCAACCGTTCATTTCCTTGTTGATGGTCCATGTACCTTAGATACTATGAAGGGTCAAATTATGATATGAATTTGGGGTTGACCCAGGTTAGTCAACCCGTTGGATTTGTTCAATGCAGGCTTATGGACCTTGATATGCACTTAGACATTGAGTATTTTAAAATATGGGCTTCAAGCTTTTAATGATGGGATCAGGCCCTAGTTTTAAAAGGACTTGGGCTTGGATTTTAGAAAAATGTTGGCCCATATTTTTGGATAATAGGGCCGAAGCCCACTTTTGAAATTTGGGTTTTACCCGTTTTGAAAATCAGGCCTGGGCTGAATCTTTGCTTAGGAATAGGTCGGGCCCAAGTTTGTTTTTAAAGAACTGGGCTTGAGTTATTTGAAAATGGTTGGACCGACCCATATTTTAAATTGCTTGGGCCAAGTTCTTCATCTTTTGAAAGGATGGGCCATCGTTTCATTATTGGGCTTTTTCAAAATACTGGCAAAGTAGTATGCATGTCTAAATTGATGTCAAATGCATGATATAATACAAAGTATCTCACAATATATATACAACACGCTATACATGGAGAAGGATGTGGCTCCTGTCCCAACCTATGGTAGGTACGTATACATAGGGTTCTTCATGGCTCTATCCTAGTTAGGGAAGACTATAGACAAGTATGTGTGGGTAGGCTCTAACCCTATTGACAAAAGGTTCCCAGTTTGGAATTGCATCCTCCCCTATAGGGGTCCGGATAAAACCCTGCACTGAGTGGAGTGGTTCGCGGGTCCCATCAAGCTCTACCACGAAGGGACTGACGCTATTACACTCCTATCTAATCCTAGTAAGGAAAGCTTGGGTATAGAGCATGAAAGTGTGTGAATTCAATTTTTAACCTAATCCCGCTACCCCCACATTTATTCACAAGCTATTAAAAATATGGAAAGAAGATATCTACAATCAATATATTTATTCAAAAGGTATTGAAACACAATATCTACAATTAATATGTTGATTCAAAAAAATTTGGAAACAAAATATTTACGATTAGTATACAAAATATCTATAATTAACATGTTTATTCAAAATATCTACAATTAATATGCTTATTCAGAATATTTGAAAACAAAATATCTACAATTAATATTCAAAAAAAATTAGGAAACAAAATATTTTTAATTAATTGAGATTATTTACAAATTATGGAAGTAAAATATTTACAATTAATTAAAGTTATTTACAAATTACAATATTCACAAAATAAGGAGTAATTAAAAGATTTATTAAATTTGAACTGGGGATAATTTCTAATTAATTACTGGCTCGACTCTCTATTTGTCCCCAGCGGAGTCGCCAGGCTGTCGCGACGTCCCGGAAGCGCGTGTGCCCCGGGCGGCGAAATAAAAATCAATTTTAATTTTCAAGGAAAATATGGAATGTCGGAGTCGCCACTAACCTTTAGTGTGGTTAGAACACGTGATTACTACCCCATTAGGGCTAGAATGAGCCTATGTTACCAGAGCTGCGGTCGGGAGTTCGGTTATGCGAGGGCAAGGTACGAGCACCCCTTACACGCCCGTTCTTACGAACGGTACCTAATTAGTTTAGAATTATCCCTAAGTTAATTTTAAAAAGTCTTTAAATTACTCCTTTTATGAACTTATAAATACACATAAAAAATAAATAAATACATAAATATAATATATACATATATATTCCCTCAGAGCTTAGGGTATGTGATGCCCGAAGGCTCATACCCCCGCAATAAAATCATAGGGATAAAATCGAAGATAATTTACAAAATACACTCCCAAATTTTGGAAATCTCCTAGGGTTTTTCTAAGTATTAAAATACTAGTTGGGAGGTTTTAATGTATATTAATAAGATAATAAGTGAAGATACTACACTATCCCTAATAATATTAATAATAACACATATCTACTAAGATATTACGAGTACTAAAATAAGTAATATAATCCCACATACCATGTGCATTAAGATCATAAGTACATATTATTACTTAAGATATTATATCACTGAATTATTACCCAAAAATACTCAAATCACTAAATATAATTACCTAGAGCCCTAAGTTACTAAATACATTGCATTATTACTAAATATGTAATTGCCTAAAACCCTACTTTACTAAATAGGTATCATTACTCAAAGTATTACTTTTATTACTAAATATGTAAAAACCCTAAGTTGCTAATATGTGATATACATGTAACTAAAATTATTAATTTACATATAATGTCAATAAAACATCAAGCTATTAAATATGGAATACCACATTCTCACAATAATAAATTTACAATATTATAAAAATGCTAATTAATATAATAAATATATAATATCAATAAAAATTCTACCACACTAACATTAATCATTTAACATATATACAATAGATACTACAAAAATCTAACCCTACAATATGAACATTAACATTAATAACAAAATTCAAACTTTGAATATTAAAACGACAAAAATTCTACAATAATAATAATAATCGTTCAACCATAAACACAACAAAAATGAAAACATGAATATCAACACTTAAACAAATCTTACAGCGTTGTAAACCCTACACTATGAATATTAAATAATGTATAACAACAAGACAAACAAAGCATATATATTAAACATTAAAGCAAACATTACAATCCTAAAACCTTACAATAACAACCCTAGAGTATATGTAAACATTATCATAAAAAAACTTTGAAACTACTCCAACAATTAATAATCTCACACCCCAGATAAATATAAACAAGAAATAATGTGACTAATTCAACACCAATAAAAAAAAGTTTAACTCAAAAAATAACAATAAATCAAGCGTACTGAACATATAAATAATAAAACATACTAAAAAGACTCAAAATATTATCTTATCAATACTTGACCCTAAATAATACAATACCAATTCAATATATATATACATATACACCCACACATAATACAACAGCAAAGGATATTTTTTTTTTAACTATCAATTATTAAATGAATACAAAATTACACAGAAATCTAGAATTTAAAACAAACAAAAAAATTCTGCAGTAAAAATGACTAGTTAATATCACAGAAAAAAAAAAATAAAAACAATACACATGGGTATCTATAATGAACTGTGTGTGAGGTGTGTGCGTTCCCTGTTCATGGTGCTGTGTGTGTGTGTGTATCGTGTTTGAGTGCAGGGACTTATAGAGGGGGGTGCAGCCGGGAGACGCCGACGGCCACAGGAGCGAGTGACGGTGACGGTGACGGGAGTGAGTGACGATGGTTGCTGCGCGTGGCCTCGGATCTGTGGACGGCTAGGCGTGTGGCAACTGCTGCAGCGGTGCTCGGGTCCTCGGGTGGCTGTGTGGCCTGCCGGTGTGGAGGTGAGCTTCGGGTTGCTGTTGTTCGGCGGCGACTTGCAGTAGCGGCGGTGATTGCTGGGGAGGCCACCGGTGTTGGTCGGTGCAGCAGGGAGGATCTCGAGAGGGAGGAAATCACGGCTGCGGGAACTTCCAACTGGTATGGCAATTCTGATAGTGGAGAGGACGGTGGCTGGAGCTCTCGCTCGTGGTGGCCGGAGAGAACGAGATGCTGAGGGTGGAGGCTGTGCGGATGCTTGCTGGTTAGTGGTTGGTGGCTCACCGGAGTTGCAGCAGGAAGAGGCGGCAAGGGGAGGCAAGGTGAGTTTGAGGGAGATTGAGGGAACGGAGAGATGTAGGGTGAGGATGGAGGTGGAAGAGAGGCTAGGGTTCACAGGATGAATTTTTTTCCTTTCCTCAGCTTTCCTACCCCCCCGGATGTGTTTTCAACGCCCTCCCCCCCTTTTTGCCCTTATATAAAAAAAATTTGAAAACCCTAATAAAAAAACTTCCTTTCTTTGATTTTATTTTTCTTTTTTTCTTTTTTTATGCTTTTATTCTTATGGTAATAATGAAAATGGAAATAATAATAATAATAATTATCATAATAATATTAGTATCAATAAGGTAATAATAATAATAATAATACTAATAGTAAATAATAATAAATAATTATAGTAAAAATAAAAATTAAGATACTATTGGTAAAATAATAATAATAATAATAATATTAATAAAGTAATAATAATAATAATGATAACATTACTAAAAATAATAATAGCCAAAATAAGATACTAATGCTAATAATAATAATAATAATAATAATAATAATAATAATATATCAAAAACAATATAATAAATGAAAAATAAAAATAATTATAGTAAAGTAAAAATAAAATAAAGATAATAAAAGTACTAGTAATAGTAATAAAAATGGAAAATAATAATAATAATGATAATAAAAATACGAACAAAATAATAGTGAAGTACTAATAATATAGGAAAAAAATAATAATAATAATAATAAAAAAAAGAAAATAATAAGAGGGGACCCTTGTTCTATTTGGTTAGGGCAAAAATAGGGTGTCTACACCACTCTTGAAAAGGAAAATGATTTGAATATTACTAGATTAGAAAAGGAGATTGAAGAATTGACAAAAGAATTAGAAGGCTTAAAATCCCATGCTACCATTGAAAATGAAAAGGATTTGAAGATCTCTAGCTTAGAAAGTAAAATTGAAGACTACTCTAAAATAATTTATAAATTTATGAGTGGAAAAGATAATTTTGATAAGCTAGTGAGTTCTCAGAAGATGACCTTAAATAAAGAAGGCATCGGTTTTAATGGTAAAGAAAATAGGAAAAAGAAAAACCTTTACATGGGATATTTTGTATAAAAAAAAAAAAAGAGTCTAAATTCTATGCTAGTACTTCTTCGAATAATATTTATACTCACACTACCTGTTTCTTATACAAAAAGAAGGGTCATATCAAATTTGAGATCCCGTTGAAAGGAAAAGTGTGAAAACTAAAAAGGTTTGGAAAATGAAGGAAACATCTAGTGCTACCCTTGAGACCCAAAGAAGAATGGGTATCGAAACATATTACATAAATTTTAAAATAGTTCTTTCTTAGATCTTAGGATTAGTCATCTATTAAGGATTAAGAATGGGTATCAAAACATATTACATAAATTTTAAATTTTAAATCTCCATCACTTCTTTGGTGAACGGCAGCTCCGAGGATCTTATGGAGGCTTCTCCGTAGAAGGGGTTGCTTTGACCCTCTTTCATCATCTTCTCAATTTGGTCTATCTTCTTAATCTTTTCCTCTAACTCGGTCAAATCTTTGCTTGTTGATGCCTACGCTATTCTCGTCTTCCACCTTCTTAATGAGGTTAGTTTTTTCCTCACTCTCCTTTAGTTTCTCTGCTTTCTTAGGTGGGTTGGGGCTAACATGTTGTTGGTGGGGGACAAGCTCTTCCCTACTCTTCTGCTACAATAGTAGGTTGAACATATCCTCCATTTTCTTTTCGAAGGCGAGAAATTCCTCCCTAGCGACCCCCAAATATTCTACGGGTGTGGAGTGAATAGACTAGGGTGATTCTTTTCCAGCGGCAGGGCCAGAGCTTAAGCCGTGAGTGGTTGTCGTTATTTGAGTGTTGGAGGTCAGGAGTAGAATGTGCACCTCTTAGAAGTGGTTTCCACAGATAACGCCAACTGTTGCGAGATAAAAATGGCGATGACCTACAATACTGCTCTCCGAATTTCGATGACCTAAAAAGGGTGAAAGAAAAATAGGCTTGGAGGACCTAGGATGTACTCCGGGGGGATCACTCTGATGCCTAAGTAATGGGAATGCTTCAAAGAGGTTGAATGCAACAATAAAGGTGAGTTAAGAATGAGATACCTCCACTTGTTTGCGTTCCCCTCTTTATAGTGGTGTGGGTTGACCCTTAAAGTGATTCATCTTGATGACGTGGGGGCGTGGATCGCTCCTGGGTCATAAAATGTCGGCGTGTATTACTTCGAGCATTTAAGGCGCTAGCGTGGATCTCTCCCCTCTTTATTAAGTTGGAGCTGATTGCTCTCGTCAGAAGGTTTGACTTGGGGAGTGATTGTTAGGCGTTGACTTCCTTTTGTTAACCGATATATTTTGGGCATATCAAGAAGGGCAATTTTTCGTTTGCAGCTTCCCTCGTGAACACCTCTGGCTCTGCATTCAACATGGTCTATTTCTCTCGACTCCAATGGTTGGTGCCATCTCTTATTTAATTTCTAGCTACCACTAAACTTTCCACTTTAAGAACCATTGAGTAACATATCATTACTTAATTTCTTAACCTAAGATCACACTCATAAATGAAAAAAAAAAAAAAAAAGCACAATGTTCCTACTTATCTTCCCAGACCAATATCAAAGACTTATAGGACTAATATTATTCCAAGCCAGGTAGTAAACTCGATACTTTCTTGGTTAAATAACCAAAATTTAAGTCTTAGGGGTTACGACTTTCTATTTGAAATAATATTCTTATTTAGGTAGAGAAGGGTAAAGGGACAGACCCATTATCCTGATGGATTAGTCGAGTATCCGAAAAGCCTCGAACACCATCATTTCATTCCAAGCCAGATCGTCTATTTGTATGTTGTACCACCTATTTGATTGGTGTTTTTTGGATTTTTATTTTTATTTTTTGCAAACATTTCTAGCTCCATTTTGACCAAAAGTTTGGAACATGTCTTGGCTTTCTCCAAACTAATTCATATATTTACTAATCATTTTACTAATCAAGAACTAGTGGGATCATAGTAAATTTAAAACACCAAAAGTTCAACTCATTCTCTTTTACCTAGCATGCCCAGCTTTTTTCTTTCTTTTTAACTTCTGTTCTGAATTCTGAGAGAAAATTGGTGCACCTTGTAGATAGCCAATTGACAAAAGTAATTAAGTTAATTTTAAAAATAAAAGTAATTTTCCAAGTGTTAGAAATTCTCACAAACCAAGCCTTTCAAATTAGACATGCATAACTCGAATGTCAAGAGAAGCTATCAACCCTTGATGGAAAGATCTAATAACACATGAGAAGAACTGACAAAAATAATTAGAAAATAGTTCAAACACATCTTGGTCTACGTTAGATTTAGTTAATCAAGAAGTGGATAAAAGCGCAATACGATTAAGTTACATTATAAAAGAAGAATCTTCATTCTTTGATTTGATCACACACCTGATGATTCGACTTCTATTCATTAAATTTTAGCATTCGACCACATCACTCATTTAATGAGTACCAACTTCGATAGCTTCCTTAAATCAAAATAACACAGACCTAATCACTTTTAAAGGCAACATAAATACCTTTCAAACAAAACATCCTAACAATATAAATAGAAATGAAATGCTGAAAAAATAATAAATAAATAAATAAATAAATTCTGCCAATTTTGCAAATCCAAAGTTAGAATTATATTTCATTAATTCTTTCACAATTACCCAACAATCAAAATGATTGTTTCCAGATTCAGAATTATATTTCATTAATTCATTCACAATTACCCAACAATCAAATTGTTTCCATAAAAGATAGGTAGGAGCAAAGGCTCTACCAGTCGCATCAGAAACGGAAGAGTGAAGGAGCGAGCTCCACAACCCATAAAATCACCATTTAAAACCAAACATAAAACAGCTCATAGCTACAATCCCCCAAAACACAAAATTCTTCTTCATTTTAAATGCCGACAAAAATATCCTAAGCCACAAAAGAATAATGGTAATGTTGGGCATTGTCAAATATGGCTACTAACATATAGCTAGAAGAAAGTTAGGCTAATGGGATGTGGAAGGGCCTATCAATGAACTCAAAAGAAACCAAGTTTGACATATCACACTCTACGATTACACCAAGGCAAAGGTTTGTGTCTGGTTTTTGCTGGGCTGGATAGTCTGGTCGTAGAAAAAAATGTTGGTTCAAAACCTAACCCACACACTAACATACCTTTTTTTTTTTGAAGGTGTGTTTGCTTCTCATGTTCATACAGCACTGTTTTTTGTTTCCACATTTCTTATACAAAATATGTGTGGTTACATTCTCATCCACTCAATTTGAGCATTTAGCAATGCAAAGGATGAACTTATGTTTTTGAGATGAAAAAATATCATTGGTTATCAACTTAACCATGAAATGCAGATTTTGGGGGAGTCATTTATATTGTGTGGATGCAGCAAATTATTCTATGAACTTTAAACAATAGACATGGATGTGAGTAGTCTCTAAAGCATTGTTGGTTGTCTTTCATTTGTAGCTTACAATTCTCTAAATGATGCATGTGATGAAGTTATTTAAGATCCAAATTTCCATGCTGGGCTTAAAGTCGCTTTCTTGAATATGAACCATACCATGCTAATTGAAAAGAATATCACAACAGCAATCAATCATGTTGTCTGTATGGTTCTTGTTGGCCTAGATAGAGTGGTTCAGAAAAAAGAAAGGACATAGGCATTCTAACAAACACCTAATAGGCATTTCAACAAACATCTCAAGAAGCTCATACATTCTTTTAAAAAATGGAAAGAAATGGGGAAAAATCAATTCTTAGCAAGTTCTTTAAAAACAATCTTGAAGAGGACTATGCTGTAATTTTTTAAGAAGTCCATCAGTCCATGACATAACATAATGTAAGAAAAAACAATTTAAAGGAAGAACAAATGGTACAAATTGTTTCCAAGAAAAAAATTTTGGTTCAAAACCAGCAGCACACATTAAACTTCAACGAATTGTGCACGGGGTAATTGGGTATGCACATATATACATATATATATATATATATATATATATATATATATATATTTGTGTGTGTGTGTGTTCGTTTGTGTGAATTTTACACTTGGGATTGGAGTTCCACAGTAAGAAGGTAATGAAAAAAACCACTGTAATGATCTTAATGGTATGCGTATTGCATTTATATATATTCTCTAGAATAAGACAGTTAGATGATTTACAACAAAGTCAAACTACCCATCTATGCTATTGTCTATAATCAAGGGATTATGACAGTTAGATGATTTACAACAAAGTCAAACTATTCCATCTATGTAATTGTCTATAATCAAGGGATTGCCTGGAATCATGTGATATGATGAGATTGACTAAATTATTGGAGACGTGGTTTTTGGGGAACGACATCAGTTAATGAAGGAAGAGGAGTAATAGATAACTGAGTAGTAGAGAAAGTAAAGAAGGTAGGGCCAAGTCCACGCAAATACAAGTGAATTTTGTCGAGATCATCAATCGGACAACCCATGGCAGCAAGCTGGTCACAAACAGATTTAAATTCACAAGAAAATTTAGCAACGCTTTTATCAACTTTCTTCAGGTGTTGTAGCTCATCTTTCAAGCGAAGTTCTAGTGATTTTGAACGATTGTTAAAGGTGTTCTCCCAAGTGGACCAGGCAACATGCAAAGAAGTCAAGCCAACAACAGTAGACAGAGCCTCCTCCGTCAGCGAAGCAAAAAAGAAGGCTCATGATCAGTTGATCCGTTTGCTCCCATTCAGCAAATTTCATATTGGCGTTGGCACTTGACCAAATGGTAGCAGGTGGAGATCAGAGAGAACCATCCACATATCCAAGAAGGTTCTAACATTACAGCAAAGGTAAAACTTGACTATGCTAAAGAAGGTAGTTGGAGGAGGCTAATTTGATGGTCAGGAGGTGGACCATAGTGTTGACGGACAAGGTGGTGGAAGGGGTGTCAGAAGCCATTGAATCGAAGGAGGTTAATCCAAAAAAAGGCTCTAATACCACGATAAGGTAATGAGAAAAATCACCGTAATGATCTTAGTGGTATGCGTATTGCATTTATATAATATTTTATACAATATGACAGTTAGATGACTTACAACAGAATCAAACTATCCATCTATGTTATTATCTATATCAAGGGATTATGACAGTTAGATGATTTACAATAGAGTCAAACTATCTATCTATGCTATTGTCTAGAATCAAGGGATTGCCTAGAATCATATGATATGATGAGATTGGCTGAATTATTGGAGACGTGATTTTTGGATCCTTCCATAACTATAATACACACCAATGAACATGAAAAAAAAAATGGACAAACACAAAAAAAAAAAAAAAAAATAGCGTGGAAATATTTTGATTTATAACAAAGATATTGAAGACAGACTTACCCTTGAAGATGCTCTAGTTTATGCTTGTAACCATGGTGTAGAAAAGGTACTCACTAGTACATTATCAATACAATTGCATTACATTTGTATTTGGGGTAGAAAATCCCATACATTTTGATTGTTTACTACTAGACTTTACAACTTAAGACTGTGCATGCACAATTTCCTCTGTTTTCTTCCTTTGTATTACTTGAAACTTTGATACATACTTGCCCCCATTGTTTCCTTGGTATCACTCAAAATAACAATTCATTTGATGTGTTAATTAAATTTGTGCAAAAACTAGATAAAAGTTAATTAAAATTTTGTTGAAAAATTACCTAATGTCACAATGACCTATTTTTTGCCCGATGGGTAATTGGGTATGCACATATCTGTGTGCATATATATATATATGTTTGTTCTTTTGTGTGAATTTGACACTTCTTGGACTAGAATTCCACACCAATGAATATGAAAAAATAATGGACAAACACCAAGAAAAAGGAAACATGGAAATATCTTGGAGACATCGGTTGGTAAGTTCCACAAATGCAAGATTCATGAACAATTAGATATTATAATATTAGTGCTTGTACATAATATGAGTTTGGTACATGCTGACAGATATATAACTTAAGAGTTCATACTTCAATGAGTAAAAATATAATATTATATAACCTTGAAAATGACAGAATCATTTGATTGAAGCAAATAAAAAATTAATTCATTCAAACATTGAAACAAACATGTTATGGGCAAAGAATCAAGCACAAACTTTTTTTCCATGGATCAAGATTCTCCCTGTTTAAACGCAGAAGCAGGTTATCAACGTAACAAATTCCATATTTTGTGATTGTACAACCATGCACCCAAAATCAAACACATACAACCCTCAAAACTCATTTAAAAACTCATACATGAACAAACTTTAAGTGAAAGAGTGAAAGAGAGGCAATTAGAACAATGCACGGAAAATAGATATTGAATCGCAAAGATTAACAGCAGATCCATGCATAATATGAAAAATTGACAAATAAAACAACAATTTAAATAAAAGAGCATAGAAAAGCAAATCATAATAAGTAATAATCTGACAATAAAGACCACAACATAGTACAAACAAAAGTATAAGCAAAATTCGAATTGTAAAAATTTAACCATTTTCACACAAACTCTTCTTGCAAATGGTGATTAGGGCTGATGCTTCAGTGATGGTTGTATACTAAATAAGTTTGGATAATTTAAATGTTGATTCCATTTCTGAATTCTAAGAAAGTGAATTTGGGATTTTTGGTAATGTTGATCGAGCATCACATAGTGATTGTGAGTTATGGATGAATTTGGAATGAATGACACTAGAGAGAGAGAGAGAGAGAGAGAGAGAGAGAGAGAGAGAGAGAGAGAGAGAGAGGAAAGAATCAATGATAACCTATAGTATTTTGGGAAAGTGTAATTTTTGGAATCACAAACATGTGAGAGAGTGTTGGGGATCGATCTAGGAGCAACAATCACACACGGGCAAAAATAAATAACAAAAATGGAACACCAGATTTACGTGGTTCGATCCACTATGACCTACATCCATGGAGCACACCAATCTCACTATAAACTGGAAGAATTACAAGGAGGAGGAGGCTACTGCTCTCAACTCTCTCTCTCTCTCTCTCTCTCTCTCTCTCTCTCTCTCTCTCTCTCACAACACTCTCTGTTCTTCCTCACAAACTAATGCACGCAACACTTACACTACAACACACAAATACAACACAGCACCCATCACATTTATAGCCATGGATGGGGGGTGCAAGTCAATCAAGGTGGGCAATGTAGGTGAAGGTGATTGTCAGTTTCCACCTACTACAACTCAAAATTCAGTATAAGCAGCTAGTTGGTGCAGCTATCAACGACTCCACCAACTACAATCTCAACAATCTCCCACTTGGAGATGGAGGCAGCATCTCAACCAGTGTATCGGTAAATAATTTGCTCATATCTGTCTTCAAGCATGAAGACCAACTTAAGTTGGGCACAATTTCAGCTTCTCAGTAGTCACCACCTTCCTGTCTGCTGGATTTCTGCGGACTAATCTGATGGTTGTCAGCTTCACAACTGGTGCAAGATGTCGGTGTAATCAATCCCTTCCTTCTACTTGAATCCTTTGACTACCAACAGAGGCTTGTACCTTCCGAAGCCATCCTACTCCTCTTTGATCCTATACACCTACTTGTTGTGAAGAGTCTTCTTACTTTTGGGAAACTCAACTAGTTCTCACATTCTATTGGAGGCGAGGGACTTCATCTCGTTCTTCATCACAAGCTCCCACTTGTTCGCATCTACTAGCTGACATGCTTCATCATAGCATTCGAGCTCTCCTCCATTTGTAAGAAGTAAATAATCTATATACCTTCTATTTGGTACATGGGTCTCCTAAGCTCCAGAGCTGGATTACGAGGCGGTGGTGCGACGATTTGCTCCATTAGTTCCTCTACCTGAGGATTCTTAGCATTCTACTGTTGCATCCCGACAACTTCTAGGACATCATCCATATCTACATAAGTTTACTCTCTCTAAATTGGTTTGGTGGATTCTATTGTGTGCCTGTCTTTGTACATCATCTTTTTGTTAAAAATCAAGTCTCTACTTTGGATCAGTTCCTTGTTTTCATCGTCCCAAATGCGATACCCATATTCATCTTCACCGTAACCGACGAATGTGTATTTTCGGGACTTAGGATCAAGCTTGTTTCTGACATGATCATTAATATGTACATATACAACACAACCAAAAACTTTCAAATGTGAAAGTCTCACCTTTTTTTTGCTCTATACCTCTTCTGGTATACGGTGGTCCAATGGTATTGATGGACCCCTATTAATCAAGTACGCTGTTGTTCCGACTGCTTCTGCCCAGGACTGCAATGGTAAGCCTGACTGTATATGTATTCTTCTGGATCTTTAGTCAACGTTCGGTTCATTCGCTCAGTTAAGCCGTTGTGCTAAAGCGTATCTGGCACAGTTCTTTCCATCTTGATACCATGCTCATAACAAAATTTCTTGAACCCGATGTCTTCACACTCACCACCATTGTCTGTTCTCAGCTTCTTGATTCTCAAACCAGTTTCACTTTCAACCATAGCTTTCCATACCCTGAAAGCATCAAAGACTTCCGACTTATACTTCAGAAAGTAAACTCATACCTTCCGAAAATGATCATCAATGAACATGACGAAGTAATTCCTTTCGCTTATGGATGAGATGAGCATCAGTCCCCATACATCTGAGTGGACTAGTTCTAATCTCTCTTTCTTTGCGGCACAGGTGTTTATCTAGAAATTGACCCTCTTCTATTTCTCGAATATGCAATCCTCGCACATGTCAATCTCTACCGACCATAGACCACTCAATTTTCCTTTTGAGTGCATCACTCTGAGTCCTTTCTCGCTCATGTGACTGAGTCATTGGTGCCAGATGTTGCTATCATTATTTCTTATAGCAACTGAAATAAACATAGAGACATTGGAGGTCAGATAAAGTGTTCCACTTTTTTTACCTTGTGCAATCGTTAGTACACCCTTTGAAACCTGCCATTCATCACCAATGAATGTCGTCATGTATCCCTTATCTACTAGTTGACCAAATGAGATCAAATTCTTTCTCAGGTCTGGAATATATCTAACATCTTTCAGCTTTCATACTGACCCATTTATCTTAATCATCACAAATCCCTTGTCGGCTATGTCGCAAGGTTGATCGTTGCCAAGGTGCACTTTTTCAAAATTACTTGGTGTGTACTCCTCTAGGCAATCTCTGCTATAAGTGGCATGAAATGAGGCTCTGGCGTCTAAGACCCACGACTCCAGCTTGCTCTCCAGAGAGCATATCAATGCATCGTTTTCTCTTGAGGAAGAGGCAAGATTTGCTTCTGTCTTCGCCTCAGACTCCTTTCTCAAACTTTTGCACTGGTTTCTGAAATGCCCGACCTTTCCATACTTTCAGCACTCAACGTTCTTTGTGCCCTAGGAACCTCTTGGATTTTTGGATCTAGACCGCCTAGTCCTAGATCTGCCATAATTGTTTGATCGTCCATGCCCGCTTCCTTTTCCTCTGCTTTCCATGTTCAAGGCTGAACTTGAAGTGGAGGCATTATTCGACTACATTTCAATTCCTTCCGTCAAAATCATGTTGATGACCTTATCGTACTTCAGCTTCAATTTTCCTACGGAACTATTGATCGCAGTAACAATACCTTTCCAATTCTTAGACAACTAACTAAGAATTAGTAGGGCACGGATCTTACTAACAAAGGTAATTCCAACCGAGGCGAGTTGATCCGACAACTCGTTAAAATTATTCATGTGTTTGCTAAAACTTTCACCTACAGACATATTCATGGTAAACAATGTTTTCATTAGATGTTCCTTATTCGCGACTGATGGCTGCTCATACATATTGGATAGCGCATCCATAAGGGACTTGGTAGTTGTCAAGTGCTTGATGTTAAAGGCAATAGACTTTGCCAACGTCCTTCTGATAGCTCTAAGAGCTTTTTGGTCAAGCAACTCTCACTTACTTTCCTTCATGGATTATGGATTCTCCTTCAAATGGTAAGTGCAACTCCTTACCAAACAAATAGTCCTCAATCTGCATTTTCTAGAAACTGAAGTTCGAGCTATCAAACATCTAGATCTATGAGCTCTTTTCATTTGACATATCAATTCACCAATCTAAATATGGAATTAGCTCAAACAGATAGGACGATTGGATCTGAAAAGGCCGAAAACCTTAGAAATGGTTCAAGTCGTTTGAAAAAAAGGACACGAAATGGTTTCGAAAAGCCCGGTCAAACTTGTGGTCAAACTTCGGTTACCTTTAATAGAATATTCCTTTTTGACTAACAGAATATTTTGACAACATTAGTGACACTGTTAATGACACCGCCTACTAACATGGAACTGTGGGGACCACTTACTGACGTGGTGCTATGGGACCCACCTACTGGCGTGTCACTGTAGGGCCCGCTATAGGTCCCAGCAGCTGACGTGGCGTGGGGCCTAGATGACGTGTCATGCTTACATGGACTACTGACTTATCCACTGACGTGGTGATGACGCGGCTGGTGACTGGGTAACATGTGGTGCTGAGAGCTGATGTGGATGCTGACTCTACGCTAACGTCACACTAACGTCAGCTGTCTTCCACCTTCAACTTCGCTGGGAGAATGCCATCGTCTGGGCGCGCATGAGGGTAGTCGCCAAGCCCCGGGAGGTGCGTGAAGGCGCATGTAGGTGCATGGCTACGTGGCCTTTCCAATGGCAACGCGTGTGGGCGCATGTGAAGTCGTCTGAAGTACGTTCGAGCTCTAGTTGCCACCGTTGGCTTCGTCTCAATGAGAAGAACACAATGGCTGACTCATAACTAAGTTTTGAGCTACTGGAAAGAAGCTCCAATCTAGGAATTTTTCTCCGATCTGGTGATTTCGCTCCAACCTCGCTTTGATACCAATTGTTGGGGGTGGATCAAGGAGCAATAATCACACACGGGCAAAAATAAATAACAAAAATGGAACACCAGATTAACATGGTTCAGTCCAATATGACCTACGTCCACGAAGCACACCAATCTCACTATAAAATGGGGGAATGACAAGGAGGAGGAAGCTACTGCACTAAACTCAACTCTCTCTTTCTCACACAACACTCCTTGTTCTGCCTCACAAACTCACGCACACAGAATTTACACTACAACACACAAATACAACACAGCACCCATCACATTTATAGCCATGGATGGGGGGGGTACAAGTTAACCAAGGTGGGCAATGTAGGTGAAGGTGGCTGTTAGTTTCCACCTACTGCAACTCAAAATTCGGCATAAGCAGCTGGTTGGTGCGGCTGCCGACGACTCCACTAGCTGCAATCTCAATAAAGAGTGTGTGAGAAGGAGAGAAAACGAGAGAAAATGATGATACATTAAGTATGAGAAAATAAGGAAAGGGGGGGAATCAGGGAGCTATACGTGAAAGGAAGAGAGAGACTACCTGATTTTAGTCTGGATGTTTTGGGTGTGAGTTGAGGAGAGAGGGAGAGATTTTTTCCTATTTTATTATTATTTTATAATGATATATTAAATATTACTTCGTTTGGGAAAATTTTTTTCAGTTTGATGCTTACGTAATCTCGCTACTTGGTCCAGCGAGATTTAAAGGGTCGAACAAGTCGGGTGTTGACGCATGGTAAGGCAAATCTCGCCAAACCAAACAATGAGATTTTCCTGAGAAATACTTGGTGTGTGACGCGTGGCAAATCTCGCTGCTTGGTCCAGTGAGATTTGCTGGGGCCCTTCAACTCCTCCTTTCTCCTTCACTTCCCTTGCAAAAGCAGAGCAGCAGCCAAGAGCAGAGAGTTGTAGAGAGGAGGACGGTAGCAGTAGACTAGCAGGTGACCATTCGGCATAGCAGGTGGCCGTTCGGGAACTCACCGGTGATTGTTGGAGTAAGCTATAAAAGGGGAGAAATGAGGTTTATATTTTTCTTACCCTAAATCTATTTTGGTTTCATTGATCATTCAAGATTAATTTGAATTGGATTTGAAGATTTGTTATTTTAGATTCATAATTTAGTACTATGCTTTCAATTTTTTGGTTGGAAGCTGCATCTGAAACCCCCCATCTAAGGTTAGGGTTTCATTTCAGTATTTGTATTTTATCAAATTGAAATTGTTATATATTGAATGTGTAAATATTATTAATTAATTTGCTATTAAATAATCTGAGCTTAGGGTTTATGGTTGAATTTATGTATTGATTTGTAAATTAGTTAGATTAATTTGTTTCTTGAGATGGTTAATTTGACATATATATAATCTGTATATATATCTGTAATTAATATATATATATATATATATATATGTGTGTGTGTGTGTGTGTGTGTGTGTAATTAAAGTATGATGTATATATATCTGTAATTAATATATATCTGTATATATATTTGTAATTATTATTGAAAAAAAAATAAAGTACGCTATAATTAATATATATTGTATTTTATATGGTATTTTGTATGTGTAATTGTTATGTATTTAATGTGTTCATTTGCTGTTATTTAATGTCAGGTTAATTTGGTTAATTTGGTTAATTTGCTGTTAATTAATATGAGGTTAGGGTTGAATTCTTTATTTGTAATTGAATTTGAAAGTTACGTGTGTTATTAAGATATCTAAAGAAAATTGATTTGGTTTTAAAAATTAAGGTTGTGTTGTAGTGGATTTGGCCAAAATAATATGCATCATAATAAATAATTTTTAGTTAAAAAATAACAATATGAATTATATTAACTATAAAAATAATAATTAAAACTGGTGAAATATTATTAAAAAATTTCACAATCATATGTTAATTCACTATATGATATTTATACATGCAAGCCTACCAAATACATCTATACATACACATACTCACATACTTATACATGTATACAAATATACATATGCAAACTCACATTCACGTGCACATATTTGTGTACAAACTCACACACACACACACACACACACACACACACTTTGTGTACATGCATATATACACATACCGTAAATTCACATGCATGGTCATACATACATGAGCATAAAAAGAATATTAAAAACAAAAAGTTAGTAATGTTGTCATTAACAAATAATTAAGACACATATTTAATGAGAATTTGTTAGACTCTCATCATAAAATAATCTATTTTGTAATTATTATTAAAAAAATAAAACTATTTGACTCGGGTAATTGTATCTCCCCATTCTTAGTTCAAAATTCTTAATTGCGGTTTAAACCTCTTGTCCCCCTTCTCAAAATTTCTTGACCTAAAATAACACATTCTAAAAGTTATAAATTTAGGCATGCGATAATAATCCTCTTCCCTTCTTTAAAATTTTTTATTCTTCTCTTGTCTTACAAAGAAAACCACTTACCATCGAACTATTTGATATGAGTACTATGACTTATTGTAGTCATAGTAGTTTTACTTCTTAACTATTTGATGTTCATGCACACAATAGTTTTATTTCTTAACTGTTATTGAATATACTATTTTTTCATGATTAATCTGGAACAACAACTGCATGATTGATATAGTATTGTGAAATGCATGCTGGTAGTTGATTAGGAGTGCATGCTAAATAAATTGAATGCCACTTACATGGTTGATACAGTGACTTGTGAATTGCATGCTATAGAAACTCCTAGGATATCTGGTACATGATTTGTGATATGCAGGATGGGAAAATGTTCTGTTTATAGACGTCATACTGTCGAATTTTTGATAAAATTTTTCTCAAAATAATCAAAGTGTATAAACCATGTGCCGAATAATTAACAAATGTTGCATGCTGAACTTTATTTTAAATGATTACTACATAATGAATGAAGTCATGATTATAGTTGATTAGCTTACCATGAATGAAAAGAGCTGTTATGTCATGCATTTATATATACAATTTTGTTTTTTGTAAGTCTTTACTATTTCCTAAGGGTCGATATGCCAGGAAGCTCAAACAGTGTTTCGGTGACAGTGTTGTTGTATATGAGGGGGAATTATTACTGGAGTAGAAGGTGTTAGTTCTAGTACTAAGCCGGTTTGACCAATTTGAATTGGCCATAGGAGTAAATTAAATAAATTGTATGCGAATATATACAAATATTTGTATATTGATCCAGATTAATATGCATTGCAAGTGACCGCAAGATACCCTATGCGATGGTTCAATGATATAGTCCTCTATAAGGTTGTTCCCGTAACTGATGATTATGGTTTGCGCATTGTCTTGGATGCACATTGCGTAGGTCCGACATATTTAATTGTATAGTAATATGTCAAAACCATTCCTCATATGGGTGTCGTCGCGGATAGGCAGACGGAGACGTCTGCCGAGCATGTGGTTGAAATGGAGGAAGACACCCAACAAACATGTCATTATGAAATGACTACGAAAGAAGGTATTGAACCATACACGAGTGCGAAGGTAGGTGGGACACCTGTAGTGGATTTCAACAAATGTCCGGGATCATCGTTCGAGCCGCCAACGTACGAAAGACCTATTCTTCACACAGATGATCAGGGAGGTTACGAAGAAGTTTTGGCAGAAGGTCCAGGATCGTTGTTCGCCATTGCAAACAACGCGTTAAACGAGGGGATGAATATTACGAATGATGTTAATTTAGAAGATGAAGACACGTATGAGCAGGAGAAGGGTGAAGGGTTAAATAAGTTCACCAATGATGTGAACCCACCCCCCGGTGAAATGAATGATGCCGCATACGACGCCCAGTTTATGGATGAACCTCCAATGTATGCTCAAATTGATATAGAAGTTGCAGATTTGTCACGTGAAAATGAGCTTCCAATATGAGCGACTCATTGGGATGAATCGTCTGAATTGGGTAAGGGGATGCTATTCGGGTTGAAGGATCAGTTGATAGCAGTAGTGCGAATATATCACACTCGAACCAACCATGACTTCTACGTTGTATAGTCTACCCCAGTGTTATGGGTTGCTAGGTGTAAGGAGTTCGATTGCGGATGGAGAGTGGGTGCAATGTATCAGATTAAACACCAATTATTCAAAATCACCCAATATGGTGGTCAACACATGTTTCAATGAACTTCTCTCGTATGACCATAACCAAATCACATCGTCCCTCATTGCCAGGGAGATAGTGAATATGATAAGGGGATATGTGTCGACATCAATCGCCACATTGAAAGAGTTCTTAGATTCTCGCTTCGGCTATTTGATCTCATATAAGAAGGTCTGGTTAGACAAACAAAAGGCAAATCCCCAATTATTCGATAATTGGGAGATGTCCTATCAAACTTTGCCGAAGTAGATGGAAGCGGTGTGCACGTACATCCTGATACTGCAGTCAAGTGGAGGTGGACTCCTATTCGAGGTTACAAGAACACCACAGCATTTGTATCTGCATTTTGGTTGTTTGCAACATCTATTCGGGTTTTTCATCATTGTCCTCCTATTATATGTGTAGACGAGACACACCTGTACGGTAAGTACAATAGTAAACTCCTAATTGCGACCGGCTCGGATGCAAATAGGCAAATATTTTTCCTTGCATTCACTATTGTCCAAGAGGAAAGCCTGGACACATGGAATTGGTTTCCATGTTGTCTTCGTTCCATCACTGATAGGGACGACATTTGCCTGATATCAGATCGGCATCTAGGAATTCTCACTACAGTGTAACGCAATTCTGATTAGCAACCACCACATGCCCTTCACCGATTCTGCCTTCGATACGTGGTCAGCAACTTTAATACGAAAGTATAGAGTGTCGATCTAAAGCATATAACTGAGCGAGCGGGAATGGAACATTAGGTAAGAAAATTTGACAAGTGGGTGGAGAGAATATTAGATGAGGGTGGAGAACCAACAAAGTTAATTTTTCAAGTAGATCCCTCCTCTTATGTGGACTCAGTGCCACGACAGTGGATAAAGGTATGGGAACATGACTACTAATCTTATGGAATGTTTCAACACCATCCTGAAAGGAACTCGTAGCCTCCCAATAATGGCTCTTGTGCAACTAACATTTTATCACGTTGCACATTGTTTCAATAGCCGACGGGAGGTTACTCGTAGCGCAATATCTAGAGGAAATGTATTTACTCTGCATATCCTGCTTGCGATGGAAAGAAGGAAGCTGAAGGCGACCAGACATCAAGTCACGACATTCAACCGATCCAGAGGTACCTTTAGCATCACAATCGCGCAAACGAAGCCACATGAAGGAAACAACGTCCAAACTTTGAGCATAAGTAGACACGAATGCTCATATGGGAAGCGGCAAGCTTTACACTTTCCCTACTCCCACCTTTTGGTTGCATATGCAAAGACATGGCTAAACACTGTCCAATATGTTGAGTTATGTTTGAGCACTACCGAGCACTATGTGACATATATCGTGGATTTTCATCCGATTATGCATGAGGCGTATTGGCCAGCATCCTCGTTACCAACTTTGCAGGCAAATCATGTGTATGCTAGGCATAAAGGTCGGTATAGGAGTCACGTCTACGAAATGAGATGGACGCAAAGGTAGGTAGGAAGAAGAGCACGTTCAACATATGTCATCAAGAACGACATAACCGCACAAGGTGTCTGAGAAGGACCCAACCTAAGGATGCAGATGGACCATCGCATTAACTTCTTACGCACTTATAGGACTTTTAGTATGCATCCTGTTCTCTATATATTTACTGTATTACACTGGTGCATTTTTTAGGATCAATCCAGGGTCTTCTGATCGAAGTGTGTTGACGATGGGTTATGATCATCAGTTCAACTGAGCATGGACTGATTATCACGCGGACCCCTTATACTACAGAGGGGGCACGCTGTTTGTCGAGCGCCGATTAGATGCCAACGGCCACATCGTTAGATGGATACGTGATGCAGGCTTCTACGGGATCTATCAAATTGCCCATATCCAGCTAGATTGGCATCTGGTGACTACCTTCGTGGAGCAATGGAGATTAGAGACGCACATGTTCCACTTACCGCACATAGAGGCAACCATCACACTACAGGACGTTATGGTTTTGTTCGGGCCGTCGATTAATGAGACGCCTGTCATTAGCCTTATCGCCAGGCCAATAGAGGGCCTTGCAGACCATTAGGGAGGACTCGCACTACGCCATATGTGCAAGCATTTGTTAGGGGTGGTGCCACCATGTAAGAACCCGACCCGAGATATATAGATTAACCAAATAGTGAAAGGGTCAAAAGGTAAATTTTTCAAGCTTCATCGACGAAGCCATTGTTCTCACCGACGAAGGCCCTCGAACTCTTCATCACCAAAATTCAGAGCCTCGTCGACAAAGAGATATCGAACATATTGTAAAATATCGAAATAGGGTTCATCACCGAAGGAGTCAATTCGTTGACGAAATGTAAGGATGATTCGTCAATGAAGGCACCATCTCGTCAACGAGGTTGGCCAGGTCAAAAGGGGCTATAAATATCCTATTCCATTGCTTAGGTGCTAAGAAATCTCAAACTTTTTCTCTCTCTTTCTCTAGAACCAACGGGATCTCTCTCCCTCTTCGATTCTTTGTTATTCATTACTTGATTTGTCGATCCGACGTTAGTGCGTGGATCAAGGGAGGAATCTTTACGTTTTTAGCAGATCAGAAAGTTATTTCGAGGATTTTTAGGTTTTGACCTAAAACCAAGGTAAGGGTTCAATTTTAGTTTCGTTTCGGTTTATATGTAGTAGTAAGAATTATAGTGAAGTATAGTTCTTGAATGTTTAGGTTTTGGTGTCTCGGTTCGTAGTTTTGGAGTCGTAGAGTTCGTATTTTGGTATTTGGGAAAAGGAAAGGGGATTATGTTTATATCAGTTATTTTTTAAATCGGGATTGGTAAACCTGTAGGTTAGGATCGTATATATGTTTTGATTACTTATTTGGGAAAATCTATTAGGTGAAAATGTGGGATTTTCGAGTTACAATTTTTGAGAAAATTTGGGGTTTCGGGTATCATCTCTATTTTGATGGAGAAACCATACGTCGTATTAAAACTGTAGTATTGATATAACCATACCCATATTTGTATTAAACTATATTCTTGAACTGAAAAACAATATGATTTGTTATATATTCAAATAAGTGTGGAATGAAATGTCATACGTAAATGTTCCAGGTTTTGTAAAAACAGCTAGGGGTGGCTAATCACCGTACGCTAATGAGTATAGGGACATGAGTTCCAAAATTATTCTAGGTTTTGTAAATCAGCTAGGGGCTACTAATTACCGTACATTGACGCAATGTCTCAGCTAATTATCGTGGGCGAGGGTGAGGGTGTCCAGCTTTATATCCAAGGGTGTGAAATATCGCCTGTTCTTTCCAGCTAGTCACCGATGGGTGTGAGCTACACCGTACTGGCAACGATATCGCTGTGAGACTTCAGTTGTTGCAGGGTATCGGGTGCTTGAGTGTGACAACGCTGACCGTATGTTTGGTATCGTATGTACTAGAATAGATTTGTGAAAAATACTGGAACTGTATTGAACTATATTGTACTATATTGTATTGTGTTATGTTTTACGTCGAAATAACACTCGTATGCCACACACTGATATAACCTACTTTCTTCCTTACTAAGAGGTGTCTTACCCTGAATATACAAATATTTTTAGGTCCTTCAGGTAGCCGAAACTAACATCCTAGTGTTCGGAAGCGGGGGTGTTGTTTAGCTACATTTAGTACCTATGTAGGTACGAGTTTTGCAACCGGATTGTCAGTGTTGGGTTTTGTAGACACCTGGAGTATTTATTGTATTTTAGAATGTATATTTCCAGTTCTGTAAAGACTCTGGTATGGTATAATGTATGTATAGAAAAAACATTTTCCGCTGCGTATTTGATGAGTATGGATATATATGTGAATGTGTATAGGGTTCATGTGTACCCCACGAGGTCAGACCCTCATTCAGTTTTGTATCATGTATGTTTAATTGATATAGAGACAAATTAGGTTACTATATTCACACCTGGGACTCATATGTAGGTTCGGGGCGTGACACACTAGACAGCGAGTTGGTTGGTGCACACATCCGCATGCGGTTTCTCGAAGCCAAGATGTTTCGTCAATTCCTAGAAGATGTAGATGATGCTACTGTAGTGTGCCACGCCCGAGCCCATATGTTACATTTAACATGTGGGATCCTGTTTTATGTCCTTTCGAGGAGTTTTGAACATCTAATGTTCCTTCCACGGCTAGCAGACCTGGGAGAGATTCACTCATACGGTTGGGGATCCATGTACTTCCCCAGCCCTTTATATGGCCCCAGAGTGCTATTATACATACATAACCTCTACATTCAGATAACATACATCGAATACCCACCTTAAATAGGGACATAAGGGTATATCATATTGATCTGTACTTTCATGTATTGCGGAAAAATATAAACATTCATATGGATTCTAATAGACGTACCAGAGTATTTGGCCGTTCCTTACATACATTCGTCCGTACGTCAAACATAAACTATATTACATTCCCAAAAACCCATCCTGGCTAAAAACCCAGAACTCATACAAAACTTACGTCAGCTAACCAAACTCTACGCTCCAAAGTCTTTCTAGAAGACTAGGATCAATTTCCTGTAGGACCTGAAATAAAGGTTGTAAGATTTGGGTGAGAAACTTCTCAGTAAGGAGGAAGATATTACATCAGTGTGTGACAACATATATTTAACCAATAGAAAGCAATTATGTATCTTAAGCATTCTCAATCTTGTAATATAGGAGATATGTAAATAGTTCCTGTAACTCAACATTGATATAAGCTAGAGTTCCTGAGGTTAGGGTAGGGTACAGGTCCATACACTGCACAGTCCCTCCGCCCAGTACTCAAACCTGTGACTTTGCCCATTAAAGCTTTTAAATCATGTATATTCATATTTAGAACATCGTCCAACTTTGAAACTATCATAACTATGCCAGTAACTCCCTATGACCAGGGTTGTGCGATAACTAAGCACTGATCGAGCCCTATTCGTGCAGGCATTGTCAAGCATTATAACATACTGCAGCCCAACTTGACCATCACCACCTTGATCCCTTTCGACCAATGGACCTTCGTACCAAGCTAACTACTAGATACCCACACTGAAAACATGTGTGTGGTTGCACTGTATCTATCTATTTTAGCAACGGTACTGCACTTACATAATATAAGCTTTTTAAGGCTTCATATACTATTGAGCTTCTTATGCTCTGAGTAACAAGCTGCGGTCCTAATTATCATATATACAATTTACCATAAAATGTATTAACCTATGCAATTCCAGTATTTTTGCAACCTCATTCATGCAATCTTTCATATATACTATCTTTCATTCATACTATGGTAAAGATCGGCACATACCCTCTCGGTTTAACCCTTACATACATAGTGCACGGAATTTAACCGGCATCTCATTTATGCATTCCTGAAAGTCGTCTGGAACTCATTCCCCATATTTCATATACATACTTAACTGAATCAGTATATTCTCTTATAGTATCATTTCATATCATATGCCACACCTATTTGGTCAAAATATACATTTCCTATAAACTGGTTCAAAAAATATCATTTCTGTTGCAATCAAGAGTTTCAAGCATATCCCACTTTAGTTTTAATGCAAATAAAGTAATTTTAAGAAATTTGAGATCATATTCCAAAAACCTCATTTTTGCCAAAACCGTAAAAATGTAGAGCCGACATATCTACCCAGTGAAATTTTGCAAATAAGAAATCATATCATTCATATAAACATAAGCCACATATCTAGTGGTTTCATTTTCTAAAAATACTGATGTAAACAAATCCCCTTACCTTTTTCTCGAAAATCAAAACATGAACGAATCGATCCAAAACAACGACACGGGATCCTCGAAACCTAAAAACTGAAGAACAATACTTCGCTATAATCCCAACTACTACATATCTATCGAACCAAAAATGAAATCAAATCCTTACCTCGATTTTAGGGAAAAACCAAAAAATCCTCAAAATGAAGATCTGATTCGTTATAATTGTAGAGATTCTCCTCCTAATCCACGTAGCGACATCAGATATTTGATTTTGGCAATAGACGACACGAAATCTTAGAGAGAGAGAGGGCTGGTTCGTGTTCTAGAGAGAGAGAAAGAATTGAGATAACTTAACAATGAAGCAATGAATATCCTATTTATAACTAGGTTGAACCGGCCAGCCTCATCGACGAGTTGGAGCTCCCGTCGACGAGCCAAAGAAGAGCATTCGTCGCCGAAAGAGTGACCTCGTCAACAAGCCTGAGATTCCAAGATTTTCAAAAATCCCTCGGTATCTTCTCGTTGACGGGCCACTGCATCTTATGACCGAGACACAGAAGAGACTTTGTCGACGAGAAAAGGAGCCTCGTCGACAAGCTCTGCTATTTTATCCTTTCAAATTTCCCTTCTCTTTTCTTTATTTATTTTTCAGATTCGGAGTCTTACAATCTCCCCTCCTTATAAGAATTTCGCCCCCGAAATTCATCAACCGATACCAAGCATACTCTACATTACATTGGAGACCTACAGAAGAGTCGGCAACTACCCACAAAGCAGCTCCGGCCTGAATTTATTACCTACCCTCACTTATGGCGGAGGAATACCATAGTTACAACATGATGTTTCAGAAGATTACACACACATACAAAACTCTCCCAAAGACCGTACCAATTTAACTTGAACCACCTATACTACTATACATACGTACCATCAGAAAATAACTGCGAGTACTTCTGGCGTATCTCTGACTCCAGTTCCAATGAAGCTTCCTCCACTGCATGGTTATGCCATAATACCTTCACTAGCGGTATTTCCTTAGTTTGTAACTACTGAACTTTTCGATCTAATATCTGTACTGGTACCATCTCATACGATAAAGCATCACTGATCTCTAGAGGTTCGTAACTCAACACGTATGAAGGATCTGACACGTACTTCCTTAGCACTGACATGTGGAACATGTCATGGACTCTGGATAGTGCTGGGGGTAAAGCCACTTGATAATCAACCGAACCTATCCTTTCCTAGATCTCGAAAGGCCCAACATATCAAGGACTTAGCTGCGCCTTCTTCTCGAACCTCATTTCCCATTTCATCAGAGCGATCTTTAGGAATAACATACTTCCTACCTCGAACTTTAGCTCTCGTCGGTGAGTATCAGAGTGATCTTTTAAATCATGTATAAGCATATTTAAAACACCGTCCAGCTTTGAAACTATCATAACTATGCCAGTAACTCCCTGTAACCAGGGTTGTGCAATGACTAAGCACTGATCGAGCCCTGTTCGTGCAGGCATTGTCAGGCATCATAACATACTGCAGCCTGACTTGGCCATCACCACCTTGATCCCTTTCGACCTGTGGCCCTTCGTACCAAGCCGACTACTAGATACCCACACTGAAAACATGTGTGTGGTTACACTGTATCTATCTATTTTAGCAACGGTATCGCGCTTACATAATATAAGCATTTTAAGGCTTCATATACTATTGAGTTTCTTATGCTCTGAGTAACAAGCTACAGTCCTAATTATCATATATACAATTTACCATAAAATGTATTAACTTGTGCAATTAAAGTATTTTCGCAACCTCATTCATGCAATCTTTCATATATACTATCTTTCATTCATACTATGGTAAAGATCGGCACATACCCTCTCGGTTTAACCCTTACATACATAGTGCACGGTATTTAACCCGCATCTCAATTCTGCATTCCTAAAAGTCATTTGGGACTCATTCCCCATATTTCATAAACGCACTTAACTGAATCAGTATATTCTATTATAGTACCATTTCATATCATATGCCACACCTATTTGGTCAAAATATACATTTTCTATAAATTGGTTTGAAAAATATCATTTCTACTGCAATCAAGAGTTTCAAGCATCTCCTACTTTAGTTTTAATGCAAATAAATTAATTTTAATAAATTTAAGATCATATGCCAAAAACCTTATTTTTACCAAAATCGTAAAACTGCAGAACCGACATATCTACCCAGTGAAATTTTGCAAATAAGCAATCATATCATTCATATAAACATGAGCTACATATCTAGTGGTTTCATTTTCTAAAAATACTGATGTAAACAAATCCCCTTACCTTTTTCCCAAAAATCGAAACACGAACGATCGATCCAAAACAACAACACGGGATCCTCGAAACCTAAAAATCGAAGAACAATACTTCACTATAATCCCACTACATATCTACTGAACCAAAAATGAAATTAGATCCTTACCTCGATTTATGGGAAAAATAGGAAAATCCTTAGAACGAAGATCTGATTCGCTATAACTGTAGAGATTCTCCTCCTAATCCATGTAGCGACTTCGGATATTTAATTCCGACAACAGACGGCAGGCACAAAATCTTAGAGAGAGAGAGGGCTGGTTCATGTTCTAGAGAGAGAGAAGTGAGATAACTTAGCAATAAAGCAATAAATATTCTATTTATAACTAGGTTGACCCTACCAGCCTCGTCGACGAGTTGGAGTTCTCGTCGACGAGCCGAAGAAGAGCGCTTGTCGCCGAGAGAGTGACCTCGTCAATGAGCTTGAGATTCCAGAATTTTTGAAAATCCCTTGGTATCTTCTTGTCTACGGACCACTACGTCTTGTTGCCGAGACACAGAAGAGACTCCGTCGACGAGAAAAGGATCCTCATCGACGAGCTCTGCTATTTTATTTATTTTCTAGATTCAGGTCCCTACAGTCTGCGACTTTGGCGTGGCTTTACAGGGTGATGTGTCGCACTGCACACATGTTGAGGCGGGAGATCTTAGGCCCACTACGCTTACTATAGGTTTGGGTCTGGCAAAGATTCCCCTCCTTAGCTCCTATGCGCCGCAGTTTCCTACATATTGAGAGGCACAAGGATGGTCATCCGGTTGACCCAATCCCACATTCCAATTAGTAATAACATCTTTTACAGTTCATTCGTGTTATACATACTACGAATACTAATTTGTAGAACTTACTAGTCATTACATTCAAAACTTACGTTTTATTTTGTACAGATGGAGGGACATAAGAGCGTTGTCGGTTGTGCAACACACATTGCCTTGGTTCAGGTTCAAGTTGGATATGCACCGGGACCATGAGGCATAGTACAGCAATGAGTAGCATATCAGTCTTTTTCTACCAGATACATATAGTTCACTTGCATTTTATTTATGTTTAAGTGCAGTTCATATGGACACCCTACATGCTTGAAATTATAGCCGACCTACCCACCAATTATGCAGTTGAAAGTGACTTGTGGGTAGCCTAAGTGCCACTCATATGCTTTCATATTATCAAGTGGTATCTCCTTGACCAAGTTATGCAGCAGTTTGGCTATCGACAGGGCATTCGCGACTGCTTCTTGACTTCGAAAGTAGATGTACGTGGGGAGGACCTACATGAAATTGATGGACGCGGTAGAGGGGTGATGAATTGGGCGACTATGCATAGGATGTATATGACTGAATGACAACATCGGCAAGAGTACATTCTACCAAAAGTGGCAAAGGATGGTCAGATGCGTCCAGATGACCCAAACTTTACCTGGTAAAGGTCCATCACACGATGCTTTGTCGACAGGATCGTTGCTGTCTATAAGAGCCTCGTAAGAAGACTTTAACCCACACCTACTACTTTTTAATGTGTACGTTACAACGTCAATGTGTTAACCAATTTTTTTCGTATACTGCAAGCTGACTTACTACACGAGATTGATCTAATCTCTCCAAGTCCCACAGTTCAGAGTTTAGTGAGAGCTGGATTGGACCATGTCCACGAGGATGGCCAACAAATCCCTACACCTTGACCCGCCCCGCATCACGGGAAAGTCGACAAGCTCCAATATGAGGAGGTCGAGCAGCTTCCTCCAGTCATCCATTGAGTCCCACATTCTTACCGCCGGTTGTACATGAGAAATACATGTTTGGCCTGTTAGCACCATATGCGCCTTCGCCAGGAGCCGATATTGCTGGACCGTCTAGTAGACAAGCAGACGCCCCTTCTAACTCTGTTGCCACCCCATCGATGTCATACCTATTGGACGACATTGTCGATACAGAGGAGGTGGATGCACTTGTCATACCACCTCGTTCTAGTCCAGAGCCATCATATGTGTTATCTCTCTATCCGCTTCGCATGAATGCTGATTATGCAGTATCTCTTGGTGAAGATGCTGAACATACAGCATGTTGACAAGATAGGACACCAGATGCAGATGAGCAGCCAGGAGAGGGCAGACCAAACGGCAGCCACCCTAAAACCAGAGACAACCTCCATGCGGCATAGAGTAGTCACCTTTTGATTTCGAGTGTATAGCATCGATTATGTTTATTTCATATTTATAGCATCGATTATTTTTTGTTCATTTGTATAGCATCGCTGCATTATTTATGTATAATTAGGAATATTTATTCATTTTCCTCAACATGTATATGTGAATGAAATTTGTGAATGATAGTTGTGAATGAAAGTTGTAAATAAATGTTGTGACCATACTAGTGTTCCTGATTAAAATTATTTTCTTTTAACAAGTGCATGGATTTGAACAGGTGCTCTTATGTATTGTTCCCACGCACTTATATGTGTATGAAAATTTTGAATGAAAATTTGTGAACATACTAGTATCAATTGTCGAGGATAAATATTTTCTTTGAACAATTGCATGGATGGATATGGTTATTTTTAAAAGGATACTATGCTGAAATTTTTACAGTAATTTGATACTTTGAACGTGTATAAAAGGTTGTGAATGAAATTTGTGAACATACTGGCATCGATTGTCTAGGAAAAATATTTTCTTTAAACAGGTGCATGGATAAGATATGGTCATTTTGTAAAAGGAGACTTTGCTGAAATTTTTGCAGTAATTTAATACTTTGAACGTGTATGAAAGTTGTGAATGAAATTTGTGAATATACTGGTATCGATTATTTAGGAAAAATGTTTTCTTTGAACAGGTGCATGGATAGGATATGGTCATTTTTTAAAAGGAGACTCAGCAGAAATTTTTACAATAATGATTCTTTATATAATTAGACACCCGCACCGTGCTAAATACTTACTTGATGTTATTGATTAAGTTGACCTTGGGCTCACAATAAAATATTCTTTCTTAATATCAAAATTACCTAAGTATGTCTTTTGATATTCTTTGTAAGGACCCGAATCCAAGTGGGTTCCTACATATAAATTTTTCAACAGACGCACATAAATTTAAATTATTTTTATTACCAGAGTACTAATTAGCTTTATTACAAAAATATGTCTCAACTATTAAAATGAAAATTTCTAAAATTCTAAAATACACAAACATATTCTAAATTGTATTGTATTAAATTTTTATTCTACTCTACTCTTTCTACTCATGCTCATGCTCTTGCTACGCCCGATTTCTGGTATACTATTCAAATTATCTGAAATGTAAAATAACAATTAGGGTGAGACGATGCTCAGTAAGTAAATAAGATTATTATTAGTGTGTAGCAAAAATGAGCTTTCATAATATTATACTTTCATAAAATAATATTTAATACTATAACTTCAAAACTACTTTTAAAATAAATGTAAATTTAAAATTTTTTACAGAAAACTTTTACCATCAACTATAGTAGTTAAATTTTGTAACCACATATTGTACTTGTTAAATTAAACTTTTAACTTTAAAACTGTAATTGTAATATTTAATTATATACATATATACTTTTCCTTATACGTTTCCTTTAGATAATCATTTAGGCACAAAAATGACCCTATTCACATAAACATATATTTTTTCTTCAAATCATCAATAGCTCTGTACATATACTGTAAAAAAAATCACCCTTGGGTCTATTGGTCATAAGTTGTGTTTCTGTTAGCCGTAAGTCGTGTTTACCCCCATGACTGGATTGTGCAGTCCGACGACTAGACTTAGCTGACTGGTCAGCCAAACTAAAGCAACGTACATAATTATTAAGTGAGATTTTCCCTATTAAACCCTGATCTGACCTAAGTGTGCGCTCAAGAGAAATTCACTACCATATAAAACTACTCTGTAAATAGTGTGGGTGTACTCTGATCCCTTTAAACTTTATGTCGCGGTACTAAACATTCATAATTTTCTGTATAGTCTGAGCCATAAGAGGTTTTGAAAACATCTTATTATATAATTTATACAATTAAAAAAATATCATGAAAATCTCATTTTTACTCATATTTTTGTGAAATACATAACGTAAAAATCAACTCATATCATCTTACTCATATTTTCGTAAAACATGCAACGTAAAAATAAACTCATGCCACACAATTTTGGTGTTAAAATTTTTTCTTTTGAGTAGAAGTTAATGCTCTAAAATACCTAAGGGATTTAGAATTAAAAAAATATATAATATAATCAAATTTACTTATAAATAAGTTCGGGTATAAATTTTAAATAAAAATCTAACATAATTAAATTTGCTTACCTTTTACTTAACCTTTTGATACGATCATAACGAATATCTCAAAAAATGAGATCGGAAAGAGTAAGTGAGTGAAAATTTTAATTATAACAAAAAATCTCTCTCCACCACTAATTCTTTCACTCACTAATATTTCTCTTCCTTTGGAAAATTTTTGTGAAAAATGAAGCTTGAGAGCTTTCTATTTATAGGCAAATTTTGAGGAAGAAAATAAAATTTGTAAAAGTGTAGGAAGAGTGGTGAAATTATAATTTTTTTAAAATAAAGGAATAGGTATGGATTGAGTTATGTATGGGAGTGTTTGCCGACACTCCCATTTAATTAATTTTTTTGAAATCATTATTATTATTATCATTATTATTATTTTTAAACTATGCTTTAGTATACATATATTATTTTTTTTAAAAAAGAATTAAGTTTGAATTTCGAAAACTCACGTGGGCCCCATATGGTCTTGTGGGTCCCATACAACTTCGAGACTCAAGTGGGTCCTACGTAACTCCAATAGTCCTTACACGGTTTTATGTGTCCTACACAACTTCAGGACTCATGTGGGCCCCACATAGGATACCTATATTATTATTATTATTATTATTATTATAAATTTCTACAAATTATGTCAGTTAAAACATTATTTTATGTATATGTATTTATTTACGCATACAAATAATGTTTATTCTGTTTATCTTATGAAATTCCATTTTGACCAGGCCAACCTCTAGGGAGCAACCGCAATGGTCTCTGAGCATTCGCTAATATAAGATCTTTCTTAGGCATCAAACATGGAATTAAGAATTCTACAGAAAAACACTTCTGTATTGATATTAACTTAATGATCATTTTTATTATTTTATTATTATTATGCTTTAATCGTATATATATTTTCGAGGTCTTTTCATTCTTTATACAAAAATATAATTTTATCTTCAAAATAAATTTAAGAAGGTAGCAGATGTTCAAACGACTATATGCTTAACAAAAAAAGTATTAGGTAATATTTTGCTTACATTGTATTTAACTATGACGAAACAAGAATTTTACAAGTATATAGGTTAAGTTCCTCCTAAAGGTATACGGGAATGTCTCCTTGTTTAAGGTTGATACTAGCAATGATGCTATTGTTGAAATATAGAAATATGTAACCAAAAAAGGCAACTTTTTTTGTTACTAAGTTTAAAAAGTTCAATCAAAATATAAAAATTAGTTTTTATTTTTATTTTTCTTTAAAAAAAGTTCAAGTTGGCTAAATACTAACAATTAAATAAATACTTTTTATAAAAAAAAAAATTTTCTTATAAGTCATTACAAACAATCCTTAGCTAAACAACCAAGTAAATTTAAGGAGAAACACAAGCTCCAAGATGTTGAAAAATACATAGCAATCTTCAAAATCGATGATTTTTGAGTTCGTCTCCTCTTCGGATTCCTCCTTATTTCATCTTCCTGATCATTATCATCTGAGGGTGAACCCTCCATTTTTTTTTCCTTTCTCTCTCTCTCTTTGAGTGATCTTCCTTCTCATCCTTTATTGATAAAAGTGTTTGAAGGTTCCTAGAACTAGCCTCAATATCTCCATTCTCAGATAGCCCTAGAATTGCAGTTGACAAGTCGACAGCTAAAGGAGAGTCCCGTGAAAATGTCTTGAGTGAAATGAAAGAAAATGAAGAAAAGAGTCAGTACTCGTGTTTCTCATATGCATAACTATTAGAGACAATATATGTTATAACATAAATCACGAACATTGTCTATAATTATTTTGGTTACCCAAAAGGAAAATCATACTTAAAACATGGGAGCCCAAAATTTTAGTGCATGGATGGTAATGGAATGTCTGAGGATTAAATGATTCAGATAAAAGAATCCAAACAAAATTGTTGCCTTGAATCAATGGAAACCGAACATTATTTATTATCAAGAATCAAAATTGTGCTTGGTAAATCAGATTATTGTTGCATGCTTGTGGAAGGAGAGTCAATAGAATAGGCATGCCTTGAGGCCAATGGAACAGCAGGAGGTATTTTGATACAGCAGAACAATAAAAAATGGTAAGTTCTCTCATTTAGTAATCAAAAATGGTAAGTTCTCTATCTCTGTAAGTTACTATTACGGAACGTATAATCCAGTTAGAGTTAGAGAAAGAAAGTGCAAAGATTAAGTAAATGTAAAATGTATAAAGGGCAAGAATGATAATGTCCTAGTGATTTAAAAAAAATAAAATTAAAAGAGATGTGGTGAAGATACTTTAATAAGTTGTTTAATGAAAACAAATCAAAAACTTAAACCTAGAAGTGACATATGAGGAAAAACTAAGAATTGAAAATTCATTCGTAATATTAGAGTCAATGAAGTAAATATGACTTTAATAAAATATGAAAAGCAAGAAAATTAAATGAACATATTGCATCCCAATTATATTTTGAAAATATCTAGTATATGATTAGTACTATTATAAAAATAAAAATAAATATTTTTTTAAAATTTTAAAAAATATATTTTCATTGTTTCTGCTTTGTATTTATAAAAATACTAATGAAGCAGATCATACGTCTACTGTTTATGATTGTAACCTTTTGTGTATTAATGTGCTAATTTTGGGATAACACTTTGATGAATGACTTTGTAATTTTTTAAAATATTTTTAATGCCAATGCATTCACATGGTGTAAATATAGTAATTTCATACGAATTATTAAGTGTTCAAAAATCTTTAAAAGATAAAAAGAATGCATAGTAAAAAGATAAAAAAATGCAAATTTTTAAATTTGAAAAAAAAAAAACATGCACAATAAATCTCGCTGCTTGGTCTAATGAGATTTAAACAAATCTCATTGGACCAAGCAATGAGATTTAAAGGGCCAGGCAAGTCGAGTGTTGACACGTGGCAAGACAAATCTCACTGGACCAAGCAGCGAGATGTGCCTAAGAAATGCTTGGTGTGTGACGTGTGACAAATCTTACTAAAGCAAGCAACGAGATTACGTAAGCATCAAACTGGGAAAAATTTTCCCAAACAAAGTATTATTTAATATATTATTATAAAATAATAATAATATGGGAAAAAATGTGTGTGTGTATGTGTGTGAGAGAGAGAGAGAGAGAAGTGTGAAAAATTAAGTGAGAAATTTGGGAGAGGGAGGGAAATCAAGGGGCTCGACGTGAGAGGGAGAGAGAGAGAGACTCCCAAATTTCAATCTAGGTGTTTTGTGTGTGAATGAGGCTCCAAAGGCCAAAAATTGGAAGTTTTTTTTTTCACTTTCTAAAACAAATAGGTTAAATTAGGAAGCAATAGGAATTGAGATTAATTTAGATTAACCGATTATAATTTTAGTAAAAAATAAAATAACTGTAAATTTTAGAAAATTTAAGTTCAATATTTGGAGACTTTTGTGGCTAGACTGATGTCCAACATATTAGTATAGATATATTGAATATAATTATATTGTTTATTTGTTATTGAAGACTTTTTTGTATAAAATAAGTGAAAAAATTATGTTGTATTCCAATCACTTTATAATTTTAATGTATATAAACATAAATAAAAGATACATCATTCAATATTTTTTTAATAATTTAAATTTAAATTAATTTCATAATTATAAAATAATTTAAATTAATGTTATAATTTTTTATGTATGTAAAAATAAACTTTTTATGTATTTTTACATTTTTTAATAATTTGAATTTGATTTAATTCTATAATTTTAATATATGTAAATATAAATAAAGGATAAAGGGGAGTTAATAATTTAGATTAGTTTTATAATATGAAAGTGTTGGGAAGAAAAATAGTTAAGGCAGACCAATCCAAAAAAGAGAAAGGTAAGAAACAAAAAATAAATTTAAAAAATTTAATTCTAAAAAAAAAAAAAAAAGGCAATCTGGTACATAAAGCTTCCACATTTATGAGGTCTGAGAAAGAGACGAACCACAATAAGTCTATAGTGTGCAGTCTTACCTTACACTTATTTTGCATAATAAAGAGCGAAGAGAAAGGAGTAGGGCTCATAGGCCTTTTATAATGGAAAATTATAGAATGTTCCTACCCCTCCACCATGCCCTTGCGTCGACTATTTGGATGGGTGACGTGTGGCTGGGAGAGAGATGTAGATTTTAGTTGACGGAAGGAACCCAATGCCGTTAACCACCTGTGAGACGACATACTGCAATACCCAAATTTGTGTGTGGTTTGGTTTTTGCTAGGCTGGATAGTCTGGTCGTAGAAAAAAAAAATTTGGTTCAAAACCTAAGGCTCACTATTGGCCCTAGAGTTGAGTCTAAGGGGGTGAATGGACTTTTTTGCAGATTTTAGCTTTCCTCTACAAAATATAAAATCTTTGCAAAATGCAAGCAATTATATCACAATATAAATAATATAAACCATGTACAAGATATAAATTAAAGAGTATAAGGAAGAAAAGTTTGACAAACGATATTAACGTGGTTCAGCCTTTTACCTACGTCCACGCTTTGAGACACACTCAAGGATTCCACAATCCACTATCAACCTCTTTCACCAGCAGAGAAGCCTTTACACATGAGAACAAGTCCCTTTCGCTCACTCAAAGCCTTTTAGCAAGGTTCACTAAGAACCCTTGCAATTCAGATCACCAAGAACCTTTCCAAGGGAACAATCCCTTGACACTCACTAAGAGCCTTTCCAAGGGAACAAATCCTTTAATGCGCACCAAGAGCTTTAAGGGAATTGCAAAGAAGATGAATTACAAAGACAATGCTCCTTGAATGAGCTAATATTTGATATAGTGAGAACCTTACACTAATATCTCAAATGATGAATCATACAAGTATAAGGTGCAAGAGAGATTTTGAGCACTAGAATGATGAACTAAAGGCAATGTGCTTGGAAATGATAATCACTAAGACCCATACTTAAACAACTATTTGAACTTGTATTTATAGAAAAATCAGGCTACTAGCTATTTTATGGTCGTTGAGCTAATAAAATAATTGTTTACTTTGAAAACTAGTCGTTCATAGCCTTTGGGTGTAGAATCCCAACGCAAACCGTCGACGGATTCCCCCAAATTGTCGACGATTTGCTCAAACCGTGGATGGTTTCCTCTAGGCCAAAACCCAATTAGCTCTCTACCTAAAGCCATCGATGCACCTGGACCAAACTGTCGATGATTTGCCCTGTTTCTTATTTGACTTGACTTTAAGGTGCATGATTATGGTTTTAATCCATCTGGGACCAAGTCTTTAAAAGATTACAATACTAATATGATTTAAAATTTGTCCCATATTAAAATACATTTGAGTATAGGATATTTTTGTCAAACTCTTTGTTTTGTCTTTTGAAAACCATGAGCGTTAAACTTATGACTTAGTGAAATCCTATATACTCTTATGAACTAGTATGCACATGAAATTTGCTCAACTCTTGCTCAATAATCTTGCAGGAAACAATACCGCAAGAGTTATAGTACTTCCTACCTCAAATACTCCCTATTACACGATGACTTTGTTGGATGTGCTTGAGTCCTTAAGAGTGATTGCCCGATTTGATCTTTCCTACTCGAATGTCCACTTGATCTGATCTTTGCATTTGATCCAGTACGTTTATGAATTTGTCACTTGTACCTGTACTAACTTGATCTGCAAAGATAGGTTAAACTTGGAACTACAAATAGGTTGATATCATCAAAATACATCAAATACGAATGTAGCCACTAAGGCTAACACACACATTAACATACCTTTTTTTTTAAAAGGTGTGTTTGCTTCCCATGTTAATACAACACTGTTTTTTGTTTCCACATTTCTTATACAAAATATGTGCGGTTACATTCTCATCCACTCAATTTGAGCATTTAGTCATGTGAAGGAGGAACTTATGTTTTTGAGAAGAAAAAATCTTATTGCCTATCAACTTAACCATGAAATGCAAATTTTTGGGAGAGTCAATTATATTGTGCAGATGTAGCAAATTATTATATAAACTTTAAACAATAGACATGGATGTGAGTAGTCTCTAAACCTTTGTTGGTTGTCTTTCATTTGTAGTTTACAATTCTCTAAATGATGTATGTGATGAAGTTATTTAAGATCCAAATTTCCATGTTGGACCTAAAGTTGATTTATCTAATAGGAACCAAAACATGCTAATTGAAAAGAATATCACAACAACAATCAATCATATTGTCTGCGGTTCTTGTTGGGCCAGATAGAGTGGTTCAGAAAAAGGGAATAACGGTCATTCTAACTATAACGCCCCGAACCCGCCAAGTGGGGCCCAAGGTGTTATGAGACCAATCAGGTGTCTCTGATACCATTCATGCAGCAAAACTAATTAAACAGCCTCAAACAGAATACCAAAGTTCTATATACATATATATACAAACCCATAAAAGAGTATATCCTAATCCTCCATATTACATAACCTGAAAAATTTAACATAAAATTGTATATAAACCTGTTCTTTTAACTACTCACAACTAAACCCTGCCCCAGAGCTTTCTAAGCTCAATCACCTAAAGGACCTGAAAAGAATAATAAATCGTCGAGGTGAGACACCTCTTAGTAAGGAAGAAAAGGCTATAACAGTGTGTGGCAGAGAGTTTAATACATACCAAAAATAATTATCTAATAACCAATAACATAGAAGCTGAGATGTCGCATCACTAATAAGAACACTGTCATTTAATATTATACACACAATTATAGTTATTTTTACTAATAACTCCCAAGAATAGGGAAGATTACCCGCCCATACAAGTAACTTCCCTTTGCTCTAGTACTAATACTAGGAAACTCACCTTACTCAGTAAACCCTCGGGTTAAGTATCCAAGCAAAGTATTTTGAGAATAGGGAAGCTTACCCACCCATACAAGTACCTTTCCTCTGCTCTAGTACCAACATAAAATTACCAGAGCACTCGCCTTTCTCAGCAAGCCCTCGAGTGGAGAATTTTACTTTACCATTAATACTTATGTAATTAAATTTACACACATCCAAATGCTAATCATTTCACAGAAATCCACATGTATATGTATATCACAACCAAATCCACACAAGAAATACACACAATCTTCATTCACACCCACACAGGGTCCATATCCACGTAGGAAATATAGTCCACACTGGACTCTTATTCATACAAAACACACGGTCCACACATGACTGGTCCACACAGGACTAACACCTTCACAGAATACACGGTCTACACAGGACTAACACCTTCACAGATACATGGTCCACATAGGACTAACACCTTCACAGAATACACAATCCACACAAGACTAACACCTTCACAGAATACATCATGGCCCACATAGGCTCCACAACCACACAGGCTACAAATCCACACACATAACCCCGTTTATAGTAAATCGATAAAACAAACTCCTCATTCCACTACCAATGTTTTACCCCCCCTTAATGTAAACACTCATATAACGACCTCCTCGTACCATTGCCAATGTTATATGGTGATTATATCAGGTACGATATAACGACCTCCTCATACCACTGCCAACGCTATATCGCAATTTACATTAACCATAGAACAATGTATATCCAGGCACATCAACGCATTCACCACAGTATTCACAATCCAACAATATTCACAGCTGAACAGTATTCACAACCAGATAGAATTTACAACCCAAACAGTAACCACAAGCAAACAATAAAACATAATCACACAGTACTTGCAACCCTTTAATTATGAAAGTTATTTTCACGCCACACGGTTTTTCCCAAATATAAAATATATTCAAAATCATTATTTTCCAAATGCCTAACTATTCAGATAAATCATATCTAAACAAATATATATATATATATATATATATATTATTTGTATACTCGAATTTAACCAGTTTAAAATTAATAAAAAGCCGCTATAACGTTTTCCCCTTACCTGCTCTTCAAATTTCTGCCTAAGCCAATAGAAAACGAGACCCTGTATTCTAAAAATCTCAACTTAGTCAAATATCAAAACAATACTCATTTAACACTTCCTAGGTCCCATATACTGATATAGTAATAAAAAATTAAAATATCTCACTTACCCTGATTTTGTAATGGTGCCCCAAAATCCCAAATCAACGATCTGCTCCAGTAGCTTTGCCGAGAATGATCCCATGAACCTCATGGTGGTTCTGGATCGTCAAAATAAACCTTTGTGGAGTGAGAATCGAAGAAAATTGAGAGGAGAAACATAGGGTTTCAGAGAGAAGGAAAGAAAATTTTGGTTTCCTTTGAAAAATGCTCGCAAGACTTTCTTATAAGCCCCTCTGCGCAGAAAACCATCACTGGTTTTCCCGGGCCTCCAGAAAATCGTCACCTATTTTCTCTTTAACCAGCCCAGATTTATTGTTTACTAGTTATCGTCCAGTGGTAAATTCTGAAACTCGTTACTGATTTTCTCCCTTCTCTAGAAAACCATCACCAGTTTTCTCCTGAACAGGCCAAAATCCATTTTTTTTTCCCAAATTTTCTTTTTATTATTATATTTTCCCTTTATTTCATTCTTTTATATTTATTTTCTTTTAATTTCTGGATTTGGGTTATTACACTAACAAACACCTAATACGCATTTCAACAAACATCTCAAGAAGCTTATACATGCACAACAACAACCAACATAAATTCTGAAAAAAAAAATGGAAAGAAATAGAGAAAAATCAATTCTTAGCAAGTTCTTTAAAAACAATCTTGAACATGAGTATGTTGAATTTTTTTACAAATTCCATGACATAACATAATGTAAGAAAAACAATTTAAAGGAAGAACAAATGTACAAATTGTTTCCAATAAAAAAAAAAAATTGGTTCAAAACTAGCAGCACACATGAAACTTCAACAAATTGTGCATGGGTAATTGGGTATGCACATATCTATGTACATATATATGTGTGTTCTTTTTGTGAATTGTATACTTCCTAGATTGGAGTTTCACACTAATGAACATGAAAAAAAAAAAAAAAAGGAAAAAAAAAAGTTAAAATAAAAGCAAATGGACACATGAAGGATGAGGTCTTTTATATTATTTCTCTATGTAGAAAATAAAATAAGGGAATTTTGACTAATTAAAATGGGCATATGCAACATTTGCCAAAGTAGGTTTGAGTTAATATTAATAAAAGAAGTAGGGATAAGATTAGGTGTGGAGTAAGTTGGAAATCCATGCAGTAAGGATTTTAACAAACCTTCATTTGTCAAAAGATATTGAAATGATTCATATGGTCGATTCACCCAATGAGACTAATAGATTTATTGCTACCAAAGAAGTCTAAGTGTTAAAAGAGAAAAACTTAAGGTGCCCTAGCCCTACAGAAGCACTTGTAGAGAAGAGTGTGTGTGTGTGTGAGAAAAAATATTTATCAGGCATTTGGTATTGACTTACTTTGTTCAATTCTCAAAACCTCTTTACATTGTGTAAGGACAACATATCAATTAATGTTAAGTTTTTCAATGGTTTAACATAAACCCTTCTTGTGGTTTAACATTGATTGATATGTTGTCCTTACACAATGTAAAAAGGTCTTGAGAATTGAACAAAGTAAGTCAATACCAAATGTTTGATAAATATTTTTTTCTCACACGCACACACACTCCTCTCTACAAGTGCTTCAGTAGGGCTAGGGCACCTTAAGCCTTTCTTTTTTGATACTTAGACTTCTTGGGCAGCAATAATTCTATAAGTCTCATTTTGTGAATCGGCCACATGAATCATTTCAATATCTTTTGACGAATGAAGGTTTGTTAAAGTCCTTACTGCATGGCTTTCCAACTTACTCCACACCTGCCCTTATCCCTTCTTCTTTTACTAACATTAACTCAAACCTCAAATGTTGCATATGCCCATTTTAATTAGTCAAAATTCCCTTCTTTTATTTTTTTACATAGAGAAATTATATAAGAGACCTCATCCTTCACGTGTCCATCTGCTTGTATTTAACTACTTGACAAAACTCAAGTGCTAAAGCTAACAAAACCCAAAAAATCTTATTAAGTTGAAAATTAGACACTTAGAACAAGCTTAACATTGATAGTTAAAATTATTTAGTTAATTTCGAAACTCAAGTGTCCAAATCAGGCATACGATATCCAAATTGAGTGGGGTTAGTTTCAACATATCCATGACATTGAAGTGGACGTATTAGAGCTGACAGTACCCAAAAAATCATCTCAAATTGAAAATTAGATGCCTAGAATCAAAATGAGTTTTATAATTGAGGAACTTAGTTCATTTCAGAACTCTAGTTTCCAAATCAAGCATACAAGGTCCAAAATATGTAGGGTTAGTTTTGACAAGTTTGTGACATTGAAGTGGACGTGCCGGAGGTCACGGTCCCTAAAAATTCCCCATGGTTTGAAAATTAGATACATAGAACAAACTTAACTTTGGTAGTTAAAATTACATAGTTAATTTCGAAACTCAAGTGTCTAAATCAGGCATATGATGTCCAAATTGAGTGGGGTCAATTCTAACATATTTGTGACATTGAAGTGGATGTGTTGGAACTAATGATACCCAAAAACTCTTCTCAAATTAAAAAATTAGACACGTATAACCAAAATGAATTTCATAGTTTATGTACTTGGTTCATTTTGTAACTCAAGTGTCTAAATTGGGCATACGAGATCCAAATTGAGTGGGGTCAGTTTTGGCACATCTATGAAATTGAAGTGGACATGCCAGAGCTTACGGTCCTCAAAAATTCATCCCAATTTGAAAATTAGACACGTAGAATAATTTAACTTTAATTGTAAAAATTACTTAATTGATTTCGGAACTCAAGTGTATAAATCAAACATACGAGGTCCAGACTAAGTGCGGTCAGTTCCAACCTGTCCACAAAATTGAAGTGGACGTGCTAGAGCTGATTGTACACAAAAACTTCTTTCGAGTTGATAATTAGACACTTAGAATTAACATGTGTTTCATAATTTACGTACTTAGTTTATTTCAGAATTCAAGTATCCAAATTGGGCATACGAGGTCCAAATTGAATGGGATTAGTTTTCACACGTCTGTGACATTGAAGTGGATGTACTGATGCTCATGATCCCTAAGAATTCATAGTTTAGGTACTCAGTTCATTTCAGAACTCAAGTGTTCAAATCAGACAT
Source organism: Malania oleifera (assembly GCF_029873635.1). Taxonomy (NCBI): domain Eukaryota; kingdom Viridiplantae; phylum Streptophyta; class Magnoliopsida; order Santalales; family Ximeniaceae; genus Malania; species Malania oleifera. Next base: position 24,872,176 of record NC_080424.1, on the reverse strand, counting down.
ACGAGGTCCAAATTGAGTGAGGTCAGTTTTGATACATCCGTGAAATTCAAGTGGACGTGATAAAGGTTATGGTCCCCAAAAATTCACCCCAATTTTAAATTTGGACACTTAGAACGAATTTAACCTTGATGGTTAAAATGATTTAGTTTATTTCAGAACTCAAGTGCCCAAATCATGAACTCTAAGTGTCCAAGTTAGACATACAAGGTCTAATTTGAGCGGGGCCAATTTCAATATGTCTGTGACATTGAAGTAGATGTGTCAGAACTGACAATATGTAAAAACTCCTCTAGAGTTGATAATTAGACACTTATAATCAAAATGAGTTTTATAGTTTATGTACTTGATTCATTTCAGAACTCAAGTGTCCAAATTGGGCATAAAAGGTCCAAATTTAATGGGATTAGCTTTGACGTGCCCGTGACATTGAGATGGGTGTGCTGTAGCTCAAAATCCCTAAAAATTCATCCTGGTTTTAAAGTTGGACCCTTAAAACCAAAGTTAGACACTTAAAACTATATCATTTGTTAATTAATCAAGTAGTAATCATTTTCTATATTTCAAATAATTTTTACTTATATTGTTGTGAATATTTTTATACATTATTTGTTAAAAATATATTACTAATTTATTCTATACTTATTATTTTGTAGGCTCTACAATGTGTACGATGACGATGATGATGATGACTGATGATGCATACTATTTTGCTTTTTTAATTTTTTTGTCATGTGGACAGGCCATGTATGTTGGTTGTCATACAATTTAACGTTGATCGAATATCTCTTGTGCTTATGTACATATTTTTCATTTTCTACTTATGTATATATTTTTCATTTTATTAATGATTATAGCAATGGACCACGAATTATGGTTGAATGATGTATGATGAATAGGATTTTCACAGGAACGCCCGATTTTCAAAAAAATAAAATAAAATAAAATTGTCTAACTTAGTAGTGATAGTCAAATTTGTCATTATTTATTAAACTGTGACTATTAGTGACGGAACCAAATTCGTCATTAAAAGTAGAGTATTAATGAAGAATTTGAATTCCCCACTAAAAGCGAAGTTCATATTTGTCACTAAAAGTAGAGTATTAATGAAAAATTTGAATTCGTCATTGAAAGCGAAGTTCATATTCGCCACTAAAAGGTAGACTATTAGTGACAAATCTCCATCCGTCACTACAATCCTCATAATAGTAATGGATTCAAATATATCACTAAACATAAAGTATTAGTGACGAACTTGAATTTGTCACTAAAAGTCAAGTAGTAGTGATGGATTCAAATTCGTCACCTAAAGGTAGAATATTAATGACGAATTTGAATATATCACCAAAAGTCAAGTAGCGGTGACGAATTTCGACTTCAAAATAATTTGAGTTTTAGTAATGGTCTTAATTCTTTTAGTGACAGTTGACTTTCGTCACTACTAAGTGAGCAATAGTGACGGTTTGTGAAAGCATCACTAATGATCACTTGAGACAGCCGATATAATAACTAATTTTGAACCGTTACTAACCGTCATTAATAACTAATGATGACAATTTTGACTTATTAGTGACGATTTTATTTCGTCACTAAAATAAATTTTTTTTTTTGTAGTGCTTGGTTAAGCCAATGTCACACACACATAGATTCATTGGTTAAGTCATGCAAGTGTATATCCATTTGAACAGCATTCACAAGACAATAATATTTATCGGAGTAACACCTCCCAACCTTTCTTTTGTTCAAAAGCAACATATCCTCTAACATGTGTAGGAACACAAAACAAGTCCATCCCTTGTGCCCATATGCCATCCTCATCTTAAATTGATATTCAGTTGATGCCTCCAACTATCTAGGTCCAAAGTTGACAACCCTAGTTGCCTACGTTGCGTTGGACGTAACCAACATTTTCTAATAAGGCAAACACAAGTTATACTTACAAGTAAATGGCTAAAACACATGCCCATATATCCCATAAATTTATCAACTAACTAAGTCTATTTTTCAGTCATAATATTGACTTTTTGAATCCAATCTCTATTTTGATGCTGACAAACTACTAGTGTCTTATGTGTGTATTTAGTGCTTGAACATGTAACATTTCAGAACACACATATAAGGAGACTGAAAATGAAAGCCAGAAGAAATTCGAAGAACATGTACATCATCTGGCGCATTCCAAAGAAGTCACAAGAGCAAAGAAGATTGAAGATATTTAAATTTCAATTGTATTGTATTTAGTTTTTTTATTTGATGTGTAACAATGCATCGCATGTATGGTATGAATGAAAGTTCAGTAATAACTGTAGAATGACCTTAGGTTCGGTTGACCGACATTAGATTTTTTGGGTTAACTCAAGACCTTAGATTGATCTTAGTTCACTTCATGAAAAATCCCCTCAAGCCTAATTGCAAGCATATGCAAATAGAGATAAAATCATATAAGGTCAAAAGAAGAGGAAATATTTTTCAAAGGACTTCGGGCAATTGAACCTTGGCGTTATAAATGTCTTAGTCGATCGAACCAGCCTAAAGTCAAAATATCGACTATGACTTAGGCGACTAAACTGATTTTGTGCATATCTATGGTCGACCGAATATGAAAGTTCATTTTTTCCATTGTCCCCGGGTGACCGAACTTGTAGTTCAAAATAGGTTCGGGCAATCGAATTGTGACGTTTGGCTACTCGAACCATGGACTAGGCTCCCAAAACCACGAAGGTTGGGAAATCGCCCTAACATTCAGCTAATCGAACTCTCCTCAGCCACCCAAAACTTGGAATAAGTTTGTGTTTGTTGGGGCGACCAACGTTATGGACCGGTCAACTGAATCTCTTGAATTGGTTTATTTTTACCGCGTTAAACCATGGTTAATTTTAATTAACCATCATTAATCTTTTCTAAAATTCCATTTATGTCCCCCAACGGTCATAATTTTATGAATGTCTATATATACTAATTCATTTGGAAAGATTAAAGAGAGATTAACAAATATCATTAGCCAAAATGCTCTGAATTTCCAAATACTCACATAAGCTAAAAATCCCTCTCTTTCCCATCCTACTTGCTAAAATCCTTTGATAAGAGTATTATTGAGATTGTTCATATTAGCATACACTCTCATCATATTTATTTGATATTGATTTTATTAAAAGTATGCTTGAAAGTTCTCTTGTGATTTAATTCATAAGTCTTCATTGGGAATAACTCTCAAAGGTTTTGTGAGTCTTGCATTTGTGTTGCAAGATTCTTGAGCTTGTTTTCGTGTTTTTGTGAAATACTTTTCAAACAAGTTTGATTTCAAATATCTCTTATATTTTATACGTGATATTTGCTTTAGAGATATTTGAGTGTGCTCTTGAGATCTTTGAGGTTATGGCTTGCGATTGACATGCATATTGATGTATTCACACCACTCTCACATATAAATTGTTATTGTTGCAAATAACTGATTGTTGGCATTTAAACTTCACTAACCTTGTACATCCATATCATACTAAAATATAATTGATTGTGCGTATTAGTACATATTTGCTTGTTGGAGAAGCACGTATTTTGTATACGAAATTTAAATTGAATATCTGTTGTATTCTAGGCGTGGCCTGAAGGGGTGATAATCCAGTTCGGAAGGATTGTATGTAAAGATTGAAGTCAATCCTGGTAATTTGACCTAATTGTAACCGATGCCGCTTCACTCGTTAAGTGAGCCGCAGTGGAATCCTCGGACTTGCGAGTTAGAGGCAGGGAGATAGGCAGTATTGGCTGAACTCCAATAACATATCGAATGTCTACTTTAATTTCCAGCACTTTATATTTCTACACATATATGTTATATTTAATATATTGTGAATGCTGCGCATGATTTAATTTCCGCATATCATTATTTGTGCAATTGGTATATGATTAGAAAGACCTTAAGTTGTGATATCTAGTTAAAATTAGGAAAAAATTTTTAAAATTCCAATTCATCCCTCCACTCGGGGAATACATCAATTCCAAGACATACAAAGATAAATTGCCAAGTATTTACCTATTTAGCCAACATATTAACACTAAAAATAATTCACTTGACATTGTCAACTCCCATAATCAACACTTGTGCTAACACATGATTTTTTCTTAACCATTACTTGTTTTACATCCCAACAATAACAAATATTAATAAGATACTTGACATAATCAAATTAACCATCCAAACTTGTTAATGGAAATCTATCATTATACATAACCTCGTGATCATGGCTCCAATAATTTCCATCCCTGATCATATTAAATTGACAACTTTAAATCAATATAATTTTCCTTTGTTAACATATATTAACCAACAAACAACTTCGAAGATAATTTACACATAATTTGTTCAGGCCATTTTAAATTACTGCCTATGACACATAATTTGTCCAGGCCGTGTGTCTTGACCATGTCAACCTACTCAAAAACGTCCAAAAATCACCGGTCAATGCTCTCGCTCTCTCCCCCCCGAGTCTTGTCTCTCGTCTCTGTAGGCAACGCAAATGTCAAAGCGGCGCCGCCGTCCATCAATGGACTATTCTCAACTCTTCATAACCCCCAAACCAGTTTCAGTTAAGAAGAAGAAGAAGAAGAAGAAGAAGAACAGCTCAAATGGACCATTCATGCGATGCGACTACTGCAACAACAACTACAGATGAGAACTCCATGAGGAGTAGAGATGTTGATGAGGAAAGAAGAAGAACAGAGGGGGGAGATCGGGACGCCGGCCGTGGAACGTGGAAGCACGCCGCCTTCCACGTCGCCACCACCATCGCCACCCCTGCTGCCTACGCCCCCCTTCCCTTCGCTCTCGCCTCTCTCCGCTGGCCTCTCGGTACGCCTCTAGCTAATTCCATGAATTCATGAATCAATATTTCCTTATATATTTTATTTCAGCATTCCTCCTCTGTTTGGTTCCCGATTTAAAAAAAAAACTCTGGAAAATTTGGAAGACGCGAGATAAAAACTTTTCTCAGGAATCAACGCTAGCTATAGCGAATATACGCTTCTCTTTTGCTTTTAGTTTTCCGTCCGGATCCGTACTCAGCAACTAGCCAAACGAAGCAATTTTTTTTAATTATAGCTTTTGGAAGCAAAATATATTATTGTTATAAAAGATGTTTGAAAATAAATTGAGATGAAACAGAAATTTTACGTGGTTTGGTTATACCAAATGATTTGGAATCGAACTTATACAAAATATCTTTTTTCTCTGTATCTCTCATCGTCTCTCATCATTTCTATATGTCTACTACTTTAAGCATGTAATGTGCGTGTCAAAATGAGAGTTAGAGGGTGCCCTTTTTATAAGGCAACAAGGATATCAAAGAATTTATTAGGGTGGAAAAACGAAAGCGTGGCAGTTATTAATTTATTATGGTTTTCATAACACCCCCTTGGATGTCACCTATATATTAACTCATTCTGTTAAGATTTTTAAGATGTTTCATTTTGATAAAATGAACCAATTTCTTGAATATTGTGGTAGGCAAACCTTTGGTGAAAAAATCTATTAGATTATTACTTGATCGGATTTGCTGAACATCTATATCACCATTCTTCTGGAGTTCATATGTATAGAAGAATTTTGGAGAGATATGTTTTGTTTTGTCACCCTTTATGTATCATTCTCTTAATTGAGTTATGCATGTAGCATTGTCTTCATATAAAACTGTTGGAATACCCTTGATTGTTTGAAGACTACAATTTGATTGGATATGAGAAATCATTAATCTGAGTCACACGCATTTTGTACTAGTTTCATGGATAGATAGTATTTCAGAATGATTCGAGGATATTGCTATAACCGTCTGCTTTATTGATTTCCAAGATATTGCAGTTTTTCTATAAAGAAATGCATATCCAGTTTGAGATTTAGTATTGTGAGGATTAGATAGATATCTAGCATCTGCATATCCTACTAATTGAGACTTGGAATCAAAGAGTAGAATAGACCCAAGTCAGATATACCTCTTAAATAGCATAGTATGTGCTTAATTTCATTTCAGTGTCGCCGAGTAAGAGCAGAAATATATCTTACTAGTAGATTTACAGTAAATGCAATGTTGGGTTGTGTACAATTGACAAGATACATCAAAGAGCCGATAACACTTAAATATGCTACTTCAGGACCATTCCTCCTCCTTATCATGAGGTCGAAATGGATTTTTCTTAACATCAAGTGATTACACCATCATCGGAGATTCTAAAGGATGAACTTTATCCATATAGAATTGCTTTAATATCTTTTCGGTATATTTAGAATGATGAACAAGAATTCCGTCAAATGTTCATTCTGTAGGCCAAGACAATATTTTGTCTTTCCTAAATCTTTCATCTAAAATTCTGTCATTAAATAATTAGCAGCTTTAATGAGCTTTTTAGGAGTCCCAACTAAATTCAAATCATCAACATAAGGGAAATCAAAATCAACATAGATACCAAGCTTACGTTGAGTACCCATTTTAGTTCTTTGAGGAGGGGTAATAGGAACATATACAACACAACTAAAAGTTCTTAAATAAGAAATATTAGGTTGTTGCCCAGAAACTAATTGCATGGGTGAAAGATTATTGTAAGCAGTTGACTTTATATGAACTAAACATGCAGCATGAAGAATAACATGTCCCCAAACAGATAAAGGCAATTTGGTTCTCATAATCATAGGTCTAGCAATGAGTTGAAGTCTTTTAATAAAAGATTCAGCTAAACCATTTTGTGTATGGGTATGAGCAACAAAATGTTCAACATCTATTCCAAGTGACATGCAATAATTATCAAAAGAAACATGTGACCATCTCGTAGATACATCGATTAAAACCATGAAGTATCTAAATGGTCTAGATGGTGGACGTATTGGTCCGCATATATCACCATGAATTCTTTGTAAGAAACTAGGAGATTCAAGACTTACTTTTGAAATAAATGGTTTGACAATTAATTTCCCTTGAGAGCAAGCAGTACACATGAAATCATTTGATAAAAGAATCTTCTGGTTATTGAGTGGATGACCATGTGAATTCTCAATGATTCTTTGCATCATTACATCTTCAGGATGTCCAAGACGAACATGCTAAAGTGTGAATAACTTTGGGTCATTGCACTTCTGGTGCAAGACATTATATGATTCAACTGCTTCAATATTTGTATAATACAATCTAGAAGATAAAATTGACAGTTTTTCTAAAATTTGTTTCTTCCTAAAAACAATAGAAGTAATATAAAGAAATTCTTTACTGCCTTCATTTGTAGTTCAATGTGATATCTATCGAGTCTTAAATTTTAAAGCCAATAGATTTCTTTTATATCTGCTGGAATATAAAACTTAATCAATTTGTAATAAAGTACCATTGGGTAACTTTATATTAGCTCTTCTAAAGGCTTCAATCAACTTTGTAGAATCAGATATTGTTTTAAAATTTGTTGAAGATATATTAAAGTAATGGAAATATTTCCTATCTCAAAGAATTTTGTGTGTTGCAGTATTGCTAGTTAAAGAAATTTCTTCCAAAGATATCTTAGAATCGATCAAAGCTTTAAGACAATTCACACTACAACACATATTTTGAAAACCCATTATTATAATTGATCATAGCAACAATAAATATAATAATTTATTTGTTAAAATCAAAGTACAATATTGCTTACTTTATATCTTAAAATATTACATCATTATTTTCGTTTTGATTTACAAGGAAATCAGCAACAACATGATAAGCTGAGTTGGATGATCTACCATCAAGGTCTATTGGAACAACATTATTAGCAAAATTTGTTTCAATTTCTTTGTTCTTTTCCTTTTCTTTTATAGAGGCTTGTTATAGGTCTACCAAGTGCCTGGGCATATGACATGTACGTAACCAATGACCTTTTTCTCTCCATCTGTAGCATTCATTTTCATGATGTCTGGGTTGCTGATTTTGACCATTTTCCCGCTTCTGGGGCCATCCCTCTTTCGGGAGTTATCCCTCTTCTGGGGGATTGCAGCCTCACATCAATGTCAGTGATTATTTCGACCTTGGCCACGATCATGCCCACGACCATGCATGCGGTCTCATCCTCGATCACGAGATGTATTCATATTCACTTCAGAGAATGGGGTCGAACCAGTTGGATGAGTTTGGAGATTTTTCATCAAAAGCTCGTTATTTTGCTCAGCGACAAGAAGACATGGCATAAGTTTAGAAAATTTAGTAAATTTCCTCTCCCTATATTGCTGCTGCAGGAGCACATTAGTGGGATGGAAAGTAGTAAATATCTTTTCAAGCATGTCTTCATCAGTAATATTTTCGCCACCTAATTTTAGTTTTAAGCTAATCTTATGCATAGTTAAGTTATATTCACCGACTGTTTTAAAGTCTTGCAACCTCAAGTGCAACCATTCATATCGAGTTTTTGGTAAAATCACAGTTTTTTGGTGGTCAAATCTATCTTTTAAATTTTTACAAAAGATAAGTGGGTCTTCAACAGGGAGGTATTCAGTTTTTAATTTTTCATCTAAATGATGACAGAGGAAGATCATAGCTTTTGCGCGGTGCTGTAAGGATGCGGTGTTTTCATTTAAAATAGTGTTTCCCAAGTTCATTGCATTTAGATGGATATCAACATCAAGAATTTATGATAAATAATTGTTGCCTTTGATGGCAAGGGGAATAAATTCAACTTTACTTTGGTTCGACATCTAAATAAATTAACAATAATAAGGTAATTTAGAAAACAAAATGTAAAAATTGAAATAAAATTGAGATAATAATATAATATTATTTCCACCCTTCCGGGATACTTAAATATGTTGCTTCAGGAACATTATATTATTTTTCTCAATTTGTACTCTTCAGGAGTATGATTCTAATTTAGAATATTAAATTGGGTAATAATTTACCACCACTTCTGGAGATTAAATATACTACCTCATTTGGAGGATAAACGTTTCACCTCTTCAGGAGGGTGAATTTAACATCTCTTTGGGAGGTTTAAAATATGTCCTCTTCAGGAGGTAAATATTTACCATCTCTTTTGTAGATTAGATATATAACCTCTTCAGGAGGTCTGTCTCTTCGGGAGATTAAATATATAGACGAGAGATTTAAATATATAGCCTCTTCAAGAGGATTATCTTACCATCTATTCTGGAGATTGGTATTCTTTAAACTTTAAAAGACATATTCTCTTCTGGAGAATATTATACTCTTGTGGAGTAAAAGTTACAAGAAATAAATTGAATAGGATTTAAAGGAATATCTCAGATAATTAGAGTCTTGTGCTAATAACGTGTTATAAAAGATGCAGGAAAATAAATAGAGATGAGACAAAAATTTTACGTGGTTCAGCTATACCTACTCCACGGGCGGATGAGATAAAAAACTTCACTATCTCAGGAGAAATTACAAATGATTTGGAACCGGCCTTGTACAAAATATCTCTCTTCTCTCTATCTCTCTTCTTCTTTCTATCTCTCCTTTTCTCTCATCCTTTCTATATGTCTACTTACTTCAAGCATGCAATGTGTGTTCAAGCATGCAATGTGTGTGTCAAGATGAGAGGGAGAGGGTGCCCTTTTATAGGGGCAATAAGGATAGCAAAGAATTTATTGGGGTGGAAAACGAAAGGGTAACAACCATTAATTTCTTATGGTTTTCATAACAATTATTAATTTTTTAACAATTTTTGTTCACTGCATCCACGGGACGTTGGGAACAGGGAAATTCAGTTAAACGTAAAAAAAATATTTTTTTCCCTAGGACGTATTAAATGAATTATTGACTAAAGCAATCGCAGCTATTTAAATCTATTAATATGCTTATGTGGATGGATCATATTTTCCTTCCTTAAAAACACCCATCCCAACTTGATTAATGCTTAACATGTGTAATTACTAATTATTTATGCCAGGTTTAAGGTTCTCAGTGTTGGTTTTTTTGTCCCACATTGGTGGGAAAGTTTTTTAAACTTTTAGTATGAGGGTATATAAGGAGCTTCTCTCATCATTTGTATACATGCCTCTCATTTATAGAGTTACAAATAGTATTTGTACTCTAGGATATTTTTAATTACTCTTGGTAATTTGAAATTCGCCCAAGTTGTAATTTTATGGAAGTAGTGGATTGATCGTCAGCGCCCGAGGACGTAGGTAATTCTTTACCAAACATTGTAAATTCTTGTGTTATTCTTTATTGCTGTCTATTATTATTATTATTATTATTATTATTATTATTTTCTGCATTGCTTTAGTTTTATTATATATTTAATAGCAATAGTTGTTGTATTGGTGTTTGGCACAAGTGGGGTGCCCGACACAACAATTGATATCAGAGCTTGGCTGAATAGTGTCAATACAAAGGTGTTTCTTTGTTAAGATCCTTAATTCAATTTTTGATGCCTAAGAAAGACTTTGTCTAAGCGAGTGTTCAGAGACCATTGCGGCTCAGTCACTCCCTGGAGGTCAGCCTGATCAAAGTGGAATTTCATAAGATATACAGAGTAGACACAGTTGGGATAAGTGCGGTACTATCCATCATAGACTTTCTGTTTTGTTGGTTTGCTATTGGATATATAGTTTTGGAAGAAGGTAGAAATTATGCCTGTAGCAGTAGAAGAAACTTTGTCTACACGAACTCCCACCCCAATAGCTGCGTCATGCGTCGTCATCATCTTCAAAGACAATAGCTAATGCTCGATTTGAGGTGGAGAAATTTGATGGTACCAATAATTTTGGTATGTGACCATGTGAGGTGATGGACATCTTGTACTAGTAGGAATTAGATATTGCTTTGGATGATAAATCAGAGGACATGAGCGACAAAGATTGGAAAAAGATCAATCGTCAAGCATATGGTACAATTCGTTTGTGTCTCGCTAAAAATTAGAAATATTGTGTTATGAGGGTGACATCTGCAAATAAATTGTGTAAGACATTAGAAGGTACATTTATGACCAAGAGTCTGGAAAATCAGCTCTATTTGAAAAAGAAAGTGTTTCGCTTCCTGTATCAACTAGGTATATCTATAAATGACCACATAAATGTTTTCAATAAAATAATGGCTAATTTGTTGAATTTGGATGAAAAGGTCAAAGATGAGGATAATGTCTTATTGTTATTGAATTTTCTTCCTGATGATTATGAACATCTCACCACTACTTTATTATATGTGAAGGATAAAGTTACTTTTGATGTTGTTTGCATTGCATTGATTAATACTGAATGTGGAAAAAAGGATCAGAGGGTCCATATGGAAACAGTAGTAGAAGCACTAACAATAAGGGGACGTTTTCAGAGTCGTAAACTTGGAAAAAGGAGTAAATCTCGAGGGAGAACTGCTAAAGATGAATGCGCCTTTTGTCATGAGAAAAGACATTGGAAGAAAGATTGCCCTAAATTGCAGCAAAAGAATAAGGGTAAAGCACCTTCTAATGCCTATACAACCAAGCGTGATGGAAGTGAGTCATATTTTTCTCTTGTTGGAATATCTTCGACACATTATTGTGGTGAGTGGATTTTGGATTCTGGTTCTTCCTATCACATGTGTTCCAATAGGGAATGATTTTCTAATTTTGAAAAATTAGATGGTGTGGTTGTTTTTATGGGAAATGATAATACCCGTAAAATAATTGGAATATGTTCAATACAGTTGAAATGTCAAGATGGGACTGTTAAAACCTTGATTGAAGTTTGATATGTTCCAAGCCTAAAGAAATATCTACTCTCATTAGGTGCTTTAGAATCTAAAGGGTTCACTATTACTTTGAAAGATGGAACCTTAAAGGTTAAATCAGGCGCATTTGTGGTGATGAAAGGTATTAGGAAAAATAACTTGTATTATTTTCAAGGTAGTACAATTATTGGCTCAGTAGCTGTTGTTTCTGAGAAAGATGCAGGTTCAGATACAATCAAGTTATGACATATGTAATTGGCACACGCGGATGAAAAATCTTTGTAACAATTGGTTAAATGATACTTGTTGAAGGGTGCAAAGGTTTGTAAGCTTGAATTTTGTGAACACTGTATTTTGGGAAAATAGACAAGAGTGAAATATGGCACTGCAACCCACTGAATTGAAAGTATTTTAGACTACATCCACATAGATGTATGAGAGCCTACCAAAACTGCTTCATTGGGTGATGCATGATTTTGTCACTTTTGTTGATGATTTTTCCAGAAGAGCTTGGGTGTATGCTATGAAAAATAAAAATGAAATGTGATATTTTTCTTAAGTGGAAAAAAATTGGTTGAAACTCAAACTGGCAGAAAAATCAAACGACTCAGATCGGATAATGGTAGTGAATACACGAGTGATTTGTTTATGAAGGTATGGTATGTCAAGATAAAGGTATTGCTTGACACTTTACAGTTACAAATACACCACAACAGAATGGGGTGGCAGAGCACATGAATCAGACTTTGCTGGAGAAAGTTCAATGTATGTTGTCTAATGCTGGGTTTGACAAAAGGTTTTGGGTTGAGGCTGTTAGGTATGCTTGTCATCTCATCAACCGTCTACCGTCATCTGTTATTGGGGGAAAAACACCCTATGAGGTATTTTCTGGAGAACCTGCTAATGATTATGATTATTTGCATGTATTTGGTACTGTTTTTTGTTATCATGTTAAAGAATCTAAGTTAGATGCAAAAGCGAAGAAAGCAATATTCTTGGGATTAGTGCAGGAGTCAAAGGATATCGTCTTTGGTGTCTAGAGATGAAAAGAATAATTCTAAGCAGGGATGTGACTTTTGATGGACTTGCAATGATAAAGAAAATAATATGTAAGAAGTCATGAGTTGAAGAAAAGACCAGTGGTACTCAACAACAAGTGGAGGTTGAGATAATTTTGGGAGACCCAGTGAGAAATGAGGCTACATGATGTAACTACCCAGTCACAGTGGAGAAGAGTGTACAAGAAGAGGAGATTTCAATTCAAGAATCTTCACAATAATAAGAATTAATTTTTTCTTGGAGGCAAAGAAGAGAAATTCAAAAACCTGCTTGGTATGCTGACATGTTGGCTTTTGCGCTTCCAGTTGTAGATGATGATGTTCCTTGCACTTTCAAAGAAGCAGTGAGGAACTCTGAATCAGACAAATGGAAAAGAGCGATGAATGAAGAAATGCAGTCTCTTTATAAGAATCAGATTTGGGAGTTAGCCCAGCTGGCCAAAGGTAAGAAAGCAATTGGTTGCAAATAGGTTTATATAAAGAAAGAAGGATTTCCAGACGCAAATAATATTTGCTTCAAAGTTAGATTGATAGCTGAGGGCTACACGCACAAAAGGAAGGTATTGATTATAATGAGATATTTTTTTTAGTTGTTAAACATTCTTCCATTCAAATTTTGTTGGCATTGGTAGCACAATTTGATCTTGAACTAGTTTAGCTCAATGTAAAAACTGCATTTTTACATGGTGATTTGGAAGAGGAAATCTATATGACTCAGTCAGATGGATTTAAGGTTTCTGGAAAAGAAAATTGGGTATGCAAACTAGGAAAATCGTTGTATGGTTTAAAACAATCTCCAAGATAGTGGTACAAATGATGTAATCAGTTTATAATTGATCACAAGTACATTAGAAATAAACATGATCATTGTGTTTATTTTCACAGACTACAAAATGAATCTTTTATATATTTATATTTGTATGTTGATGATATGTTGATAACTTGAAAGAAGATGGAAGAAATCAACAAACTGAAAGGTCAGTTAAATCAAGAGTTCGACATGAAAGATCTTGGTGAAGCAAAGAAGATACTTGGCATGGAGATATGTAGGGACATAATGAGAGGGACTGTTAGTTTGACTTAGAAACAATATTTGAAGAAGGTAGTACAAAGTTTTGGCATGTCTGAGCAGTCAAAACTAGTTAGCACTCCGCTTACTCCTCACTTCAAACTTATTGCATCTTTTTCTCCTAATTTAGACGAGGAACGTAAGTATATGTCACAATTCCTTATGCAAGTGCAGTAAGTAGTTTGATGTATGCAATGGTTTGTACAAGACCTGATATTTCACAAGCTGTTAGTATGGTGGACAGGTATATGCATGATCCGGGTAAAGGACATTGGCAAGTTGTGAAATGGATTTTACAATACATTATGATTACTATTAATGTTGGTATAGTATTTGAGAAAAATAATACTATTGATCAACGTATTGTTGGATATGTGGATTCTGATTTTGCAAGTGATTTGATAAACGTCAATCAACTACTGGATATGTATTTACATTTGTTAATGGTCCAGTGAGTTGGAGGTCTACCTTATTGCTTTATCTACGACAAAAGCAGAGTATATGACAACTTTAAAGGCTGGTAAAGAAGTTATTTGGTTGCAGGGTTTACTTGAAAATTTGAGAGTTGTTTAGATCACATTACTTTGTTTTGTGATAGCCTGAGTGCTATTCATTTGACAAAGAATCAAGTCTACAATGCACGAACAAAGCACATCGACGTTCGATTTCACTTTATGTGAGACATAATTGATGAAGGCAAAATACTTCTTCAGAAGATTGCTACAACTGAGAATCACGCAGATATGTTGACCAAGATTGTAACAACAATCAAGTTCCAACATTGTTTGGACTTAATCAATATTCTGAAAGTCTAAATATTTTTGGAAAACACCGATGATGTGGAACTCCATAAAATGTTGTGAGTCTTGTGACTGAAAAATTTGTTGAATTTGTCGTCAAGGTGGAGATTTGTTGGTTTTTTTGTCCCATATTGGTGGGAGGGTTTTTTAAAATTTTAGTTGGAGGGTATATATAGAGCTTCCCTCATCACTTGTATACACACCTCTCATTTGTAGAGTTACAAATAGTATTTGTACTCTAGGAGATTTCTAATTACTATTGGTAATTTGAAATTTGCCTAAGTTATAATTTTCTGGACGTAGTGGGTTGATAGTCGGCGCCCGAGGTCGTAGTTAATTCTTTACCAAACCTTGTAAATTCTTGTGTTGTTCTTTATTACTGTCTTTTATTATTAGTTTCTACATTGTATTAGTCTTGTTATATATTCAATAATAATAATTGTTGTATTGGTGTTTGGCACAAGTGGGGTGCCCAACACAACACTAAGGTCATCGTAAGGAAATTAATTCCCTATGGATTTGTATGTGTGCTTGTGCTTGTCGTATGCATAATTAGTCTCTTGTAATGTTAAAATCTTTGCATATTTACGTGTTTGGGTTGGGTTGAAGGTGGGGGTGTATTTTAGTTGAGTCTAGAGTTAATTGACAAAGTGGGATACTCAAGCTCGACTCGGCTTGAAAATGTTGAATTAGGTGTAATCCTAAGAGAGTGAGAGAGAGATAGAGAGAGGGGGGGGGGGGATGAATTGGGTATTTTGAAATTCGTTGAATCTATTTACCACTTAATCCCTACTTGTATATTTAGTAATGAGTTCTTATTACCCAATTAATTATGTGCAATGTTATTCAACCTACACACGCAAGACGAACAATTTAAATGTAGTGCTGAAAGTAAAGAGTAAAGGGAAGAGAGAAGACAAATGCGGTTTTTACGAGGTTCAGCCAACTCGGCCTACGTCCTTGCCTTGAGCAACCACTCAAGGATTTCACTAAAATCCCTACTCCTTAAATTGGGCCCGAGTTTCCCTTACAATCCGATGCTTACAAGACGTACAGTTCCCTCCTACTCCGCTGCTTACAAGAGATGCAACTCTCTCCTCAAACACCGGTTCACACACCGAACCGTGAATACAATAGAATCTGTAAAAACACTCAAAAAATGCTTCCAAACAAAAGCTCGTGAGTACAATTCAAATTCCTAATACATTAACATATGATATAACTTGAAGCTCAGAATGTATGAAATGATATAATCGTTTATGTATGATATGCTTTAACACACAAATCTCTTTTTATCAAATCTCCCAAAAATGTTTGTATAAAACAATACTTTGGAGATCTTAGGTTAGATCTTTGAATATAAAGATAACTTTGTAGATTGCAAAGATGCCAAACACACTTTGTCAAACAAACAATATTTCTCTAAATATTTCAAACTCATTGTGATCTTGATAATATTGACTTAATGTATATATGTATATATATGTATGTATGTGTCTCTAAGATGATAATACCAAAGTTCAACAAACTTAATATTTGATTTTCATAAAATATCATTCAATATATATATAGATAGTTATGCACTTCTAAGGATATATGTATATTCAAATAGTTTAGATGTATTCAAACATATCAGCCTTAAACTAAGAATACACTTGAATGAAGAAACTTTAATCAATGGCCAAATACAAAACTTTCTCAAGTATTGAGTTGTAAAAAACGATCTTTATATGAATGTGAAAACCCAATATCAAGTTTCTTTAAAGATATCAAAACAGATGATGATATGAGATTCTCTAACAAAACTAAATGTAATAACCAAACCTCAAACCAAGTTGAAGCATAAGATGTATAATAGAGATCCCTTTAGATTTTCTGAGGTGATTTGCCCAAAGATGATGTGTAAAAACTAGAGCGTAGGCAAACGTACAGCAATCAGCTCAAGTATCTCAGTTTTCTTTTCAAAAAGATGTGTTCTTTGCTTTACGTTGATCTTCTTGTGTTTAGCTGACGTTCTAGGGTTTAGATATTCAGTATATATAGTGTCTTACCCTTAGAATTGATCTCAATTGTTGGATCAATGAGATAGCTTGTGTGCTTGATTAATAAAAATTACACTTTTAATCTTTCCCGCAAGTTCAGACGACTGAGGTCAAGAGCCCAGACGACTGAAGTCATTTTATCCTTCGAAAAAATAGCCTGGACATAGGGTTAGACAACCGAGGTCAAGGATCAGACGACCGAAGTGTCAAGTTTAGATGACCGAAGTGTCAAGTTTAGTCATCTGAGGTGCTTCTGCCAGTTTCTGTTTTTCACCCATAAAACTTCGGATGACTGAACTTATTCTTTAGACGTCTAAGGAAATTCTTCAGTCAACTGAACTTAAAGTTCAGTCAACCGAAGTCCCCATTTTCTGAATTTTTCTTTTCTAATTTAAAATTCTGCTTTGCTCTCATTCTTGGGTCTTTTATAAAACATATTTTCCATGCTTTTAAAAGTATTTCTAAGTCTATGAAAGTCCCTTAATGATATACATGAAATTCATGAATCCTAAAATTTTTCTAAGTTATGTTGAGCCTTAAATTAAATCATATGAAAATATAAATACATGAGGTCTAAGTACCCATTCCCAAGATGTTCTTGAATTTTGTCGCTTGCATCTGATTCTCGTACTCTTTGAGTTCCTTGTATCTTGCCAAGATGTATGTGCTTTACTTTAAGGCTTCCATGATTCGTTATCTTTCCGTGCATGCTTAATATGGTTCCTGTTCACAAACTCAACGCACAGATCAAATACCAAGTGATTTGTCATTATCAAAATCAGATTGGACTCGTAGAGTCAACAATCTCTCCCCTTTTGATGATGACAAATGTACTAGCAAAAATATATATAATGGGTTACACCAAATAAGGTTCCCTCTCAATTAATGCATCAAATATTCAATGAATGACAATATGCTCATGATGTTTCAACAATTTTTGTTTTTATACTTTTCCCCCTTCTGCACAATTTGTTTCGCCAACAATTTTTGCTCTTGATATTTCTCCCCAACACAAAGTTTTAATTTTTGCTCCCTTTTCTCGATTTCTCTTATTTATGCTTTTTTCTCCTGATTTCTATTATTTTTGCTCCCAATTTTCTCCCCCTTTTGACATCAACAAAAAGGTGTAAAATAATAAAATATGAGTAGACGTACCCTTATGTTCTTCTCTCCTTAGAAATCTTAAGGTTTTAAACGTGTTCAACCATTAGGTAAAAAAAAAATTCCTTCCCATGCTTTTTGACATCAACTATCCTCCTTTTGCTAACGCATAAATTTCAAAGATTACATGAGGATACCAAATGTTGATTAAATGTTATGTCAAATTTTTGATACCAATTTTGGATTAATGCAATACCAAAAATTTGATTAATATGATACCAATTGTAAGTGATGTTGCTCCCTTTGAATTATATCATCTAACATAATTCTAGGCAACCTCTCGACTATGCATGAGACCTAATTCACGCTTAATTTGAATAAACCTATCCTTTGCAAGTGGTTTTGTGAATATATCTGCCCATTGTTCATCCGTACATACAAACTCTAGTGTCACATCCCCTTTTTATACATGGTCACAAAGAAAGTGATGTCGTATTTCTATGTGCTTAGTTCGTGAATGTAATATGGGATTCTTTGAAATATTTATCGCACTCGTATTGTTGCATCTAATAGGGATTGTTTCATAACTTAATCCAAAATCTTTCAGTTATTGCTTCATGTAAAGCGTTTGAGCACAACAACTACCTGCCGCTATGTATTCAGCCTTATCTGTGGAAAGAGCAACTGAATTTTGCTTCTTGGAAACCAAGAGACTAAGGAATTTCCTAAGAAATGACAAGTACCACTCGTGCTCTTCCTATCCACTTTGCTACCCACAAAATCAGCATCTAAATAGCTGAGAATCTCAAAAGATGTGTACTTAGGATACTATAATCCAATTTTCACGGTTCCTATTAGGTATCTAAGTATTCGTTTAACAGCTAACAGATGTGACTCTTTTGGTGCAGATTGAAATCTTGCGCACAAACATACGTTAAACATTATATCAGGTCTTCTGGCAGTCAGGTATAATAAGCTACCAATCATTTTACGATAAAGTTTGACATCTACTGGTATACCTTGTTCATCTTTGTCTAATTTCAATGAAGTGCTCATAGGTGTACCTAGTATTTTTCCATCTTCCACATTAAACTTTTTGAGTAGGTCTCTAATATACTTTGATTGATTTATGAATATTCCATGTTTTGCTTGTTTGATCTGAAGTCCTAGGAAGAAATTTAATTCACCCATCATGCTCATCTCAAATTCATTTTGCATGGTATTAGCAAATTCATCACACAGTTCTTTATTTGAAGCGCCAAATATGATGTCGTCTACATTACTTGCACTAGGAGAATATCATCTTTCTTGGATTTAATGAACAGGGTTGAATCTATCTTTCCTCTTATAAATCCATTTTCTAATGGAAAACCGCTTAGCCTTTCATACCAAGCTCTAGGAGCTTGCTTTAAACTGTACAAGGCTTTTGTCAGTCTATACACGTGATCTGGATTTTTATGGTTTTCAAAGCCTGGGGGTTGTTCTACATGCACTTCTTCATTTATGTAACCATTTAAAAATGCGCTTTTGACGTCCATTTGATATAGCTTGAAATCCTTAAAAGCTGCATATGCTTAAAAGCATTCGAATGGCTTCCATTCTAGCTACAAGTGCAAATATTTCTTCAAAATCTATACCTCCTTCTTGATTATATCCCTGAGTTACTAAGCTAGCCTTATTTCTCACAACTATTTCATGTTCATCTTTCTTATTCTTATATATCCATTTGGTTCCAATGATTGATTTATCCTTAAGTCTAGGAACTAGTGTCCATACTTTATTCCTCTCAAACTGATTTAACTCTTCTTGCATGGACAACACCCAAGATTCATCCTCTATAGCTTCACTCACATTCTTAGGTTCTTCTTGAGATAGAAATGCAAAATGACTAATCATGTTCCTAAGAGAGGAGCGAGTGGCTACTCCATGTAATGGTTCACCTATTATTTGATCAATGAGATGATTCTTTATATATTTCCATTCTCTAGGTGGTTCATTAACCATTTTCAGTTTGATCAATTTCAATGGATGGTTCCTTAAGTTCATTTTTCTTTTCTAAATCATTCTCAATTGTTAGTTCTTCAAATTCCTTGTTTAATTCAATTTCATCTTCATCAGTTCTTTTGGAGAAGAGATTTGACTCATCGAACACTACATGAATAGATTCTATGACCATCAATATTCGTTTGTCATATACTCTATAGGCTTTACTATCTAATGCATAACCTAGGAAGATGCCTTCATCAAATTTTACATCAAACTTTCTTAGGTGTTCATTATCTCTAAGCACAAAACATTTACAGCTAAAGACATAAAAATATGATATGTTTGGTTTATGACCATTCCATAATTCGTAAGGGGTCTTATTAAGAGATGGTCTAATCAATACTTTGTTTAGAACATAACAGGCGGTATTCACTGCCTCAGCCCAGAAGTACTTAGGTAATTTATGTTTGTTAAGCATAGTTCTAGCCATTTGTTGTATAGACTTATTCTTCCTTTCAACTACACCATTCTGTTGTGGTGTTCTAGGAGCTAAAAAATAATGGGCAATTCCTAATGAATTACAATAGTCTTCTATGCCCTAATTTTTGAATTCTCTACCCCTATCACTTCTAATTTTAGTAATAGTATATCCCTTTTCATTTTGGATTTTTTGCACAAGTTTATGAATTTTTCACTTGCTTCATCTTTGTGGCCTAAGAATAGTACCCATGTATATCTTGAAAAGTCATCAACAATGACAAAAGCGTATGATTTTCCTCTAAAGCTCAGAATTGGGTTTGGACCAAATAAGTCTAAGTGTAGCATTTGGAGTGGCCTAGTGGTGGAGATTTCTTTCTTCTTCTTAAAGCTTGTTCTTGTTTGTTTTCCTAGTGGGCATGCATCACAGATTTTATCTTTCACAAATTTAGTCTTAGGCAGTCCCTTAACTAATTCTTTCTTAACAAGTTTTGAGATTAAATCCATATTAGTGTGTCCTAGTCTTGTATGCCAAATCTAGCTAATTTCGTTCATAGCAGATGAACATGTCACACTTTGTGAAGTTAAGTTATCAGAGCTTGTGGTATATGCATTCTCATGACGCTTAGCAGTGAACAATATCTTATTATCCGTTTTGTGTTCAACTATGCACTTGTCATGTTCAAGAGATACTTTGTAGCCTTTATTGCATGGTTGGCTTATGCTTAATAAGTTGTGCTTTAAACCTTCAACTAATAAAACATTATCTATAATGAGTGAGGAATCATTACCGATTTTACCTACACCTGTGATCCTTCCCTTAGCATTATCTCCAAAAGTAACAAACCCTTCATCCTTGGGTGTGATGGATGTGAACTTTGCTTTATCCCCAGTCATGTGACGTGAGCATTTGCTATCCATATACCATCTATCTTTTGAGGATGCTGATCTTAAGCATATCTACAAGACACAATCAAACAACTAGCTTTGGTACCCAGATTTTCTTGGGTCCAAAGGGGTTAGTGCTATATTCTCCTTTGACTCTCCATTCTTTCTTGATTTTGACATCTTTATTTTTGAAAGGACAGTCGAATTGTATGTGACCCAACCTTCTACATTTAAGCATGTAGTATTTCTATAATAATTCTTAGTTGGAACATATGACTTTGACTCTCTTATGAAATAACCCATGTAAAGATGTATACTCTTTAGATTTTCCTTTCCATTAAAGCCAAACCCTTCCTTTTCTGGGGAATTTCTTTGAGATCCTAGGAGCTTTTCAAAATTGTTTTGTCCCTCAGTAAATTTACAAATAATGTTAGATTTATCTTTCAAATCCTTTTCTAACTCCTCAATTTTCAAATCTTTATCTTTTATGAAAGATGCATGAGATTCATTTTGGCGTTCAACCAAATTTGAAAGTTCTTTGACCTTTCTTTTCAACTCAGAGATTTTCTTTGTTTTCTTCTCAAGCATTTTAATAGAGTATAGGTATTCTTGTTTCAGTTCATCATATGAAATCAAGTCATTTTCATTTTCAGACTCACTAGAATAATACGAAGATGATGAAAATGATGATTGTACCTCAAGGTCATCATGTGTCATTAGACATAGATTGGCAATCTCGTCGTCGCTGGATTCAGATTTTGAACCGCTAGTGCTGTGAGTATCCCAGCCGACTTTCAGCGCCTTCTTATTGTTCTTTGAGGCTTTCACTAGCTTAGGACACTTAGGCTTGATGTGTCCAACTTCTCGGCAGTTGTAGCATGTTGGTGGATCCTCTTTTTTCTTCATGCTAGGCTCTCCTCTTTCCGATTTAGAGTACCGGAAATTTTTGTTGAACCTCTTGTTCTTCTTCAAGAACTTCCCGAACTTCTTTGTTAGCAAGGTCATGTCATCATCCGTTTCGGAATCACTTCCTTCACTTGAATAGCTTGATGATGCCTTAAGTGCAGTGACCTTCTTTGCTTTGCTTTGCTCAATCCTCCTCTCGTTTATTGCCAGCTCATAGGTGATGAGCGATGCAATGAGTTCGTCCACCGACATCTCCTTGAGATTTCTCCTTTCTTCTATTGCCGTAGCTTTTGCTTCCCACACTGGAGGTAGTTCCTTGAGTATTTTCCTGATCAACTCATAAGTAGGGTAAGTCTTTCCAAGTGCATTCAAAGAATTGATGATGTGTGTGAAGTTAGTGTACATGGATTGTATAGATTCATCAACTGTCATTTTAAATGTTTCATATTCACTGGTGAGCATGTCTATCCTACTATCCTTGGCTTCCTTAGTACCTTCATATGTAACTTCTAATTTTTTCCAAATTTCTTTAGCCGAGTTACATGCCATTACCCTATTAAATTCATTGACATCTAATACACAAAAAAGCAAGTTCATGGCAGTAGCATTGATTTGTACTGATTTCCAGTCTTCCTCTGTATACTCATCTTTAGTTTTAGGTACATTAATCTTATCAATTACTTTCATGAGAATGTGATTTCCCTTAGTCACTATTTTCCAAACCTTCCAATCTACGTTCAATAGATAAATGTTCATCCTATGTTTCCAATAGGTGTAGTTTATACCACAGAAAATGGGTGGTCTAGTGGATGAGTGTCCCTCACTGAACGAAGTTACACCGATATGTGCCATGTGATCTTTTTACAAATTGATTATTAAGTCTATATAAACCCGCTCTGATACCAATTGTTGAATTAGGTGTAATCCCAAGAGGGGGGGTGAATTGGGTATTTTAAAATTCGTTGAATCTATTTACCACTTAATCCCTACTTGTATATTTAGCAATGAGTTCTTATTACCCAATTAATTGTGTGCAATGTTATTCAACCTACACATGCAAGATGAACAACTTAAATGTAGTGCTGAAAGTAAAGAATAAAAGGAAGAGAGAAGACAAACGCGATTTTTACGAGGTTCAGCCAACTCGGCCTACATCCTTGCCTTGAGCAACCACTCAAGGATTTTACTAAAATTCTTGCTCCTTAAATTGGGACAGAACTTCCCTTACAATCCGTTGCTTACAAGAGGTACAACTCCCTTCTACTCCGCTGCTTACAAGAGATACAACTCTCTCCTCAAACACCGGTTCACATACAGAACCGTGAATACAATAGAATCTGTAAAAACACTCAAAAAATGCTTCCAAACAAAAGCTCGTGAGTACAATTCAAATTCCTAATACATTAACATATGATATAACTTGAAGTTCAGAATGTATGAAACGATATAATCGTTTATGTATGATATGCTTTAACACACAAATCCCTTTTTATCAAATCTCCCAAAAATGTTTGTATAAAACAATACTTTGGAGATCTTAGGTTAGATCTTTAAATATAAAGATAGCTTTGTAGATTGCAAAGATGCCAAACACACTTTGTCAAACAAACAATATTTTTCTAAATGTTTCAAACTGATCTTGATAATATTGACTTAATGTGTATATATATATATATATATATATATATATATATGTATGTATGTATGTATGTATATATGTATGTATGTATGTCTGTATATATATATGTATGTATCTCTAAGATGATAATGCCAAAGATCAACAAACTTAATATTTGATTTTCATAAAATATCCTTCAATATGTATATAGATAGTTATGCACTTCTAAGGATATATGTATATTCAAATAGTTTAGATGTATTCAAACATATTAGCCTTAAACTAAGAATACACTTGAATAAAGAAACTTTAATCAATTGCCAAATACAAAACTTTCTCAAGTATTGAGTTTGTAAAAAATGATCTTTATATAAATGTGAAAACTCAATATCAAGTTTCTCTAAAGATATCAAAACAGATGGTGATATGAGATTCTCTAACAAAACTAAATGTAATAACCAAACCTCAAACCAAGTTGAAGCACAAGATGTATAATAGAGATCCCTTTAAATTTTCTGAGGTGATTTGCCCAAAGATGATGTGTAGAAACTAGAGCGTAGGCAAACGTACAGCAATCAGCTCAAGTATCAGTTTTCTTTTCAACAAGATGTGTTCTTCGCTTTACGTTGATCTTCTTGTGTTTAGCTGACGTACTGGGGTTTAGATATTCAGTATATATAGTGTCTTACCCTTAGAATTGATCTCAACCGTTGGATCAATGAGATAGCTCGCGTGTTTGATCAATAAAAATTACACTTTTAATCTTTCCCGCAAGTTCAGACGACTGAGGTCAAGAGCCCAGACGACTGAAATCATTTTATCCTTCAAAAAAATAGCTTGGACATAGGGTCATACGACCGAAGTCAAGGGTCAGACGACCGAAGTGTCAAGTTTAGACGACCAAAGTGTCAAGTTCAGTCATCTGAGGTGCTTCTGCCAGTTTCTATTTTTCACCCATAAAACTTCAGACGACTGAACTTATTCTTCAGACGTTTGTTCCCATTTTCTGAATTTTTCTTTTCTAATTTAAAATTCTGCTTTGCTCCCCTTCTTGGGTCTTTTATAAAACATATTTTCCATGATTTTAAAAGTATTTCTAAGTCTATGAAAGTCCCCTAATGATATACATGAAATGCATGAATTCTAAATTCTTTCTAAGTTATGTTGAGCCTCAAATTAAATCATACGAAAATGTAAATACATGAGGTCTAAGTACCCATTCCCAAGATGTTCTTGAACTTTGCCGCTTGCATCTTGATTCTTGTACTCTTTGAGTTCCATGGATCTTACCAAGATATGTGTGCTTTACTTTAAGGCTTCCATGACTCACTCATTATCTTTCCGTGCATACTTAATATGGTTCTTGTTCACAAACTCAACCCACAGATCAAATACGAAGTGATTTGTCATTATCAAAACCAGATTGGACTCGTAGAGTCAACAGAAAATTTTAGGCTCAAAACTCTAGTTTAACTGAACTCAAACTCAATCAACCTTATAATTGCTCAACACGAACTTGACTAGGCTGCAAGTTCTTGAAACTTGAGGTAGACTCAATTAAGCTTAATTCGGTTATAAAATAATATTAAACATACGAAATACATATAGCAAACACAATGTATTATATATATAATAAAATATATAATGTATCCATTGTATTACATAAATAAATACTAAAATAATTTATATCAATTTAGCTCAATTAGGCTTGCGAGTAGTATTATGAAACTTGAATTTGACTCGTCAAGTTGCTTAATTAAGTAGCTTGAACTCAACTTGAACGCGAATATAATCATGCCAAATTGAGCTACAAAGTTGAGCCTGTGTAGCTTGCAAGCCAACTTGACTCATTTACATGCCAGTGCAGGTGGAGGTGTTTAACTTTTCAAGGAAGGATTTTTTTCTTTTTCAGCAAATTTGATGTTTGGTTTTGAAGGACATTGCAGCAGAAGCTGGTGGGTTCAGTAGATAATTTCTTTGGAATCCATGTTAGCATTGATACAAAGCTTTGTTAGATAGCTTGGATAGATCAGTGACCGTTGAATAAGCCTTTAGAATGTGACCTATAAAACAAAACTGGATGATCCTGTTATGCCCAAGTTAGTAGAAGGTGTAAGAGGGAGAGTAAGTGCAGTATGGACTCTATGGAGTCTCTCGTGCCTACCTAGGTATAAGGTAGCTTCCTATTATTTGTCTTGTGGTTTTTTGGTTCCCAAATAAGGAAAGGGCGTTAAGCATGGAGCTTTTCTAGTGCTTCTATTGATTAATTGGTCTGACAAAAATGATGCTTATTAGCATGTAACAATGTAAGCCTTGTTTCCTATATGAATGTTGCAACAGTTCCATGATTTTTATGGCAGTGTACTACACTTAAGCACTTCCTTATACGGCTTGACAATCTATTTTTGTTTGGGCTATGCATAAGTCTTTTCTGGTCTATATAACCTTGGATTTTTGATCATGTGTTACTTGTGTTGTTTGACTGGCTGTCACGTCATGGTTGATCAACAGATCTGAACTTTATCCTTATTAATTGCCCCCATGCTCATTACGACCAACTAGTGTTAGGAGTGGGAGTATTGAGCTTCTCCCTTTGCTTACCCCATGACTGCAATGGGAAACATCTCTTTGACAAGACTGATCAATGGGAAACATCTCTTTGGTAAGACTAGGAAATATACAATGCATTTAGGTTTGTATCTTGACTTGATTTTTGCACTTTCGACTACGCATCATTGTCTGGTTGACTTCATTGAATGAATAAATTTGTGTCGCTCATCGTCATTCAAGACATGTCACCATCATTTTGTATGTAAACATGCCTTACGGCAAGTTTGCATTATTCTTGCTTTTGAATCCCTTGAATGCCATTGAAGCTCTGCGTTAGGGGGTGACAATTTAATGGGTTAAGGGCATGATGCAATCCCTTACATTCCAAGGGGAATAACTAATAGAGCTTGAGGCCTCCCTACGGGAATTAACTGACAAATTTTTTTTCTTGTAGAAAATGTCAAAAAATCCATTGGTACCTTGAAAGAGGATTTGAAGGAAGTGGGTAAGTTCCGGAACATAACAGACCAATTTTAGAATAACTTGCAGAAGATGAATGCTAAGTTAAACGTAGTGGCACAAATGTCTTGAAGGCCAATAACCGATACCATTGAGGGGTCTCAAATCAAGGTTCCAAAACCTAAATGTTATGGGGGGTGCTCGAGATGCAAAGGAGTTGGAAATTTTCGTTTTGACCTAGAACACTACTTTAAGTGCTCAAGGATCAAACTAGAAGAAGACCGAGTTAACATTGCAATAGTATATCTTTCTAGGGATGCTAAGTTGTGGTGGTGAACCAAATGTGAAGACATGCAAAACAATTGGTATGCCATCAATACTTGGGAGGGACTGAAATAGGCTTTGAAGACACATTTTATCCGGGAAATGCGGAGTACATGGCGCGTTGCAAGGTGTATGACCTACAACAGACATACTCGATAAGGAGTTATGTACGGGAGTTCTAAGACCTAATGCTTGACATCAAAGATATGGCGAAATTTGACAGAGTATTCCATTTCCTTCGAGGACTCAAAACATGGCCAAAGAATGAGCTGTGAAGGCAAGGGGTTCATGACCTCCCATCGACCCTTGCAGCAGCTGAAAAATTATATGATTTCTCAAACTTAACCCTCGCAGCAGCTAGTCAATTAGATGATTACTCAGATAGTTCTCGAAGAGGAACTATCTAACGTCCACCAATAATGAACAAAAATCCAACAAGGTGTATAGATCTACAAGCGGGGGAATTGACAAGAGGGATCTAATGGCTTTTGGAGAGATAGGGGACCCTTAACAACTGGAGGGTCAAAGGGCAGAGACAAAAGGAATGGGGAGTATTGATCACCAATTGCTTGTATTTTGTGCATGGGGCTCCATTGTGTAGTAGAATGTCCAAAACGGAAGGCCTTGAATGCCTTGAAAGCATTCCATGAGGGAATGGAAGCCTCGAAAACAGACTTAGTAGAAAAAAAGGATATGGTGGGAGCTTTAAGGCTTTTGGGTAGTCCCCGAGAGCCTAATTAGCGAGCGGGATGTAAGATTCATTGGTAGATTTTGGGGAGAACTCTTTTGCTTTAATGGGATCAAGCTCTAATCCTTCCCCATGCTACCACCCTCAAACAAATGGCCCAAATAGAACGCTTTAATGGGATGTTGTACTTGCAACCTTTTGTGAACTCCAATCAGGGAAAAAACAAGTCCTTTTAAGGCTTTTGGGGAGTCCCCAAAAGCCTACCAATTCACAAAGAACTGTGCGGACAAGGGGTGATGACCATGACAATTTGAAGTTAGAGACCTAGTGCTTGAAAAAGTACCGCTCGAAACATTTTGATTTCATCATATGGTAAGGACAGAAGGCTTCTAAGACAATACAAAGATCAATCCATCCAGTGCTTTACGCCAACAACTTAAAAACCATCCCATGTTGATGAAGAAGATCCATACAGATAGAAGTCTAGGAGATCAACCATTGCCAGAATGAAGACAACAACAATAGTACCTAGTTAAGTGGATGGGGTTGGGAGAAGAAGAGAACAGTTGGGGGAAGACAGAAAACCTCCAGCATGCCACACAAAAGATTCAATATTTCATGAACTCTATGGCAACAACACTAGAATCTGAAGATTGAAGACTCCTTACAACAAATTGACGAGGACGCTGATAAAATAAGAGGATGTTAGGAGGTGACAATGTAATGGGTTAGATTTGGGGGGGGGGGGGGAGATGGCTTTACATGTATTCTCTAGGGATTTATAATGGATGTCAAGTTACTTGTGTTATGGCTTGTATGGTTGTCCTCTTAATTAAATAAAATAAGTTGTCCTATTTATCATTGAGTTTCATTGTCTTGGAGAGAATATACCCTATTGATCTATATAAATATCTTGAGTATGAATGTCTCTTGCCTTCATGATCTATTGTTGTTTGTATAAATGCTTTAATGGTTATGAGTGGTTTTTGAGACTTATCTGGTGCTCATGTATGCAGGCTTGAACACTTAATTATCAGCTGACTCGGTTGGGGGAGAGCTCTCGACAAGTGTCGTGCGACATTAATTGAGTCTTACTTGAGGATCCGTGACACTCTACAACACCCTTGAACCTAGTCCATATTTGAGCCTACTTCGGTTATTAACTCCTCGATAATCTAGGTACATTCCTCAGTCCTTTATTCATTTTCTTTTTGTTTTTCAATGGTGGTCATTATTTTATTTTATCTTTGTGTCTTGTTTAAAATTATATACAACAGTGATTTAAAAGGCGTTCTTGAGGCGTAATGCGTTTTGAGGGTAAAATGCCCTAAGGCGTAATGTCAAAGGCGAAAGTTTCAAAAAGCGCATGCATTTTGGAGTTGGGCGTACACCTTGCATAGAAAAACTCACATTTCACGCCTCAACAGACAAGACGTACGCATTTCGGACCCCATTATTTGTGCAAATTGCAGGGCAAAAAAAGCTTCCTTGACATCAATGAATACTCTCTTTCCATGGATTGATGTTCTCAAGAAGACTCCTTTGACAGGACGACATGGTTGTCTCTCTTTAGGCAATCAAGCACCGCGACTCTTTCTCTCTCTCTACCTACTTCAATCGTTGACCAACATTAGATCTTTTGCAGATCTATGCCCTTGATTTCTCAGGCGATCTCTTTCCTACGTTGAAGACCTAATTCTGATTTTTGACACTCTTCGACCCTCAGCTGCTTCAAATCTTCATACGGAAGCCTCTCTCTTCAACACTCAGCTACTTCGGATCTTCATGCAGAAATCTCTCTTCTCTACACTCAGATGCTTGCGAAAAATCATCACTATTCACATACTTATATCAATTCAGAGAGAGAGAGAGAGAGAGAGAGAGAGAGAGAAAGGAAAGAGAGAGTCATGACTGAGTCAAACTATTTAAACCAAGAAAGGCAATGGGTTTGGAGTTAAATATTAAAGCTTGGATGGGCATGTGGTAGTGGCCCTATAGCCAATGCCCCCATAGCTAGCTTGAGCTAAAACTTTTTAGGCTATTTTAAGGGTAAAATTTAAAGAAAATGCTTTATTTTAATTATTAAATAAACTTCTTATGATTTTGAATATGTATAGTATATTTTTATATATTTTTAAATAAAAAATTAAATTCCCAAAAGGCTTTCGCATTAATGCCTTAAGGCTTATGCCTCGCCTTGTTAGGGGTAAAATGTTTTGCCTTATGCCTTCGTCTTTTTAAACACTAGTATAGAGATTTCCTTAAATGACAAACCAACATAGACTCCTTTAAGCAACAAAACCTGGAAGTAGGTCTACGAAAATTTCCTTGTGAAGATCTCCATGCAGAAGGCATTTTTGTTGCCTAGCTGATGCAATGACAAATTAAAGGTGATGCAAGAGACAAAAATAGATGCAGGGCTGCAATCTTTGCCTTGGAAAAATTATCGAAGTAATCTTGTCATAAACTGAGTACGCCTTTAGCCATAAGACAATACCAATCTTCAGGTTAACTTCATAAACAACCATCAACAACCAAGAGCAGACTTATGTAAGTGAAGCCCCTATTTGTAACAAATCTCTCATCTTTTCTTTGGATAGGGTTTTCTGAGCCAGTTGAGGTATAGTATCAGAAACAGATGTAGAAGAGTGATCAAAGATAGTGAAGGGAAAAATGCTTAATATGAAGGTGGCATAGGATCAAGGACTAAAATTTTGATTTTAATGGAAATTTCAAGGGTATCATTTACGGGAATCCTGAAGGTAATTTTGACTCTGATAGAAATTCTGATTTCAATTTAAAGAAACAACGGAAACTTATTGTAAATTATAGAAATTTCAAATGGAGCTTTGGGAAATATTAAAACATATGATATGAATAATTTGGAAATAGAATAAATAACCCTAATTTGATTTTTTTTCCCCCTCAGAACTTGGTTAAATTCACGAAATTTCAGCCACTATACCCATAGTTTCTACCAAATGTTGCAAAAAGGAATTTGAATCTTCATTTCATTTTGAACCCCAAATCCAAAATTTGGCTAAAGTTTCAGTGAACTTAGCGTAATTTGTGACTATGCAGAGAATGCAAATATGATATGTAATAAGAAGCGCAAGTGCGCTTCCCTTACCGACAGCAATCAAAAGGTCTAATTCATTATGAATTGGATCAAAGGACAAAGGAATGATTGGAAAAATGGGTGAATCCATAGTTGACTACACAACCTTGTGACGATGCCAAAGATGGATGGCCTGAAGAAGGGAGACAAGACGAAGGTATCAACAATAAGGACTTGGGAACAAGAGTAAGAATAGGAACCAACAACAGAAGATTCATGAATATTTGCAAAAATATTTTTGGTAGTGTAATGAGGAGTAGACTAAAAGAATGAAACATCAACACAAGCAAATAATTGATCCAATGTAAGACTATAACACCAATACTCTTTTTGAATGCAAGAATATCCCAAAAAGATACAATTGATTGCATGAGGATCTAATTTATGAGCATCCAAAGCAAGTTGATGTACGAAGGAAATGCATCCAAACATATACATAGGAATGAAAAGAGTTGCAAGACTTCCATTTTTTTAGGAGTCTCAATGAGAGAGGGATAGATAAGTGCATTGGCCTGCTGATGTGCTGAATTCTTTCAATCCAAATAGAAGGGGGATGCTAGACTTTGGATTGGGGACTCTTCAGGGTCTTTTTCTTCTGTATTTTTATGTCCATCTTACTAAATCTGTTAACCCTATTCCTTTCTATTTGGATAAAGTTGTCTGGAAGGCTATTGTTCCTTTTAATATTCAAGCTTTCATCTAGAATTCGGTTCTCAACATGGTTAATGTGAATGGCTTGCTTAATATCAGGAGGCCTTATATAGCTCTCAGTCCAGATGTTTGCATGATGTGTTGCATGGAGAGTGAGACTAATTGTCATTGATTTTGCATTGTGAGGTGGCAAGAGTGTTGTAGGACAATCTATTTTCTTGTTTTGGTGAGGCTTGGGTAGCAATGTAGCATTGAAGGTTGTTTTACATTATTTCATAGTAGTGCATTTCTGGTGGTTTGGAAGGAATAGGAAAAAGAAAAGGTTTTGAAATTGTGCAGTTTTCCTATATTGTGGACACTTTGGCTTGAAAGGAACATGTTAGAGGTTATTTATGTCTTTTAGTATTATTATTATTAAGTGTGTTAGTATGTTAATTAGTTAGCGTTAGTAAGGGTATTATTGTCATTAGATTGTCATTGATTTGTGTTATGAATAGAGTGAGGTACCTATCTTCAAGTTAGGGCATCTAATTAATCAAAATCTCAACATGATATCAGAGTATGGTCCAACCTAAACCCTATCATACTCAACTTTTTCCGGAAAAACACATTCCCATTATTGCTCTTCTCAGATCTACTTCCATACTTCAGTATTTCACAAAGTCAACCATATGGCCAAAAACATAACCCCTCTAAAGCCTATCCCCACAAAACCCCACAGAAACAGCCCCATGCTCCTCCACGGGCCGGTCAACTGCTGGTAGTGTCGACCCCATGTGCTCACGTGTGAGAGAGTTTTCGGCCGCCATTTTTTCCCCCTCTGCCATGTTCTAATTCCCTCTTTGGACAATATTATCAAGTTGTTGGACATGTTTTTTGTCCAAAGATCCAACCTTTTTCGATCATGCATTCATGGTTATCTGTTAGTTTTTGTTCGGTGCTTGTAAAGACTTCTTTGTGAGTTTCTTGGAGCAGTGGTAGTGTTCACAAGTTAAGATTGTGAGGCTGTGGCAGTGCTATCTTAGTTGGTAAGTTGTTCATCTCGTCCGTGGCTGTGTTAGTGCTTCACATAGTTTGTGATTGCCCTATTGGGTTTTGATTGTTCTTCTTGTTTGACATTGTTGTGGCTGCAAGTTTGCGAGTGTTGTGATGGAGTCTATAAATCCCAAAAATGTGTTTCCTTCATTGCTTCCATAGATAACGACTCAAAAGTTGGATGGAAAGAATTATGTTCAGTGGTCTAAAGTTGTTTGGGTTTATTTAGCAGGATTAGGAAAATTTGACCACTTGCTTCAATATGATCCTTTTGATAAGAAGAGAAAAGAAGTGTGGATTCAAGAAGATGCCTTGATCTTTTCCCTCTTGTGGAATTTGATGGAGCCACAAATTGCATGGATGTGTATGCATCTAGATATGTGCAGGGTGATTTGGGATTATGCCAAGCTTCTATATTCTAGTAAAATTACACATATGTATGATTTATTTTTGGAGTACTTTTAGTTACAACAAGGAGATAGGAGCATTGTGGATTATTTTGTGGAGATGAAGTATATTCTTGAGGAGCTTAACATCATGCAACCTATAACTGCCGACATTCGTGAGATGCCAAAGCAGAGGGAGCAGGTGATAGTTATTCGAGTTCTAGCGGGCTTGAGACCTGAGTTTAATGTAGTCTGGTCCTAGATACTTAGTAGTGCAGAGTTGCCATCATTTGTGGATGCTTATTCTTGTGTCCTTCGTGCTTCCTTTAGCACAAATTCTCCTGCTCTTGCATCTGGCTCTGAGAGGACAACCTTTGCTTCACAGGGTGGTTCTAGTTCTCTACCAAACAACTGAAGAAGTTATAGAGGTGGTTCGAGTGGTCATAGTGGTAGAGATGGATGAGGTAGGGCACTCCTTGCAAGTTCACTCATTGTGGATGAAGTAATCATACTATTGATCAGTGTTGGGATCTCCATAGTAGACCTTCATGTGTTGCCAATGCAGTCACCACCGATTTCACACCTTTAGGGGCAACCAATGCAGCCCCCACTGACCCCACACCTTTGGGGCCGAGTGGGGGGCAACGTACTATATCCATGTCAGAGTATTCCATGTTCTAGTAGTATCGTCACAACAAGCTTCTCTTTCCATTGCATCTCTTGCCCAAATAGGTAATCTCACAGTATGTCTGTCATCAAGTACTATCCGTCTTAGTACCTAGGTTATAGACTTGCTGCCATAGATCATATAACACATATACCTAATTTCTTCTTCACTTTTCAATATCTTGCAAATTTACCTTGTATTACTCTTACTGATGGATCCACCGCTGAAGTCAAGGGAAATGGGACTGTAAATCCCACTTTTTCTATTTCTCTTCCTTCGGTTTTTGTATTTACCTAAATTTCCTTTCAATCTTATGTCTGTTAACAAGATTACTAAATCCATGAATTGTTCTGTAACATTCTTCTCTAATTCTGTGGTTATTCAAGATTTGAAGACGAGGAAGGACGATTGGCAAAGGGTGTGAAACTGGTGGACTTTATCACTTTAAGCCGCTATCTCCTTCTATTGCTTGCACTGCTGCTGCCACACCTCTCTAAATTCATTGTCGTCTCAGTTATCCTTCACTGGAAAAGTTAAAATGTCTTGTTCTTGATTTGAGTTTTGTTTCTAGTCTTGATTGTGAGTCTTGTCAGTTGGGAAAGCACCATCGTGTCCCTTTTGCTTCCCAAGTCAATAAATGGGCTGCAATTCCCATTTGATGTTTGGGGTCCTAGTAGAGTTGCATCCAAGTTAAGTTTTTGGTACTTTGTAATCTTTGAAGTGATAATGCTAAAGAGTATTTTAGCTCACAATTCACTACTTATATGACTTAGTTTGGTATTGTCCATCAATCATCCTGTGCTCACACTCCTTAACAATATGGGTTGGGGTTGTAGAGAAGAAAAATAGACATATCCTTGAACTCACTTGCCCCTTACTTAATCAAATGCATGTCCCGAAAGTATTTTGGAGTGATGTTGTACTTATTCCTTGCTATCTGATCAACAGGATGCCATCCTTTGTTCTTAGTGGTAAAATTCCCTACCCCATTCTCTTTCCTAATTCACCTTTATTTTCGCTCCCTGCTCGTATATTTGGTTGTATGTCCTTTGTTCATCAACTATCTCTTGGGGTGGATAAGCTGAATCCTTGTGCTATAAAATGTGTCTTTTTGGGCTACTCATATGCTTAAAAGGGATATCATTGTCATAGTCCTATGTTGCACTGCTTCCTTGTTTCTGCCGATGTTACCTTTTTTGAGTTTACACCTTACTACACGTGATCCCTAAGTGCTTCTGAGCTCATTGAGTCTCTTCCTCTGCCTAATATTTCAGATTCTACTTTGCTGTCCTTGCCCAACCAACCATCTAAGTCTCCTTGTAGATCGAGTCCTTCTCATCATCTCGATCATCTTAATTTCAAGTGTATTCACAACGGCGGCTCCAAGGAAGAGAGTCCCCTCTAGCTTCTACTGCCACGGCTTTGGTTTCCTCATCTGGTCATCATATTATTATCTACTACCCTTCCTAAATCTATTTTGGAAGCCTTAGCCCGCTCTGGGTGGAGGAATGCTATGGTTAAAGAAATGAATGCTTTACAGGACAATGACACTTGGGACTTTGCATCTCTTCCTCTTGACATGTTTGTGGTTGGTTGTCGCTGGGTATACATTGTGAAAGCCAACCTTGGTGGTTCTGTGGCTCGTCTAAAGGTCCATCTTATTGCTAAGAGGTATAATCAGGCGTATGATTTGGATTATTCTAACACATTTTCTCCGATTTCCAAACTTACATCAGTATCTCTGTTCATCTCCTTGGCTACTACTTGTCACTGGCCTCTGGATCAGTTAGATGTGAAGAACATCTTCTTGATGGTGATCTTGAGGAGGTCTATATGGAGCAACCACCTAGGTTTGTTGCTCAGGAGGAGTCAAGCTTAGTGTGTTGGATCAAGAAGGCACTATGTGGTTTAAAACGGTCTCCTAGAGCATGGTTTGGTCGTTTCAGTGTTGTAGTACTTGAGTTTGGTCTTCCACGGTGTGTAGTGGATCATTCTGTTTTTTGTCGTCGTACTTCATCAGATATGATCCTTCTTGTTTTTCATATGGATGATATTGTTATTATAGGTGATTATGATTAAGATATTCAAAGTCTCAAAATTTTTCTATAGAGTAAGTTTCAAACCAAAGATTTGGGACCATTGAAATACTTCTTGGGTATAGTAGTATCTAGATCTCGTATGGGAACTGTTTTGTCACAGAGGAAGTCCGTTTTTGATCTATTGGATGAAACTTGATTGTTGGGATCTAAACTGGTTGATACACCCATAGATCCTAATAGCAAGTTAGTGCCGGATATGGGTGATTTGCTACTTAATCCTAGACAATACCGGAGACTTGTCGGAAATTATCTTATAGTCACTTGACTCGATATATTGTTTGCAACAAGTATTGTGAGTCAATTTTTAGATTCTCCGAGGACAAGTCATTGGGGCATAGTAATTCGCATGTTAAGATATCTCAAAGGTGTACCTGGGAGAGGTCTTTTATATCATGATTAGGGTCACACTTATATCCATGGATATACAAATGCTGATTGGGCTGTTTTGCCTTTTGATTGGAGATCCACAACCGGGTACTGTATCTTGGTTGGTGGTAATTTGGTTTCTTGGAAGAGTATGAAACAATTTGTGGTAACTAGGCCAAGTGCTGAGTCAGAATATAGAACTATGACTCACACTACTTGTGAACTTGTGTGGTTGAGGAACATGTTAGAAGATTTGGGTTTTTCACATTCTCAGCCTATGAAGTTGATGGGTGACATAGTTGTTTTTTATATTGCCTCCAACCCTGTCTTTCATGAGCGGATGAAGCACATTGAAGTTGATTGCCACTTTGTTCAAGTGCAACTTGTGTAGAAGCTCATTACCATCACTTATGTGAAGTTTGATATGTAGCTTGCTGATTTGTTTACCAAAGCTTTTGAGGATGCTCATGTTAAATTTATTTGTAACAAGTTAGGAGCATATGATATTTATGCTCTAGCTTGAGGGGGAGTGTTGTAGGTTGTTATTATTATTATTATTATTATTATTATTATTATTTAGTATGTTAGTATGTTAATTAGTGAGAGTTAGTAAGAGTATTATTGTCATTAGAATGTATTTGATTTCTATTATAAATAGAGGGAGAGACCTAACTTCAAGTTAGGTTATTCATTTAATCAAAATTCAACAGAATACCAGAATTTTTGGAGATCAAAAGACTCCCTCAAGTTTGATTTGGGAGAAAGCTACGCTTTTGGCTTCTTTTTGGGCTCACTCTTTTGGGGATTTTGAGCGTCTTTTGCTGTCCAATATCCAGAAGGACTGGATGGCAACATCAATGTAAATCTTTTGTATTGCCTGTTTTCCTTTTTTTGTTTTATTTCGGAAAATATCTTATCCTCTTTTTGTGATTGGTTCTTTTTTTCTTTCTTTTTTGTCTTTTCTTGCTTCGATGAATTTTTTATTTTTGGTTATCTAAAAATGAGAAGAAAGAGAGATTCATGAGAAAACATAATGGAATAAGGAAATTATCATTTGTTGAAAATGACTCAAACTAGGGACTAAAACTTTAAGTTCTCCAACAATGTCCATGATGATGATAAATTTGCAGTGGTGAAACTAAAGCAAAACAAATAGCAAGAGGAGGCAACGGGAATAATAAACACCATTTCATGCATTTTCTTTTAGATTCACCTAAAACCTATTTCATTATCTCTTTAATAGAATTACCCATCATATTTCTAAGATTAGTTTTAAATAATGGTTGTGATCGTTACGTAACGCCGTTACATAACGGTTTTTTGGGTTCTTGATACTGTTACACATTGCGAAATCAGTGGGAAGAAAAATCACAGCGGTAGCGGCCATTACGGATCGCAACCATTGCGTAAAGGCCACTAAAGCTGTTACGTTACTGCTACAGGACTGTTATGTCAAAAAAATTATTTTATTTTTGACTTTTTTCTTCTCACTTGTTTTTTCCCCCACTTTCATAAATCATTCTCAATATACTATGTGGCGAGAGGGGAAGAAGATTATAATGAGGATGATAATGATACAAAATTTACTATTTTTTTAAATACTCCCAAATGATGCATTAAGTATTAATTTGAAAATACTAACTTGTTAAAAAAATAATTTATTTTGATAACATTAGAAATTTGATATTTATGTTCTATATTTTTCAACTTCAACTTTTTTTTTTTTCTAGTTGTTGTATATTTGTATTATTTGGATGCCTAATGTGTATAAAATGTTAATGGAGTATATAACGTATATTGTTTTATTAATTTAGCACACATAAGAATTTATCATGCATAAGAACAATGAGGAGTATAAATACACATTTAATTTCTGTCAATCGTGGTTTAAAACAAATGTAAACTTCTTACCCTTACCAAACAACTTAGTTGGTTTAATTGAAGGATCCAAAATACACTAAAACTCCTTAAGAAGGGTTAAAAGCTTAAAACATGCAAATACACTTAATATGCACAAGGTTGTGCATGCTTGAAAAAAATTCACGGCCGTTGCACCCACTTCCCATTATGTAACATTTGCTACTCCCACTTCCTGTTACACACGTTATCGTTACATTACGCTACCCGCTATCGCAATTTAAAAACATGCGGCTAAGAATCCTTGTTTCCATGTATCCTCTCATAAACTTTATTATTATTTCCTACGAGACCATTCATATTTCCTTCTTTGAATATTTTCTCATTTCTCACCATTCTATAATATTATCCATAGCTTCCAAAAACTGCCTCTTAAGGTTTTCAGCTAAGCCTACTTGAGGAGCATAAATGCTAATGACATTTGTTATCTCTTGTCCTAAGACAATCTTAATTTTTATGCCCTACTCTTTTAACAGCTCAATCTACAATACTATCTTTTAGGTCTTTATATACCATGATACCTACCTTATTCTCATCTTTTTCTCTTATGGTGCTGGTGTACTTTTCAAATCCTCACTCTTCAATTTCTGTAGTGTTTCTCTCTTACACTTAGTTCCTTAGAAGGCAAAATGTTAATTTTTCTTCTAATAATTGTTTCAACTACCTTCATGCTTTTATTGAACCCTACTCTTTTGAGCTATCTTATTTATCGCCCCATGTTCAGAATAATGTTAGACCCCTTGCACATTTGACATCAGGCACCTTCAATTGCTTTTGGGTGACG
The DNA here is from genome assembly GCF_029873635.1 of Malania oleifera. NCBI lineage: Eukaryota > Viridiplantae > Streptophyta > Magnoliopsida > Santalales > Ximeniaceae > Malania > Malania oleifera. The sequence goes on along the minus strand of NC_080424.1, from coordinate 24,833,527 downwards.
ATGAAGCCCTTGCCTATTTTCCATTACACCTTGCAAAGTGTTGCTCATAATGGATGCCCCAACTAATAATCAGTAAAACTTTTAGTCATAGATATTTGACAAATTCTATGCTAGTTGTCAGCTACCTATGAAACCCTCCTCCTTTACCCTCACTTGAGACTGGTTGTGTGTGAAAAGAAGTAATGCGCCACAGCATAGGCATAGTTGCCTTCTAATTTACACCTTTTAAAAAGTTAAAAATGCATGGTAATCATATATGCCTTTCAAAAGACGCGTGATGTCTAACTAAGAAAGCAGCCAATATTGGGATCTCTAGAGATCTTCCTTCACTTCCTCCTGCCATGGTTGTCCTATGTAGTTCCCCTTTTCACCTTCTTCACCCATGCAGAAGGTGAAGAATCACCTCAATGATTTGCTACAGATAGGGAATCCTGATAAAGCTCAGTCCGCATGTTTGTATGATGTGCCATGAGGCAACTGAGACTAATGGTCACCTTTGCCTTCATTTCTGGGTGGCGAGGTATCTGTGGAACGATTTGTTTCTTGTTATGGTGATGATTGGGTAGCTCCACAGAGTTTGATTTTTGATGGTGAACTTTTGGGGGTTTTGGGAAGAATAGATGAGGGTTTTGGAGATGTGCAATATATCCTATGTTGTGGATGCTTTGGCTCCAATGGAATGCTAGACTTTTCAAAGACCAGAAGACTTCTCTGATTTTGCTTTGGGAGAAAGTTTTTTTTTTTTTTCTCCTTTTTGGGTCATTCGTTTGGGGTTTTTGTGGGTTGTTCACTCTCAGATATTCAAAGGGATTGGAAAGCAGCTTTGATGTAATTCCCTTTTCCTTTCATGGAGCAAGTCTTATTTTCCCTTCCTTGTATTCTTTTCTGAATGGATTTGTTTTCCTATCTACAGAAGCTTTATTTATCCATGAGGAGGGACCCAGTCATATGATGGTGGCATCAGTGGCTCTTTTTGATCTTCTTCCAGTTGTTTGCACTTGGAGCATAAAAAATTTCAATTTTTTTGCTGATTTTGTATTGAGTATCTTGAGCTTTAGGCTTTTGAATGCAGCACACGAACAGTTACATTTCTTTATTTTTGTTTCAGTAGTATTAGTTCTTCAATTTTAACAGGTTTTAACTTTTAATGGATTGTGTATAATCCCTTTTCTCTGTTTGTGTTTAAGCTCTTCAATGCTGGCTTTGCATTTGACTGTATGTGCATGCAAATTCATACTGAGAATTCCTATTTTGTTTGTGCTTTAACAGGTCTTTCAGAACTTCCATAATTCAAACTGAATTTTTTGGCAAGCGTTACTGAGAATTAAAATATTTTAAAGATGAATCCTTACCTATGCATGCTGGGCTGTGATATTGTTTTGTTTAGTCTTGAAGATCTTTCTACTAGAAAAAAGAATCAAAGTTCTTTTAAAATGTATAATAAATATATTTCCTTTTGTTTCACCAAAGTAAAAATGAATAATTGGGTGAAACATGTGGACCTTTTACATTAGAAGGACCTTTAAAATTCAAAATATGATCTCTTATTTGTCACATAATTTAATTTGTTTTCAGAACTTAAAATCAGGAGAAAAATTAGAATTGGCTTTTTGGAGGCGAAAGAAGGACTTGTGTGTGTGTATATGTGTGTGTGTGTGTGTGTGTGTATAGAGAAAAAAAAAGGGGGGGGGGGGGGAGGGGGAGAGATTTGTTATATCTCTATAGTTTAGATGATGTGTGAGATTGTGACTCTTGATTTACAATGCTTTCCCGACTGCCAACATTTGTAATAGAATCATGAGATTTATTCTTTCATCCTGTTGTTTAGCTTTAGCTTTAGATGTTGCAAATTTTATTTATCTTTTGAAGTGGAATTCTTGCAACCCAAGTTCATTTGAGAGCACTTTTGCTACTGTCTACACAGGTGTAAGTAGTTTGGTGGGTGCAACTCTGTCCACATGGTATTCCAGTCTTTTGATTGCTTCTCTATGGAAATGGGATGGAAAGAGGCACACTACATATCAGCATCTTGCTGAGAGTATCTTTGGTTGGTATTCTCACCTCAATTTAAGTTAATAATTGACTCTTATTCTATTAGTAAAGTAGTAGTATTGGCACGGTATATGGGATGACATGATCGTACTGTAGGTATGGTCATGGTCTTAAGCTTCCACGAAATTGTTGAAGTTTCCATCAAAATTTCCGCTTTCCATCACCCTTGAAATTGAAATGGCTGTCAATTTCCAACTTGAATAATTTCATTGAAATTTGAAAAAATCATCCAAAATTTATTGAAATCTCAAAACTTTAGCGAAACTTGTCAAAATTTTAACTATAGAATGAATTTTCCTTAAAATTCAAATGTGTGATTTAGATGTCAAGTGGAATTTTTATCTTAATTATTTTTTTTTAATTGAAAAAAAAAACGTTGCAAGGATTTTGAAATTACATGAAAATTAAACTTACAACATACTTTTACTTAACCATTCATGTCTAATATCTTGATTTCAAAAAAATTAATAATATTAAATTGATTTATGAATTTTATTTGTATTAGTTGTATATGTTTCATACGCATATTATATCACAAATATATTTTAATACACGTATAATCAATGCTTCAAAAGGCTTAATTGAGGCTCGGCTCAAGGCAAGGCATGCCTAAAACACCTTTGGGCTCAATCCAAAATACCAAATCCCAAAAAGGCTAATGCATTACACACTAAGGCTTACGCATTTGTACAAAAGGCATGCCTTTTTACGTGAGGCTTACGCATTTTGGGTGTGTGATTTTCAAGTGAGATTTGGCTAGAAAATATTAATTCTATGTTTATGTAAAAGGAATGTCATAATATGAGCTGATTTCTAAAACTCTTGAACTTGACCCTTTCCAAAACAATTGAGTTGTATCTTAGATCTTGAAAATTAATTTGAACTTTGCAATGTTATAGCTATCTCTTTTCATGATTTACATACTGATTTTAAGTTAGCAATTTTTTTGAATGGCCAACAAGTAGTTTGCAAATTACATTTGATTTTGACTTTTTTTTTTTAACATTATATTTGAGATTTTCTTAAATTTTTTTTTTTTTTTTAAATATGTAATTTATTTACATATTTTTATCTAAAAATAAAATCTCAAAAGGCTTATGCCCCAACGCCTTGAGGTGTACGCCTCGCCACTTAAGGGTTGGAGCGCCTCTCCTTACGCATTCACCTTTTAAAACATTGCATATTATATTACAACTATTGCACCTTATACACAACTTAGATGCATTTAATTTGTAATATATTTTTCCTAAAACTTTCATTATTATGTCTATTAATCATTTCTAAAGTTTCATAAAACAATTCCATGCTTTATTTCTTGTTACCATTGTTTTTTCAAATCGAAATTGAAATTTACATCAAAATCAAAATCTTTGGCTATTTGAATATTGTGCCTCTGTACATAACAATTTGGTTTGTTAGGTGACATCATGGTCTTAAATTTCCACGAAACTATCGAAATTTCCGTCGAAATTTCCGATTTCCGTCACCTTCGAAATCGAAATGGCAGTCGATTTCCGTCTTGCATAATTTCCGTTGAAATCTCAACAAATCATCCGAAATTTATCAAAACCTCGAAATTTTAGCGAAATTGGTCGAAATATATCGAAACCTCGAGAGTGAAGTGAAATTTCTCTTTTAATTTATTTTATTTATTTTATTGAAACAAAAGGTTATCACAAGTGCTTTTGAAATTATATGAAAAAATAAACTTATAGTAATATTTTATTTAACCATTCATGTCTAAATTATCAATATTTGTATAATAAATAATATTTAAATGATTCATGAATTTCATTTGCATTAACTCAATATGTTTAATGTACATTATCTTACAAACATGTTTGATACACATACTATTTTACAACTTTTCCACCTCATACAAAACATAGATGTATTTAATTTGTAATATATTAGTCTTAAAACTTATATTTTTATGTTTGTTAACCATTTCTAAAGCTTCACAAAGAATTCCATGCTTTATTACTAGTTTCCGTTATTTTTTCAAATCGAAATCGAAATCAACATCGAAATCGAAATTTCCGTCGAAATTTCCGTACTTTTGGAGCTTCGAAATTTGAGTCAAAATCGAAATTTAAGACCTTGGGTGACATCATGTAAAAGAATAATACCTCCCTTTAGAAAGAGAAGCACCTTCATTAGAATCCATTGCTATTGTAGGCATACATCGTGAGAAAATGGAAGTTTTGACTATTTGTGGAAAGGATTTACCTTTTTTTTTTTTTTCATTTTTCTTAAAGAAAATTCGTATCTTATAGTTGTTCCTTGATTGCTGACAATATTGCATATGGATCCTATTTTGAGAGCCTTCCCATTTAGGGTCCTGATGGGTAGATATAGGCTGCTCAAGGTTGACCAACCAGAATATTATCAGTTTCCTTCAATTGTGAGAAGTTGGTGATATTTTCACTGGGTGCTTTTAAAGCAATGTTCTTGGTTACTCTGACTGTGGTAGTCAATATGAACTTCAATCTAGATAGCAAAATTGTAATGCGTGAATTTTTTTGTGTAGTTTTAGAAGATTGATGTGCATTCTATTCAATTGTTTGTGCTGTTTCATTATAATTGTTTCACTTCTACCAAAACATTTTTAGTGGTAATTATTTTTTCTTCATCATAAATATTCATTTCTATTATGCCCAAAAAAGCTTCATGCGCCATAGATGTAGAATGTTCTGGCATTAACTAAAAAGTTTGTTGTTCAATTTTTGTTCTTTTGTTGCTCTATGATTCTTCGTTTTTTTTTTTTTTTTTGGGTTCATGGACAGAAGTTGTTCTCTTTGGTTTTTGAAGGATATTGGGGTTGCTGGTCTATTGCATTTTTCCAGCAGGTAGCTTCTTTAGGCAATAATATTGCCATTCATATTGCTGCAGGCAGCAGTCTTAAGGTTAGTTAATTTGGCTGTGTAGTACTTGTGAATTATAGAAATGAATGGTACCTCTCACATTTCAACTTGGACTTTGTTGTGTCTTTTTTTTTCCCCGCCATTTTGTGCAGGCAGTTTACAAATACTACCACAAGGAGGGTACATTAACCTTGCAGCACTTTATCATTTTCTTTGGGGCCTTTGAACTTTTTCTATCCCAGCTTCCAGATATCCATTCTTTGAGATGGGTAAATGCTTTATGCACTTTCAGCACAATTGGCTTTGCTGGCACGACCATTGGGGTGACAATTTATAATGGTGGGCGTCGGATATGTTTCTTTTTCTGTGTTATTCATTGCACCCAAATGACAACATGTCCTCCCTGCCATTCTTCTTGAAGGAAAAAGAATCGATAGAAATTCAATCAGCTACAGTTTGCAAGGGAGCTCCTCGTATAGGACATTTAAAGCCTTTAATGCTCTTGGGGCAATTGCCTTTTCATTTGGAGATGCAATGCTTCCAGAAATTCAGGCAACTTATTTCCACTTCAGTTTATTTATGGTTAACTTGCAATTTTTTTTTCATATAGATATCTTAATTTGTTGATAGTCAAGGCTCAAGCTACCTTTGCTAAATTAGTAATAGAAGGAATAAACTACTGAACTCCAATTTATATATGACTAACTTGCATCTATTTTGGTCAGATGTCTTTATTTGTTTATAGTCAAGGTTCAAGTCATCTTCACTAAGTTTGGTTGGAGTATAGTACTGAAAGTCTTTTAAAATTTATTACAAAATATCTAATATTTATTATGATTGACCATATATGCTCATTCTTTTGCCAGAGTACATTGCGAGAACCAGCAAAGAAGAATATGTATAGAGGTGTCTCAGCAGCATACAGTCTCATCATTTTGACTTACTGGCAGCTGGCCTTTTGTGGCTATTGGGCATTTGGTTCAGAAGTTCGACCTTACATACTGGCTTCTTTAACTGTTCCTAGATGGACAACTGTTATGGCAAATATTTTTGCTGCGATTCAAATATCAGGATGCTTTCAGGTGATTTTGTTACATTTTTTGAATGAGTAATTAATATTTGCAAAATATTTGTAATCAATTTTATTCCACGTTTTGAATGGATCCCAATCCTGAAAGCATATGTGCACAAATACACACTCAAGTATATTAAAAAATTTATGATACATGATACAACATATGGTACAGTACAATTTTTCTTTGAGGAAATAGATACATATCTAATTAACTCTCCTAATTGAGAAAATTATTCCTCGTTTTTTCCCACAATGAACTTGGCTACTTCCTATGCCTTTACCCTAGTTTTAGAGAGGCCCTGGATTTGGATTTGTACTGGATATGGATAATAAGTAATATAAAATTGTATTGAAATTTGTCCAAATCGACCCAAAGCCCAATCCAAGGTCTGCTCCCAAATGCAGCATTAATAGTATATGATATTGGATAACTAAGGTTATAATTATATTTGTGGCAGGTTTTTCTGATTTTTTCAAACCAAGTTTCTTTTTTTTTTTTTACTCACCATTATGTTAAATTTTTTTGTTTCTAGTAGTATAGAAGTAATTTCTATTTCTACATGTTTCAGAAAGTGAAGGTGCTCCATTAGACACAACTTTGTAGAATTTAAGGAACTTTTGATAATTGACATTTTGATCAAATTATGGTTAGTTCAAGGACAACACTTATAAGTGGCTAATAGTTGTTTTCTTTATATTTTAAGAACTTTTCTTTCCCTTCCCTCATTTTATTCTTTCCCAAGATCTGAGCGTAGGTTGATTTACTTCAATAGACAGAATTGATTTCCTTGAACTGAATATAAACTCTTGATGCTCTCAAAGAACTGTGCATTTTAAAATATCTTTTGGCATCTTATGGTAGGTTTAAATTTCAGTTGGTGAACTAACAATTTAAGTTGGTGGAGCATATACTCAGTATTGTTGCATCATGATTCCAAAGTATTCTAAATTATTGATTTTTTGATGCACTATACTTCCTGATCTGATCAAATAGAGTTTAGATTGTGAATTGTCAAGGAACATTGCGAATATTAGAATTGTCCCTGACTTATATGTTGGAAGACTAGTGTAAACAAGATGCAGAAATTGGTTCAAGGCACATTACAAATGTTGCATCCTTTAAAAGTTTATTCGCACATATGACAATTTGTGTGCAGATCTCGATGGAAATTTTGTTGCTGATGCAAATTTCAATTTTGAATTTAAAATGATGGAAATATGCAGTAGAACATGGAATTCTGTTATGAAAATCTAGTAAATATTAATAGTCTCAGTAATACAAAAGTTTGAATTAAAATATCATAAATAAAATACATCAAGATATAATAACGGTATTACTTATATTCAATTAATATAAATGAAATTCATAAATCAGTTAAATATTATTCATTATACAAATACACATGATTTAGACATTAATGGTCAAATCAAATGTTATAGCTGATATCTAAATTTCATATAATTTTGAAAGCCAGAAAGCTATTCATATCCTTGTAACAATCTTTAGTTTCAATAAGGAAAGAATATAAATTAAGAAAGAAATTTCCCTTGTTAAAATTTCAAAAATTTGACTAAAATTTTGAGATTTTGATGAACTTCAAGTGATTTGTGGAAATTTTGACAGAAGTTTTATAAAATGGAAATTGGCTGCTATGTTGGTTTTGAGGGTGGTGGAAAGTGGAATTTTTGTTGAAATTTAGGGCCGTACTGAAGCCAATATCCACATGCACTGCACGAATGAGGATGGGCCATTGAATACTTGCTAGACAAACAAGGGTGCAATTCTATAAGACTTGTTCTTGCAGTGGACAAAACCTTTTCAATTAGTTGTGTCCATTGGTCAGACTTAGATATGCACAATCTTTTTTTTGAATTATTTACATCACATCACTTGATAAAAATCAATTGCTCCTGTTGAGTTGCTACTTGGATTGAACCATTGGGTGCACTAGGTTGACCTGCAGAGTGGTTGGGTCTGTTATTGGAACAGAACCTGCACTGGTTGTGACTCAATCCATCTGCAGAAATTTAAGTGCCCCACTTGTGCGTTGTGCCAATGCGCAAGAGCAAAAAGCGAAGTGCACCATTACAAGGCCTCATTTAGCGTGTCCACGTACACAAGATGTGTAGATCATCCACGTCTACGAGACATAATTTTCCTCTTCAATTGAGGGACAAATCTCACTGTCTCCTTTTCTTCTTTAAAAACCAAAACCAAGTTTTATTATTGTTATTATTTTCAAAATAAATGAAAATAGTTTTAGTTTTGAATTTTGTTTTTTAAAAATTAGATGCTACAATAATCTTGGAAGCGAGAATAGTTTTCTATTTTTTTTCTCCCCTTTTAATTTCTATTTTTCTTATTTTTAGAAGAATAAAAAAAAAGAAATGTGGGGATTTTTCGGAAGAGGACAGTGAGTATGAAAGCGAGTTTGTTTGTGGCAGTTGTCTTTTATTGGATGAGATTTGTGAAAATATGGATTATAGTTCCAATTCTTTTGACTATCTTGGGGATGTTTCTTATGTGCCTTGCTCACTGCTTAACGGTTTAGAGGATGTTTCTATCTGAGGAGGGGGGTGGGGGTAGAATTGGTTGTGACTAATCAATGTAGGGTTGTATCATTATCTACTCCAATGGAGGACATTCGTGCACAGCATGTTGGTGCTCAAAAAATTGTAGATGATATGGGAGTATGGCTGGCTGATGTGGGAGGAAATGAAGTTCAATTGTATGGTGTTCAAAGAAAAATGATTAAAAGGTAGTGAGAACTAGCAAGATTGCAGAGCTCTATCAATTACAAAGGGAAGGGCTTAAAGAAAGGTTTTTTAAATTAGGGTTTTTGTTAGTTTTTTTTTTTTTTAATTTTGATTTTTTCTTGTTTCCTGCTTTCAGGATCTCTGGTCCTCTTCTTGGTTGTAAATCCGGCTTTTCCATTTCTTAATAAATTTCTTTTGTGATAAAAATAGATTATATGGAAAAACTGAGAAACCTGTAGAAACTGAAAATCAGTGATCACATTGAAAATTTGAAAAATGTGTTCAAATCTTGGTTGTTTCTACTTGAATACAATTAAAACATGTTAAAGAAATATCAGCAAGAAAAGTAGAGATAAAACAGATTAGACGACAATAGTGGTTGAAAACTTGTTGCAAAAAAGTATAAAATAATAATATAATTTCAGCAAAATGGTAGTTTAAAGTTGGGAAAAAGAAAGAAAATTGCAGAAATACTTTGCCAAAAAAAAAAAAATGCAGATCAAAAGGAATGCAGCGAAGAACCCAAACAAAAAGAGAAGCCAGAAATAATAAAGAAATTAGGGTAAACATTGCAGCATAAAATTAGAAAAATTTTAGCAGAGAGCAGCAAACCGAAAAAGAAAAAAACTAATATAAACATTGGGTCAATCTTGTGCCTCTGTAGATTATTATTATTTTTTAAGCAACTCTGCAGCTGCACTGACTATAGGAGTTGTCTGATCTTTAACTTCACAGTCTTGAAGCTTAGCCAACTGGACTTATTATCGATGTTGGGGTGAATCTTGTGCCTCAAACATTGTTGTAGCAAGAAAAGAATTGTATAAAAAACGGGAGAAATAGAGAAGGATTAGAATGATTGTAGCAAAATGAAGTAAGAAAAAAAGAAAAAAAAAAGGAATTTTGTAGCAAAAAAGAGAAGCAGAAAACTGAGGTGGAAAATAAAAGAAAAGAAAAATTGCAGCATCAACTAGCAGAACTGCAGCAAGTCAAAAATTTTGAAGAAAGAAAGGAAAATGATGAGAAAAATTGCACCAACATTGCATCATAAACCAGGAAATTAGTGCTAAAAAAATGAACAAATAGTGAATTAAATTTAAAAAATATGGGTGGGGGTGGGGGATGAAGAAGAACAAAGAGTGAGATAGTGAAGAGAAAGAGGGGCTGGATTGAGAGAGAAGGGGTTGAGTGTGCATGAGATTGAAGAGTATCCTGACTTTATAAAGCCCTTGTTGCAGATGGGTAACATCACAAATGATGCATGCTTCCCCTCTTTAAAAATTGGAATTCTTGTGGTGTTTAAATGAAAAGCACGGTGAAGTCATCTGCTCATTTACAGAGGTAAATGTTTGAAAATGTCCTATGGTTGTCTTCCAGCTTCAATAGAAGCTGTAAGTGGATTCTGTGCCCTCAATAACATTTTCCAAGGAAATATGATCTTTCCTTTGGCAAAGCTACTTTGCCATGAGGTGATACGCAACCAAAGAAGATGAAATCGCCTAGAAGTTGATTTAGTTTTCAAGTTTTAGACTCATTCATTTTCATGATTATGGGGGAGCCATCTTTTTCACAGGCAATAAGCAATTTTCTTTTGTTGAGGATGATGTTTTTCTTTTTTCAAGATAATGGTGAAGAATGCCAATGGGGTTTTTGTTGTTTTCCTTGGAGGAAAGGAGGTGGCTTGCTGCAGAACTCAGAGTGTTCATCTTTACAAAAACTGCTAGTCCAGGGATTAGGAATTTCAGAGCAGCCAACCATTTCTTAATGTTTAGAACGAGGGAAAATCATTTTAGGAGGTTCTTATCTTTAGAGAGATTTCCACATAGAAGCTCTATTCTGTTGTTTTTTGTCCCACATTGGTAGAATAGTTCTACATTGGTATAAAAAGTTGTTTTGAATTTTTTTATTGTTTTTCCCACATTGGTGAGAAGTGTTTTTTGGATTTGAGGTTGAAGTTATATAAAGAGCTCAACTCTCCATTTGTAAAACAGACCTCAAAGTTGTGCTTTGTCAAGAAGTAGTGGATTGATCGTCGGCGCCCGAGGTCGTAGGTAATTCTGTACTGAACCTCGTTAAATTCTTGTCTTGTTCTTTTTACTGTCTTTCATTATTAGTTTCTGCATTTGCTTTAGTTCTTTATATTTTTAATAGCATTAGTTGTAGTATTGGTGTTTGGCACAAGTGGGGTGCCCAACATAACAATTGGTATCAGAGCTAGGTTGAATAGTGTCGATACGGAGGTGTTCCTCTATTAAGATCCTTGATTCCACGTTTGATGCCTAAGAAAGACCTTGTCTAAGCGAGTGCTCAAAGACTTTTGCGACTCAGTCGCTCCCTGGAGGTCAGCTTGGTCAAAGTGGAATTTCGTAGGATAAAACAGAGTAGACACCTGATGATTATGAACATCTGACCACCACTTTATTGTATGGGAAAGATAAAGTTACTTTTGATGCTGTTTGTACTGCATTGATTAGTACTGAATGCAGAAAGAAGGATCAGAGGGTCCATAAGGAAATAACAGAAGCACTAACAATAAGGAGACGTTCTCAAAGTCGTAAGCTTGGAAGGAGGAGTAAATCTCATGGGAGATCTGCTAAAGATGAATGCGCCTTTTGTCGTGAGAGTAGACATTGGAAGAAAGATTGCCCTAAATTACAACAGAAGAATAAGGACAAAGCACATTCTAATGTCAATATTGCCAATGATGATGGAAGTGAGTCAGATTTTTCTCTTGTTGGAACATCTTCGTCACATTATTTTGGTGAGTGAATTTTGGATTCTAGTTGTTCCTATCACATGTGTCCCAATAGGAAATGATTTTCTAATTTTGAAGAATTAGATGGTGGTGTTGTTTTTATGGGAAATGATAATACCTGTAAAATAACTGGAATAGGATCAATACAGTTGAAATGTCAGGATGGAACTATTAAAACTTTGACTGATGTTAGGTATGTTCCAAGCCTAAAGAAAAATCTAATTTCATTGGGTGCCTTAGAATCTAAAGGGTTCACTATCACTTTGAAAGATGGAGCCTTAAAGATTAAATCAGGTGCGCTGGTGGTGATGAAAGGAATAAGGAAATATACTTGTATTATTTACAAGGTAGTACAGTTATTGGCTCAACAGCTGTTGTTTTTGAGAAAGATGTAGGTTTAGATACAACCAGGTTATGACATATGCGATTAGCACATGCAGGAGAAAAATTTTTGCAACAATTAGTTAAGCGAGGTTTGTTAAACGGTACAAAGATGTGCAAACTTGAATTTTGTGAGTATTGCATTTTGGGAAAACAAACTAAAGTGAAATTTGACACTGCAATCTACCAGACTGAAGGTATTTTAGACTACATCCATACAGATGTATAGGGGCCTACAAAAACGGCTTCATTGGGTGGTATAATTGAAAGCACTAATATACTTCAAAACAAATATAAAAGAAATTGAATTGAAGCTCAAGACTTAATTCACCGGATTTCTTCTCTTGATATGAATCAGCAATGCAGAAGTTTGAACTCAGCGAAGATTGATCAGAGGCTCAGAATATCCCAACAATTCTTAGTATGAAAGTGCAAGCAAGAGAGCTTTGAGAGAGAAAAAGCAATTATGGCTTAAGAGCAGATTTTCAATGCTAGGTATTGATTTGATTCAAGAAATCATGTATTTATAGGCTCAAAAAGGTTTAATTTGTGTTGCCCAAGTTACTTGGAGTTTTTCCCAAGTTTATACGAAATTTGGAGCACAAGAAATATAAATTTGAATTTTAAAACTTTTAAAAATATAGCCGTTAATAGTGGTCAGGCACTTGAGGTCTCGGGGTTAGTTGCTTGAGGTTTCAGAAAACTGTAAGATTTTAGCTTTAAAACAAGGTCAAGCACCTGGGCCTAAACTGTCTTTTTAGAATTTGTTCAGGAAATTCTTTAGGCACCTGAGGTTTAATCTTCAGTCGCTTGAACAGTTATAATTTCTATTTTTCAGTTTAGTTTTCTAAAACTCTTAGCCATCTTGCTTTGTTACTTTAAAAAGCTTTTTCCGGGGTTTTAAAATAAGGTCTCTAAGTCCATGACAACCCCTAATGAGCTTCAAAGCATTTCAAAATGATATTTAGTATGAAGTACTTACATAGGTTATCCTAAAGACTTAAACACTCTAAGTTTAAAGTCTTCATATATGTCTTTGTTTTGAATCCTCTTAGACTTGAGCTTAAGTGATCTTTAGGCTTCCATATGCTTGGAACATTTTGGACCTCTTGAGCTTTCTTTTGATCACTTTGAAGATGGAGTGTGGTTTTATGGTACCAGTGATCTTGACCTTCCATTCCTTTGTTCCTTTTGAACTTTTGTCATTCAAGCTTTCCTGAAATATCATCACTTAAACACAACATGTTAAATCAACCTTTATTTGTTATCATCAAAACGAGATTCAAAAGCCATGTTAGGCCAACAATCTCCCCTTTTTGATGATGACAAATAAGGAGCAAAAATGAGAGAACCTTTGATAAGGCTCCCCCTTACAATAAGCATGCATTTTGACAAATATAAAAAATGATGATTAAATATAAGTAAGTTCAAAAACTCAATAAGTCACAATCAAGTATATTACATTATAGCTCATGTCAACATATATGCTTGTAGTCTCATTCTTCTTATGTTCTCATTTTGCTTATAGTCTTGTTCTTCTTATGTTCTCATTTTTCTCATTTACTTGACATATTTGCTATGTTCTCATTTTTCATGGTTGCTCTCTAAAATGCTCTCTTCTCATGTTTGCTCTTCTAAAATATCCCTCCCCCTTTGACATCAGTCAAAAAGAAATGAGGAGCAGGGGCACAAAGAGTCTTAGCACATAAAGAGCATAGTCATAAGCAATGGAGTTACAAGGCAAACTAAAACTAAAACAAACAAAGCAACGTAAGACAATGCCAATACATAGAGAGGATTTTAATAAAACACAAAACAAATCAAGCATCAGCAGCATCATCATCACCAACTTCCTCTTCATCACTTTCCTCACTTCCTTCCTCGGATTCTTCATCAGATGAAACATCACTACGAGGGGCTGAACTAGTGTCCATAGGATCAACACTACGAGATGAGCTAGCCCTATACTGCTCGATGTGAGTGAGGTGCTGATCAAGTGAGGAGACATTCTCCTGAAGGGTTTGAAGACCTGATCGCATATCTCTGCTGAAAGTAGAGAATTCATGATTGAAGGGGATAAACCAAGAGGGAGTGTTAGTTGGGGGTCCTTGGTCTTGTGCTGGAGGAGGAGGAGGAGGAGGAGGAGGTACAGCTGTTGGCTTTTAAGGTCGTCCTCCTTTCAAAAACCAACCCTGATTATGTTTTTCATATCCCATTTGCTTAAGGGTTGTGGAGGTGAAAAGGTCATATCTTGTACATTTGATGAACAATTCAGTAGGTGTGGTAACATTAAGTTGAGCAAAGATAAGGTTCAATACACCACCATGCGGAAGAGTTATACGAGTGGCTTCCAATTTGGCCAACATCCATTTCAAAATTAGGCTAGAGAGATCAAGTTTCTTCCCCTTTAGTAAACACCATAACACAAAGCAATTGACATAGGAAAGATGATCATATGAACTAGCCTTTGGGAGGATGTTGTTGGTGATGATTTCATGAAGTATTTGGGCCTGAAGATTCAACTGTTTATACATAGGTGGATGGCCAAAATAAACGGGTTCTTCTACCATAATCAATGGAAAAAATTCTTCGGGTGTGAAGCCTTGCTCTAGAATCCTAGTTTGAGCAAAGGCTGGACATTCAAATTCACCTGGGGTGATATGCAAAATAAGATTTGTGGAGTTAAGACTATTTTCTTTCCTCTAACCTCAGTGGTTAGGACATTTTCTCCATGGATCATGTTGGCATAAAATTTTTTAACTAAGTTGGGATACAATCCTTTGGATTGATAAACTACGAAATTCTTCCAATCGATATTCCTAAACATAGGTAGGATTTTCGGAAATTCTGAATCGAAGAAGGTGGTGTTGATGACTATACCAAAAATCGGGTCCGTAGAACGGACCGTAGAACGGAGATGAAAATGATATTGAAGCTTCGATTGAGGGGTGACAAGCCATTGTTCGATGTTGTTATCATCCCTTCCGGAAGAAGATCCTCGATTTGTTGTAGTTTTGGTGCGAGGCATCTTTGATTTTTGGAGGATGGAAGAAATTAGCCAAGAGAAACCCTAGAATCCGTGGGAAAAGGTGTAGGAGAAGGATTTTGAGGCTTTGATTCGAGGGATTTTGAGTGAGGAATCAAGGAAGACCAAGAGTTGGAACTTCGAGTGAGTGATGGGGTAGGGTTCAGTAGCCTAGAGTCTAAAGAATTAGGGTTTTTGCGCTTAAAAATATATATTACCTTCGAGTTCAGGTGCCTGAAGATTTGGCTTAGTTGCCTGAAGATTCAGCAGGCAGTAGCACCTCAATCGCCTGAGGTTTGATGGCTCAGGCCCGTGAGCCTCCAAAATACACTGTTTAGGCGCCTGAACTTCCTAACTCAGTCTCTTGAAGTCCTTAAATTTTTAAATTTCTCTTTTTACTCAACCTGAAATCTTCCTAAATCACTTCCCTACTGTGTAACAACCCAAGTTCTCTTCTAATTGATATAAATCTTTCTTCAGGAAGAGGTTTTGTGAAGATATCCGCCCATTGGTCATTATTATTTATAAATTCAAGTAGTATATCTTCTTTTTGAACATGATCTCTTAAAAAGTGGTGTCTTATGTCAATGTGTTTTGTTCTTGAGTGTGATATTGGATTTTTAGAGATGTTTATTGCACTTGTGTTATCACACTTAATTGGTATGGTAGAATATTTTAGATTATAGTCCTTTAATTCTTGTTTCATGTACAAGGTTTGTGCACAACAACTCTCAGCTACTACATACTCAGCTTTAGTTGTGGATAAGGTTATGAAGTTTTGTTTCTTAGAAGACCAAGATACTAGGGATCGTCCTAGGAAGTGACAAGTCCCGCTTGTACTTTATCAATCTTACAGCCTGCATAATCGGCATCCGAATAACTAATCATTTCGAATCCGGTGTTCCTTAGGATACCAAAGTCCTAAATCAATTGTACCTATCAAGTACCGTAGGATTCTTTTAACGACTATTTGATGTGATTCTTTAGGTGCTGATTGAAACCATGCACACATGCATACACTAAACATTATATCCGGCTTACTACCTATTAGGTATAGCAAACTTCCTATCATACCTCTATAATATTTCATATCTACTGGTTTCCCTTTTTCATCTTTATCGAGGCTTATGGAAGTACTCATGGGTACCTATGGGCTTACTACTTTCTATATCGAATTTCTTAAGCATATCTATTTTTAGTGTTCACTTTCCATTCATTCTTGATTTTGACATACTTCTTTTTAAGTGGACAATTAAACTTTATATGTCCCTTATTCCTACATAAGTAGCAAGTAGTGTTTTCATGTATATTTGTAGAGGATACTTGCATAGTATTTTGCTTCTTTTACAAAGTATCCTATAAATAAGTTTTTTTTCCTTTTGTTTTCAATTCCATTATAATCAATTCTTTCTTTATTACTAATCATCCTTTGTTGTAAAACCATCTTTTCAAAATTTTCTTTTCCTCTAGTAAAATTGTAAATGATTTTATCTTTATCTTCAATTTTACTTTTAAGTTCACTTATTTCTAAGTCTTTCTTGCTTTCTCCATTCACTTGTAGTTTTACTAATTCTTGAGACATGTTGTTAATTTTCTTCATTAGATCATCAATATGAGATTCCTTTTCTTTTTCAGCTGTTTTAAAACTTTCTAGTTGATTCTTTAGATTTTCATTTTTTTCTTTCAAGGCTATGTACCTTTTAGATACTTTAATGAACCTATTGTGTAAGGTAAATAGTTCCACTTGGATTTCCTTGTATGAAGGCGTACTATCACATGAATCATTACAAGACTCTCCACTAGATTCTTCCGATGAACTATAATAAGAGTTTACCTTAGCATTGTGTGCCATAAAGCACATGTTGGCAACTTCTTGTTCACTTGATTCATCCTCCAATTCGTTTGAGCTTGTATCGTCCCATGTAACTTTCATTGCCTTCTTTTTCTTCTTTTTGTCTTTCTTCAGCTGTGGACAATTAGGTTTAATGTGTCTGACGTTCTTGCAGTTATAACATGTAGGTGGTTCATTCTTAGTTTCCTTTGTGTTTGTTTCTCCTTTGTTAGTTTTTGATCCTTTAAACTTCTGAGGGAATTTCCTATTCTTCCTGAAAAATTTTCCAAGTCTTTTTGTGATAAAGGCTAGTTCGTCATCATCTAATTCGTTGTCTTCATCTTCATCATTAGAACTTTCTTTTCCAGCCTTAAGGACTATTGATTTCTTCTTTTTATTATTGTTCTTTGAATTTCTTTCATTCATCGCCATCTCATATGTGAGAAGGGATCCGATTAATTCATCAAGGGAGGTATTTTTCAGGTTTCTTCCTTCCGTGATTACTGTGGCCTTAGGTTCCCATATCGGAGGAAGTCCTCTAAGGATTTTTCTAATCATTTCATATGTAGAATAATATTTCCCTAAAGCATTTAAGGAATTTATTATGTGAGTGAACCTAGTATACATGCTAGTGATAGTTTTTTCCGGATTCATCTTAAAGGCCTCATACTCGCTAGTGAGCATGTCGGTTCTACTATCTCTAACATCTATAGTTCTTTCATAGGTTACTTAACTTGTCCCAAATTTCTTTGGCTAACTTACATGTCATGCCCCTATTAAACTCATTTACGTCTAATGCACAATATAGTGCTTTCATGACACTTGAGTTTACTTGCATCATTTATAGTCATTATCGGTCAAGTCTCTTTCTTCTTTAGGAACTTCTTTACCATCTACTAATTTAGTAGGAATGTAGTCACCATGTGTGACAACTTTTTATGCTTTCCAATCCATAGTTTGAATATATTCTCATTCTTTGTTTCCAAAACGTATAGTTTAAACCACAAAAAATAGGCGGTCTAGTTGAGGATTGACCTTCAGCAAAAGGGGATACACCTAGGTGTGTCATTTAGACCTTGATATAACTTCTAATTAAGTTTTGCTATAACTTAGCTCTAATACCAATTGAAAGTTAAGGTGTAGTCGCAAGAGGGGGGGAGGTGAATTAGGTTTATAAAATTCTTTTAAGTCTTTTTACAATCTTAGTAAACACACAAGAATGTTTTGATTTTAAATGCTTAATCAAACCACCAACAACTCACACACAAGCCAAATACCTTTAACAAAAACAATCAACCAATCAACCAAACACACGATACTTAACCAATTGCGAGAGCTGTAGCACTTTCTTATTTCAGCGTTCAAAAAGTCTGTTTAAAGCCCTGTATGAATTAATATTTGTGCGCTTCTTTTAACAAAGATTTTTGCAAACGATTAATCAACGTACTCCCTTTAAGGTTTCCGCAAAAGATTAATCAACGTACTCTCTTAAATTAAAAGTTTTTCTCAATCTTTGTTTTCAGCAACTTGCACTTAGAAACATAATTTATATATGTTGAAAATTTAAAGAGTAAAGAGCAAGAGTGAGACCGAGATTTTTTACGATGTTTGGTTTATCCCCAGCGTACGTCCTCGCCTTTGGCAAGACCACCTAAGGATTCCACTAAACCGTTCCTTTGCGGGCGGAACAAACCGTTTACAATCCCTCCTTTAGGGTGGAGCCCCCTCTCCAAGCAATATCCCACGTTCGGTACAACGATCCAATGACCTGAACCATCAAAAAAATAAGGAATACAAGAGATGCTCTCAGATAGAGTTGGTTAGTACAATTGAAAGCACTAATATACTTCAAAACAAATATCAAAGAAATTGAATTGAAACTCAAGAATTTATTCACCGGATTTCTTCTCTTGATAAGAACTAGCAATTCAGAAGTTTGAACTCAGAGAAGATTGATCAGAGACTTAGAATATCCCAACAATTCTCAGTATGGCTTGAGAGTAGATTTTCAATGCTTGGTACTAATTTGATTCAGAAATCATGTATTTATAGGCTAAAAAAGGTTTAGTTTGTGTTGCCCAAGTTACTTGGAACGTTTCCCAAGTTTATATGAAATTTGGGGCACAAGAAATATAAATTTGAATTTTAAAACTTTTAAAAAATATAGTCGTTAATAGTGGTCAGGCGCCTGAGGTCTCGGGGTCAGTCTCTTGAGGTTTTAGAAAACTGTGAGATTTTAGCTTTAAAACAGGGTCAGGCGCCTGAGGTTACCAGGGTCAGGCGCCTGAGGTTACCAGGGTCAGGCGCCTGGGCTTACACTGCCTCTTCAGAATTTGTTCAGGAAATTCTTTAGGCGCCTGAGGTTTAATCTTCAGTCACTTGAACATTTATAATTTCTGTTTTTCAGTTTAGTTTTCAAAAGCTCTTAGCTATCTTGCTTTGTTTCTTTAAAAAGCTTTTTCCGGGGTTTTAAAATAAAGTCTCTAAGTCCATGACCACCCCTAATGAGCTTCAAAGCATTTTAAAATGATATTTAGTATGAAGTACTTACATAGGTTATCTTAAAGACTTTAAACACTCTAAGCTTGAAGTCTTCATATATGTCTTTGCTTTGAATCCTCTTAGACTTTAGCTTGAGTCATCTTTAGGGTTCCATATGCTTTGAACATTTTGGACCTCTTGAGCTTTCTTTTGATCACTTTGAAGATGGAGTGTGGTTTTATGGTACTAGTGATCTTGAACTTCCATTCTTTTGTTCCTTTTGAACTTTTGTCATTCAAGCTTTCTTGAAATATCATCACTTAAACACAACATGTTAAATCAACCTTTGTTTGTTATCATCAAAACGATATTCGAAAGCCATGTTCGGCCAACATCTAGTCCTCCTTCTCGTTTTAGGCCAAGTATTGTGCATCAAAGACGCTGCCCACTGCCTCTTCCTTCCTTTGAACTGCCACTCGATCCTGTCTTGCATGAGCCCCACCGGTGTACTAGGGTTTCCCAACCCCTAGATTGGAATGGTTTTTCTTCTTCCGCTCTTTAGGCTACTCTTAATACTACTTCTGTGCCTAAGTCTTATTCTCAGGCTTCTACTCAAGAGTGTTGGTGCCAAGCTATGCAAGACGAACTTCAGGATCTTTAGGACAATCAAACTCTGGACATTGTCCTTTGTCCTGGTGGAGTTAAGCTCATTGGGTGCAAATGGGTCTACGCCATCAAGCTACGTGCTGATGGCTTTATCGAAAGACATAAAGCTCGTCTGGTGGCACTTGGGAATCAGCAGGAGTATGGGGTTGATTATGAGGAAACATGCCCTCCTGTGGCCAAAATGACTACTGTTCACACTGTTATGACCATTGCTGTTTCGAAAGGATGGTCGTTTCGCCAGATGGATGTGAAGAATGCATTTTTACATGGTGATCTAAAGGAAGAAATATTTATGTCTCCTCCTCTTGGCTTGTTTTCTTCCTCTTCTGTTGAGGTTTGTCGCTTGAAGCGGTCTCTGTATGGTTTGAAACAGGCATCATGGGCATGGTTTGAGAAGTTTCATATGTCTCTATTGGATTTCACTTTTACTTAAGAGTCAATATGACTCCTCTCTATTCTTTCGCAAGACACCCCTTGGGATCGTTATACTTCTTGTGTATGTCAATGATATTGTGATTAGAGGATTTGATCTCCAGTTAATTAAACAGCTCCAACAGCGCCTCAAATCTTCGTTTCATATGAAAGATCTGGTCCACTGCAATATTTTCTTAGGCTTGAGGTTCAACGTTGTCCGAATGGCACGCTCTTACATCAGCATAAGTATACCCAAGAACTTCTTTCCTTAGCTGGCCTTCAAGATGGTAATTAGGTTCTTACACCTATTGAGGTCAATTTGAAGATGCATCAGGCGGATGGTGATCCTTTATCTGATCCTTTGATGTATCGGCAGCTAGTGGGTAGTTTAAATTATTTGACCATTACTCGACCTGATGTCTCATTTGCTATTCAGCAGGTCTGTCAGTTTATGTAGGCTCCATGCCAGACATATTTGGCCTTTGTCCGTCGTCTTCTTCAATATTTCAAAGGGACATATGGTCGCGGCTTATTCTTCCCTTCCGGTAATTCTTTACAGTTGGAGGGTTTTAGCAATGTCGACTAGGCTGGTTGTGTGGATACTCATTGCTCTGCTACGGGTTGGTGTATGTTTCTTGGTGATGCCCTCATTTCTTGGAAAAGTAAGAAGTAGGCTCGTGTCTCGAAGTCATCCACCGAGTTTGAATATCAGGCTATGTCGGCTGCCTGTTCTGAAATCGTATGGTTTCGAGGGTTGTTGGGCAAACTTAGTGTTCGGTAGCTTACTCCTACTCTTCTTCATGCTGATAATACCAGTGCTATTCAGATTGCTGCCAATCCCGTTTTTCATAAGCGCACCAAACATATTGAGGCGGATTGTCATTCCATTCTTGAAGCCTTTGCTTGTCAAGAGATTACTCTTCCACACTTTTGCACTGAATACCAAATCGCTGATATTTTCACCAAGGCTCTCTCTCGTCCTCGCCATCAGTTTCTGCTTGAAAAATTGATGCTTCTCAATTGCCCAACATCAATTTGAGGGGGGGTGGATGTTAGCAGAATTGTATGTGCTGGCCTAGTCTATTAAGGCAGCATATATTCTAACTTATTGAGTCTAGCCATGTATAGAAGAGTATATTGTATATAGGCATATAATTGATAGGCATTTATTTGCAGCATATATTGTACCTTATTTAGTCTAGCCATATATAGAAGAGTATATTGTATATAGGCATATAATTGATAGGTGTTTATTCTTACCTTGTATAGTACGATGTAATGGCTGATTTTCAGCTTTGTAATGAGCCCAACATTTTCTATTTAAAGGGAGCAACTCTCATAGGAGGTTATTCAGAGCAAAACCCTCTTCTTGACATGTGAATGATTAAATTTTTATTTTTCATTGGATATTGCATGCTGTGTTTTCTTACATATAGTACTCTGCATATATGAAGGAATCTCATGACTCAAACCTTCAATTAGTGAGAGCATATCAATGTTAGTTAAGTTGCATAATGGATAAGTGTTTGAACTAGCAGTCTTATTTACTAGCCGAGTACGTCCCACACAAATTTTATCTCTTGAAAGTGTTTCTCCCACTGCATGACACCATTAAATGCCTCGGTCCATATCCTTCTCCAATTGTTTAGAGTTAAAACCTTTTCAATTCTTGAAGGCAACTTCCACAATCACATAGGTAGGCCTATCTAAGCATCCCCATAATTAGACATAAAAAAAGTCATGGGCTTATACAGTGCATATAACTAACCCTACTTTGGCACGCAATGTACCGAATATCTCACTTTGGGATGACATTTATTGTGGTGTTTGCATCCAGTTATGTGGTGTACCATCACTTATGTCATGTTTGATTTGCCGAATGGAATGGGATAGGAAAGGAATGGAATGAAAATTTGATTGTAGAGCATTATGAAATCAAGTGATGAATCTGATTCCATTACCCCTGATTCCATTCCAATCCTACGTACCTAACATGCAGTTAGTGCACTCAAAGTCATGAATTTTTCATGAATAAAGCCAAAGTTCCATCATTGTTGGTTATTAGATAGGCTTAGCTATTATCTTTCCTTGCAAGTCCTATGTTGGTGGATCTTCTAAACTTCAGACCAGTGTAACAAATCAACCATTATAACCCCATTATAAACATGACCATAAGCTCTTGCCAAAGTCGCTTCATTATTAGTTATCAGACTGTAGAGAAATTGGTGACATGGGCTTTGGCCATATGAGAATTTCAATAACGAACTCCTAAGCCATCCTGCTTCGCAGCTTGTAGTCGCTAATGTCATGAACTCAACAACTAAAGTAGAATCAGTTATGCATGATTGCCCTTGGAAGTAAAAGATACGGTTCGTCCATCAATAGTGAAAATTCACCCTTTAGTGGACATGTTATCTTTTTGATTAGTAATAGCATTCATAACCTTCTAGAATTGTTGGATACCCATTATAACACTTGCCATAATGCATTCTTAAGTATTTAACATCATCATGTACTGAATACCAATATATTTTATCAAGATTACTAGTATACTTAATAAGCTTGCCAACCACAAAAGCAATATCGACTCTAGTACTAGTACTTTTAACAACCAATTATCCTAGAAAATACATTGCAATATTGCTCAATCACTATTAGGTAATAATTCCATGCTTGAATCATGAGTAGAAACTAGTGTCCTATTAAAAAATATGCTTGAATCATGAGTAGAAACTAGTGTCCTATTAAAAAATAATCATATTGTTCAAGCATATTTTCAGTATAGTGAGATTGAGTTAGTGTCAACAATTATTATTATAGAAAAAAAAAATTTATTGATAGATTAAGAATGTACAAACTGGAGTATAAGATATCTTCTTAAAAAACTCTGGGTTACCCCAGAAAAAAGCAAAAGAAAAAGAACCAAAAGGCACGAAAAACAACCCAGAAAAATCAGCACGCCTTTACAAGTCAACAAGGAATGCCAATTGTACTGAATATCCAAGAACACACCCCTTTGAAGTTCCTGTTTCCCACACACTAAAGAGAAGCCAAATAATGAGTCTTCTCCCAAACCAACAGAAATGGCAACTTCTTCCCTGAGAAAATACACATGTTATGATCCATTCACAGGCCCCAAAATACTGCAAAGAAAGCACATTTCCATAATGCTTTTCCTTCCTTTTTTCCTACCTAATCCGACAAAAGAAATTGCCAAATACTTCTCCCCTGCCTCTGGACAAACCCAACATTCTCCAAGATAATTGAATAACTTGTTGCATACCCTGCAGGAAAAATCACAATGCATGAAAAGATGCAGAGCAGATTCTGAGCAGTTAAACCTGAGCATACTAACCCTTAGAGAGAGAGCTTTCGAAGGCCTCCTAATCAGCAACAAGTTATTAGTGTTGATCCTATTGAGCACAATCAACCAGAGAAAAGCTTTGATTTTAAGGGGATGACTTTGGCCTTCCAAATAGTTTTATGGAGAGGAAAGGAAAAATTGGTACTAGTCAAGAACTTACAAAAAGATTTGCATGAATAAAACCTTAAGGGATCTGAAGACCAAGATAGACTATTAGCTTCCAAAGAGAACCAAAAGTTATTCAATAAGCTAAGAAAGGATGACCCTTCCGTCTCCCTATCACTCAAGGACCTTCAAAAGTGAAAATACCAAGAAGGTAAAGGGCTGCCTGCATCTAGAATAAATCATTCCTTATGATTTTATTCCCTAAAATGACATTTGCTGCATTGATGTCTCTTATGTCAAAGTTTCAAGAAAAAATTGTTAGCAGATTCTATTTGTCATAAGTTAAGAGTCATCTATTATCAGATATTTATATCAACAGCATATAAACAAATAACTGTTTCTTTCGTTGGAAGACTTACAGCTGGATTGGTTGGCTCTACTTCATTGAGTTGCTTTTCTTTTTTTCTTTTTTTTTGTCTTTTTTCTTTTTTCCCCTGTGATTGTGTACCTGGTTTTCTTTTTGTAAAGAGAGAGGAATTTTGTTCTCTTTTTTTGATTTTCCTTTTTTGATTTATCTTCTTTTCTCTTTTATTGCAATTTTTTCTTTATAAAAGAAATATATATAAACAAATAAGTTCCACTTTCATCATTAGAAAATCTACTGTACACATTACACACTTTGTTCATTAATGGTAAAACTATGAGATGAAGCTACATCATTAAACTTTTGATGTCATTTTTAGGAGCTTGTTTAAGGCCATAGAAGGACCTAACCAATTGCATACACACATTTTGTTCATTAATGGTAAAACTATGAGATGAAGCAGCATCATTAAACTTTTGATGTCATTTTTAGGAGCTTTTAAGGCCAGAAAAGGACCTAATCAATTTGTACTCCTTGCTCTTGTCCATGTACTATAAGCCCATTTTTGTTCCATGTTAATTTCTACCACTGCACCATTTAGGAATGCTGTTTTGACCTCAATTGGTGAGTTTCAAGATTGTAAATTGAAGCTGATGCTGGTAAGGTTCTAATATTAGTCATTTTAGCAACTAAAAGCATAAGTATCAAAGCCAGCATATTCCTTCCTTTTTTTTTATGGCCTTGGTTACCAATCTATCATTTTGTTTTTCAACAGTTCCTTTGGTTGCCAATTGAACATTGTGTTTCTCAATAGTTCCATTAATTCTTTTCCTTCTTTTTAGATGCACATTTACATCCGATTGGCTTGGTCCAGGTATAATATACTAATATCTAAGTATTAGTGCCTGTTTTTAAAGCATCTACCTATGATCTCTTTTAAGGTCTTTGAATTGGATTCAATGACAATGACAGAAGAAATTTTTGAAATTATACTTTTTACTAATGTTTACCACCATGAACAGTCATATCTAGTTGATAGGATTTTTAAATTGCTCCTATGTTTCTGAACTTCCATAGGAACTTCTTTAAATGTTGTTTAATGCTAAGTTCCTAAGCTTCTTTGATTTGGGAAAGAAGAAAGTCATGTGTCATCGAAGATAGAATCTTCATACTTAGTTACCTTATTTATTTCAATTGAGTCATTAGCCTATATAACAGTGAACCTGTATGAGTTGCATGTGCATATCCAAGAAATATGCACTCTATTTCTTTTCTTTTTTTTTTTTTTTTTTTTTATCCAAGTTTCTTCTTTTTAGTCTTTACACTTGTATTACCTTGAACCTTTTAAGTAACTAAGATTTGGCTTTTTCTCTTCCAAGCTTCATGCAGAGTTAGCGGATTTTCTTTTAGCAAAAACTCCAAAAAATGTGTGTTTGGCTCGAACTAAAACACATGCAATATGCCATTTCTATAAGCTCAATGTCACTCTTTGAGCTTACTAGCACTATTAATCCAATTTCACCCCACAAAGGAGTAACCATTTTGATGCCAACTGTCACGAGCTGGAAAATATCCTTATACCCATATCTCGGATCACCTTTGCCTTGGTCTTCTCAGATATCACAATGGAAGCATGTCTATGAGGCAATACGACTCTACGAAGTCCTGCCTTGCCATAGTCATCCAATGTATAAAAAATACTCATAGATCCATTTAGTGGTCTGAGCTTAGTTGATAGGGTAACTCTTCTTCCAACTAGAATGGTCATTAAGCAAACATATCCTGAATGCTAATGGGTTCATGCTCGTTCGCAGGCATTAACGATCACTCTAGCTCCCACAGCACAACACTTGAGTAAATATGTTTGCTGCTGAACTTTCATGGTTTGAATCCATGTGTAAAGTGGGATACTACGTTACATGCAGTGCATATGAAGATACTATGGCACTCAGTATAGCCCAATTGAAACAAGAAGGCAGCACAAGGTGGTAATCTGGGGAACCTAGCTGGAACAATGCTCAATCTTTCACCAAGGGGGGTGTGAGATAACACTCCATAAGGCTTCCAATTTGACATGGAAGCTCCTAGCACCTCTAATGGATGCGAGGAACTGCCCGTTCTTAGGATGCTTCTTTAGTGCCCATTGTAGCACTGGGGGTGGTAGGCAGCTCACCATGTGTTCTCCCCATACAAAGCTTTTTCTGCCATCCTCACTTTGGCAATAGGAAACTTCAATATCTCTAAGGAGTCATCTGCCACTTATTTACAAGAATTTCATAAAAAATATATATATACAAAAATTCTATTTGGTCATATTGCCACTGGAGGTATGTTAATGACACCTTGACCAAATCAATGGTTCATAATGTGATTCATTCATGATACATCCATTGATGCCTCTCCAAGGCTTCTGTCATGGGATTCTTATGCAAGTTTTGGATGAAGGAACATGAGACCATAACACCATGCTTACTAAGTGAGCTACTAGACACTAAAGCATACATCATCCAAAGTTAGTCTTGCTGGAGATGAATTCAAGTCCACAAATCTCATGCCTTGAATTAGAATGCTTAAAAAATTTACAATGCAGAAAATACTCCCATTATAAACCTTTTGAATAGATTCTTGTTATTGCACATATGCCTTGTGGCACTGCAGTCCATCCACCAAGATATGTTATCTTCGAGGATGTTATCCTATTTAGCCTTGAATATCATCGTGCTAATTCTTTTTTGGAGCATATTCATCTTTCTTCGTCCAAAATTGACTGTTTCTTGTATTGTCTCGGTTTGCTATGGGGAAAATAAGTGCCTTTCTTTTTCTTATTTTTGTTTTGAACTATGGCTAGATGATTGAACCTTTTCTTGGTTCCTTTCTGAAGTGTTGGCCACATTTTCTTCCTTCACCATGAGGACCTTAGACTTGCCATTTCTGTCAACATGTTTGCAATATTCCTCCTCAAATTGTAGGTATAGCATTTAGCTTACTCGAGAGTTGTATCTTTCTCGTGTTTAGAATTTCTTTGAATGTGTCTTTCCAAGTAGGTGGGAGTGGGTTCACAATGAAAATGTTCATTTGATTTTGCTTAAGGTAATATTTTTTTTTTTAAATTTCATAAAATTAGTAAAATCCCCTCATAGTTTGTTGATAGGTGTCAAAAAGATTGTTGTAAATCTCAAAACAACAATTTAAATGTGTTGATGAAATAAAAAGAACTTAGGTTTAAAGCAAGAGAAAGGAGAAAGAAGGAGAAAATGGAGGAGTTAACTAGCATAGATAATCTTATTTTATTTTCTCTCAAACCATACCCCATTTGATTAGTAAAGTGCATATGACAAAAATATACACCCCCCACCCACACACAGTAAACACAAAATAACCTATGCCTCTCAATCACTCCCTCTCAAGTTGCCTCTAGCTAGAAGTGCATAAATATCAACCAATCCCATATTTTTGCAAAAATTAGACAAAGCATCTTGAAATAAATCTTTTTTTTTTTTTTTAATATATCTCATAGTGTTGTGAATATGAACTCGGAAATTCCACAGCAGAATATAAACGTAGTAATAATGAAGAACAAGTAAAGAACAAACACACAATATATCTGAAAGCAAAGTAACAACATGAAGATTTACATGGTTCTGCAATGCCTACATTCACGGGAGTAATCGACAAAGATTTTCACTATAAGAATGTCAAAGAACACAATACAAACCAATACAATGATCTTCCACACTCAAAATATACCCAGAAAGGTATATTTATAAATACTTCGGAGGTTTTCCTTTAAACACCCAACCTTATTAACGTTCACATTCAAATTTTGAAATCAGCCTCGCTGCCCTGAGCCAATCAGTTGACTAATTCAGGCAAAATGTAATTGTCTGCATTCTGGATTAATCAGTCGACTGTTTACTACTGCTTCTCTGCACAAGTGATTTCAACTATGTTTTCATTCTTTGTTTATGTACTCCATCAAGTATATGAACCACAAAAACACAACAATCTCTACCTTGGCGAGTATACGCCCCTTAGGAGAATTTGAAAACATATCTCGTTGCTCCACCTTGACCTTGGAACGTTTGGTTGGGTTCGTCTCCCTTCTAGCACTTGGAGACATGAATTAAGTCCAAGCAATGCTTGAACTTTTCAGTTGTAACCGGTTTTGTCAAAATGTCCATTGCGTTTTCAGATGTGTGAACCTTCTTTAATATAAGTTCACCTGAAGTAATCAATTCCCAGACTCTGTGGAACCTTACATCAATATGCTTGGTTCTAGCATGATACACTTGATTTTTCGCTAAGTAGATAGCGCTCTGGCTGTCACAACGTAGCACAACCCCATTTTGCTGTATACCCAGTTCTTTGACCAAACCGGTAAGCCATAAGGCTTCTTTTGTAGTTTCGGCAACTACCATGTATTTAGATTCAGTTATAGACAATGCCACCAAGGATTGTATCATAGACCTCCAACATATAGGTCCTCCCATAAGGGTAAAAACATAACCCCTTGTTGACCTTCTATTATCCATATTCCCTACATAATCAGCATCAACAAATCCTACAACTGATGGACTATCTTGTTGCTTGCCGAACATGATGCCATAACTAGAAGTACCCTGTAAGTATCTGAAAATCCAGTTGACGCCTTCCTAGTACTGTCTACCCAGATTAGAAAGAAACTTACTCACCACACTCACTGCATGTGCCATGTCTAGTCTTGTACATACTATGACATACATCAAACTTCTCACGGCACTAGCATAGGACCTTATGTCTCAGATATCATCATCCGTATTTGGGCATTCAGTAGTAGACAACTTAAAATGACTTGCTAGAAGTGTACATACCGGTTTATCATCAGTCATGTTGAACCTTTCTAACACCTT
Organism: Malania oleifera; assembly: GCF_029873635.1. NCBI lineage: Eukaryota > Viridiplantae > Streptophyta > Magnoliopsida > Santalales > Ximeniaceae > Malania > Malania oleifera. The sequence goes on along the minus strand of NC_080424.1, from coordinate 24,804,507 downwards.
TTCCACACAACCATCCTGAGATAACCACAACCTCCCTACAATTCTGTTCCGGCAAATCTCCATCCCAAGTATCTTCTTTGTTGGACCAAGATCTTTCATGTCAAACTCTTTATGCAATAGATCCTTTAATTGATTTACCTCAGTTAAATCTTTTGCAGCTATTAACATGTTATTGACATACAACAATAAGAAAATAAGAGAATCATTGTCGAACTTACTCACATACATGCAGCAGTCATATTCACATCTTCTGTAGCCAATCTTGATCCAATAGGAATCAAATTTTTTGTACCATTGCCTTGAAGACTCTTTCAGCCCGTTAAGAGATTTCTTCAACTTGCAAACTAAGTGTTCTTACCCTGATTCACTGAATTCCTACAGCTATACCATATAAATCCATTCCTCCAAATCACCATGAAGAAATCCCGTCTTCACATCCATTTGTTCCAAATGCAGATCGTAATGAGCTACTAACCCCAACACTGCCCTGATAGAAGTGTTTCAGACCACAGGTGAAAAGATTTCATCATAATCTATTCCCTTTTTCTGTGAGTACCTTTTTGCCACTAACCGTGCCTTGAATTTTTCTCCTTCCTTTTCTGAAATTGCTTCTTTCTTCCTATATATCCATTTGCAACTTATCAACCTCTTCCCATTTGGAAGCTCCACCAGCTCCCAAGTTTGATTCTTATGCAACGATTTCATTTCCTCAATCATAACACCCATCCACTTACTTTTCTCTTGGCCGTGCACTACCTTTGGAAAAGTAACTGGATCATTACAATTGGTAATGAAAGTATAAAATACTAACTCTTCAAACCCATACCTTGGCGGTGGTCAGATAGTGCGTCTGGATCTCCGTATAAGAATATTGTTGACTTGCTGGTTTCCTGAGTTAGAACTCCCTGCAACCGGAGGAACAAGATCATTATCGTTGTCCTGAGTTTCTAATTACACCTGCACAACATGTTTGTCTCTACTCCAGTTTTCTTGCTCCTGTTTCTCTTTATCATCAACTTGATTACGCTTCACCATAGCCTTCTCATCGAAAATTACGTCCTTATTGATCACCACCTTGTTTGCCATTGGATCCCACAATTTGAACCCCTTCACACCCTTTTGATATCTCAAAAAGATGCCGCATCTAGACTTTGCATCAAACTTCGATCTCTCCTCACTAAACATGTGAACATAGGCTAGACAACTGAATACCTTCAATCCAAAATAGTCTACTGCATTTTCCGTCCATACCTCTTCTGCCACTTTCCCTTCCAGTGATGCCTTTGGAGATCAGTTTACCAAGAAACAAGCCATATTAACTGTCTCTACTCAAAAGTCCTTTGGTAGCCCTGCACTAAGCTTGAGACACCGAACTTTTCAGTTAGAATTCGGTTCATCCTTTCAGCCACACCATTTTGCTGAGGTGTCTGGCGAATAGCAAAATGTCTCTTAATGTCCTGCTACTCACAAAACTCTATGAACCTAGAATCAGCATATTCGGTCCCATTGTCTGACCTGAGACATTTGATTCTCCTCCCCTTCTAGTTTTTCATTTCAACTTTCCATAATTTAAACATGGCAAACGTATCAGACTTGTGCCGTATGAAGTATACCCAGACTTTCCGTGAGTAGTCGTCAACAAAACTCACAAAATAAACATGTCCACCTTTTGATGCTACTCTAACCGGCCCCCAAACATTAGAATGTATGTAATCAAGAATACCTTCCATCTTGTGAATAGCTGGTTTTAATTTTGCTCTATTTTGTTTCCCAAGAACACAAAACTTGTAAAAATTCAGCTTACATGTTGCCATACCTTTCAAGAGTTTTCTCTTGTGAAGTTCTTTCATACCATGCTCTCCTATATGTCCAAGCTGCATATGCCACAAAACGCTCTCATCAAATTTAGTATCTATGACTACAGTTCCACCTACAATTGTAGTTCCCTGCAATGTATAAATATTACCATCTAACTTTTTCCCTTTCATCACCGTCAGATTTCCTTTGCACACTTTCATAATCCCACCTTCGAACTTGCAGTTGAATCCATTACAATCCAAGGTGCCAAGTGAGATTAGACTCTTTCGTAGATATGGCATGTGTCTTACATTACTCAAGGTTCTTATAACACCATCAAACATTTTTATTCTAACACTTCCTATGCCAATGATCTTATATGAGATATCATTGTCCATAAGAATTGAACCTGAATTTACCAACCTATAAGTGCTGAACCACTCCTTATTTAGAGTCATATGGTAAGAACATGCCGTGTCTAGGATCCATGAGTTCGTGAGGCAATTCGACCCCGATGAAGCTGAAAGTACATCACCATCACTGCAAACTGAATTTCCCTCTTGAACTATATTCGTTGATTTTGAAGTCTCTTCATGCTTTTCAGCATTTCCTTTCTTTCAATCCGGACACTCCAGTTTAATGTGCTCCTTTTTACTGCACTTATAATGTCGAATATTCTTTTTCTTCTTGGATTGAGTTTGATATTTTTGACTAAATCAATTTCTGAATTTTCCTCTCCCACGATCATTGTTAGCTTTGACCATAAGTCCTTCTCCGTGTGAATTATCATCGTAGAATTTCATCCTTTGATGAAACCCCCAACAAGGCACTTGTCACCTCTTCCAAGTTTAGGGTCTCTTTTCCCCATGTAAGAGTGGTAACTAGATTCTCTTATGTGTGAGTTGTTGGCAAGGAATTCAGTAGCATCAACGTCTTATCATCCTCTTCAAATTTCACATCAACCCACATTAAATCACTTATGATTTGATTAAATGTGTTGATGTGTTGATTCAGGTTCGAACCATCAACCATCTTAAGCCAATAAAGGCGCTGCTTAAGAAATAATTTGTTGGTAAGGGATTTGGAGCATGGTTCGAAATCGCGGTCGCGGGTGTCGCGAGACGCGGGAGATGCAGGTGTTACATAACGGGAAGCGGGCATAACGGTTGTGAATTTTTTTCATGCATGCACAACTATGCCAAAATTGAAAAATAAGCACGAAATCCATTAATACATGATTTTTAATGAATTTTAAAGGTCTTCATTCAACCTACAAATATTTTTTAATAGGCATTATGATTTTTATATTAATTTTAGTGCTTTGTTTACAAAAAAAAAAACATATTTTTTTATAGTTTACATTACTTTAATAAGTAAAAAGATGTAGAAATGTAATTAAAATGAAGAATCAATTAATTAAAGACATAAAGTTACTAAATTGTAGATCTAATATTAAATTATTAATTGTCAAGGTTCTAACTCTCTAAGAGTTTAAGTAACTCTATAAATTTTATATTTTAAAAATTTTATACTAATTTTTTATTTTAATTAATAAATTCTACTTATACAATCATTACTAATTTACAATTGTTAATTTATATTCTAATTAAATAATAAATAAACTAAATTTATATATTAATTATATTTTTAAACTAAAATAGTGAAATTATAAAACAAACTGAAATTTACAATTTATATACTAATTAAATAAACTTAAATTTATAATTTATATAAAGTATAAATTGAAATTATAAAACAAACTAAATTTATAATTGAAATTGACAATTTATATACGAATTAAATAAACTGGAATTTACAGTTTTTATACTAATTAAACAATTTGAAATTTAAAACAAACTAAAATTTACAATTTATATAAAGTATATATTGAAATTATAAAACAAAATTATTAAGGAAGAAGGCTTGAAGTAACTTACCGTCTTAGTGTCTTACTCTTACCCACACGGCACACCCAACTCCCACGGAAGCTACGATCTGCGAGCTTGCTGCCTGTGAGAGAGACGATTGGACAAAGGACTGAGGAGGCTGCGACCTGCGAGCCTGCTACCTGCGAAAGAGACGATTGGACGAAGGACTGAGGGAGACGATCAAACGAATGACGGAGGAGAAGGACTGAGGGAGACGAAGCTGATTTTTGGGATTTTAGGGTTTTTGAAGCTTCAGATCAGTAGATCGAAGTTGTACGAAGGAAGGAGACGAAGACTCGAAGAGTGATTCAAGTGAAGAGGGAGCTCAGACGACAGATCTAAGGGTTCGAAGGCTCGAGCTGCTCTTTGGTTCTTTAGAGGCTTCAAATGATGCGATCAGATGAAGGAGAGACGCACAAATGGAGCAGATTCGAGGAGATAAGGTACGCTGGAAGGGGGCTGTCGGTCGTAACGTGTCGTAATTGACGTTACGTGCCGTAACGTAAGTGTAATGGCCGTTACGGGCCATTATGTTTCCGTAACGGCCGTTACCCATGTGAATTTCCTACTCACCGCTAATGCGACCTGTAACGGTATCAGCCACCTATTTTTCTGTTACGTAACGGTCGTCACGCTATGTAACGACCGTTATTTAATACCATGATTTGGGCATATATCGGCTTTCAAGCTTTTGCCAAACAGCCGCAGGAGAATCTTCCTCCATGACATGATAGAGTACTTGGTCGGCCAAACATAATTGTATTATAGCAACAACCTTTGCCTCTAATTCTCTCCAACTAACCTCATCCATACCTTCCGGTTGAACACCATATAAGGCCTTCACTATCCCTTGCTGCACAAGCAAATTCTTCACTCTCCTCTGCCGCAAACCGAAGTTTTCAGTTCCATCAAATTTGACAACATAAAATTTTGCAGATGAAGTGCCCGATGCCATAACAACAATGCTCTAATACCAATTGTTGTGAATATGAAATTGGAAATTGTACAACGGAATATAAACGCGGCAATAATGAAGAACAAGTAAAGAACAAACACGCAAATATATCTAAAAGAAAAGAAACAACACGAAGATTTACGTGGTTCGGCAATGCCTACATCCACAAGAGCAATCGACAAAGGTTTTCACTATGAGAATGTCAAAGAATACAATACAATCCAATACAATGATCTTTACACTCAAAATATACCCAGAATTGTATATTTATAAACTCTTCGAAGGTTTTCCTCCAAACACCCAACCATATTAACGTTCACATTCAAATTTCGAAATAGTCTCACTGTCCTGAGCCAATCAGTCGACTAATTCAAGCAGAATGTAATTGTCTGCATTCTAGATTAATCAGTCGACTAATTTGGCCAATCAGTCGACAGTTTACTGTTGCTCCTTTGCACAAGTGATTTCAATTATATTTTATTTTTTTGTTTATGTACTCCATCAAGTATATGAGCCACAAAACACAACACAGATGATTAGCTGAGTTCATAAATGGAGTGCTTGCAACCCTCATTATAACATCCCCTAGCAGAGTGCGGAGCTCCGTCAAAGTGTCACATTCTGCTAAAGGCACATCGTGTGTAATGTATGCTAATAGTGTGTAAATAGGATTGTAGCCATGTGAACTCACCTTTGTAAAACCAATTTTTCATTTTCCTTTTTTAGGTTGCCATATAATTATAAATTTGCAATCTTGTTTTCCAGTTTTCCAACATTTGCATAAAAAAGATGGAAAATATCTTCTTCTTTTTTCCCAAGTTCTCCATTTAAATTTTGATAAATTGGAAAAAGAAAAAAAAAAAAGGGGGTGACATTTTTCTTAGTTTTTAAAAAACTGAAAATGGAAAATAGATAATATTTCCTACAACTAAACAAGCCCTTAGATTAACTTCATTTTCCAATGTAGAACAAATCCCACTACCTTGTTCTCTTTTTTAAAAACCAAAATCAAGATTTATTTTTAGAAAGCTTCAACATTATATACTTAAATTTAAGTCTCCCAAGATGAATATTTTGAAGTGTGTATAGGCTTCATGCTCTTGAATCTTGGTAGATTTGTCGACTAAGACAACCTTCCTCATGTCTGTCAACTGTAGCTCTTTGGTCTGTCTAATTGTAATATTTGTTTTGTATAGATATATTGCAGGCCAACATATGCGTACTTTGAGCGGAAAATGTTGTTCCAGGGATCTTCAAACCATTTTCTCCTGAGAAACCACCTTCTTCGCCTTGTATCAACCTCAATTTATATGGTTCTTGTTACTCTTGTTGCTGCAGCCATGCCTTTCTTTGGGGATTTTGTGTCCATCTGCGGAGCCATTGGATTTACTCCTCTTGACTTTGTATTCCCTGTTTTGGCATATCTGAAGGCCGGAAGAATGCCCAAGTCTCCAAAACTTCGCCTGTCACTGCAGCTCCTTAACCTTACTATAGCAGCTTGGTTCTCGGTGGTTGCCGTATTGGGTTGCATTGGGGCCATCAGATTCATCATAGATGATATTAAAACTTACAAATTCTTTCATGATATGTGAGATTTTGGATTTTGGTATTTGATCTACCGTCTTAATCTCTCTTCGCTGTAAGATTTTTCAGTCAACAATGGTAACTTTATGAATTTACTGCTTGCATTAAAGAAAGATTTGCACTGGGCACTGTGTAACCCATCTCCCATCTCAAATTCCTACCGGTTCTTAGTTCCAGATTGACTATAGGACTTCCAGCATGACTATTTCTCCATCAAATGGTTGAGCTCTCCTTGGAGACGAAAGCAAATCAAATTTCTACATATATGCAAGGAAAACGCTGTATTTTAATTAAATCTGCTATATATATATATATATGTATGTATGTATGTATGTGTGTGTGTGTGTACATGTATATTTCTTGTCTCTCTTTCTCACTTTCATGTCAATACAAGAAATGTCTTGAAATTTGTCCCCAAAATTTTAAATTTCAGTAGTACTGATTTTCCCGGACAGAATATTTTCTCCTGGAAAAGGTATAAATAAATATTAGATCCTAGACTTATAGTTAACAAACAAATATTGCTCTTCAAACAAAACAAAAATAAAAACCAAGCCTTAGTCCCACTAATTGGGGTCGGCTATATGAATTCTCTTCCGTCAATTTATGCGATCATAGATCATTTCAAATATTGCTCTTAAAATCCTAAAATTTGTACACGTAAAATTCATCCCGAAAAACATTGAAAGCCTTGAGGGACAAAAAATGTGATTCCTAAATCATTTAGTGGTGAAACTATTTTGTCCTGAAATGCCTTTAGAGAAACATAAGGTGTTGACAAAGGTTCTTAAGGGATGCAATATTGTCATCAACAGGAAAACCTTGTAAGTTCTTTCTAGCAACTAGATTTTTTGTGGAAAAAACTCCCTAGCTACTGAATTTATTGCATATCTTTTATGTTTTTTTCAATCAAAAAAATAGTGTTCTCCAATCTCTTTGATCAGTAATGTTGAAACTATTACAATTGCTTTTGGGTTCAATAGAATCCAATTTTTAATGATTTAATTAACATTAAAAAACATTCTGGTGTTATAGTAGTTTTGTACCAGAAGTATAGTTCCTCTGCATTCAAATTCTATGGTTTTCTTCCCTTTGAACTATATAGTTAAGCCATTTCTCAGCCCCACCTTATGTTTCCTCAACATAGGCAAGCCATTTTGTCAAAGACTTGATGGATGACATTAACATTTTTAAGAGCAAATGAGTTGTTTTTTATCTGCTAAGCGTGAACCATTGCTACGAAAGCAGGTAAATTACTCCTCATTGCACTCCCACAACAACAAAAACAATACAAAGCCCAAAATAAACCCACAATAAACACAAATATTCAACTTCTTTGTGCTTTTTCCCTAAGGAAAAGATCTTGAACCAAAATTTTGAATATTTTATATTAGGTGTTTTTTTTTTTTTTTCAAAAGCTAAAGTTTCAAAAGCCAAAGTGGATAGCTCATAGTTCTACAAGTGGTGGTTGATGATGCCCAAATGGATCTAAAACTTATGGCAATAAGGACGTTAGTGCTGTGAATGAATTTGTACAGCGGAAATTAAATGTAGCAACCAATGAAGAATAAATATGGAACATATACATGCATTATATCTAAAAGTAAGAACAACAATGCAAAAATTTACGTGGTTCGCTAATACCTACATCCATGGGAGCAATTGGCAAAGTTTTACTATGTAAGTGTCAAACAACATACAATACAATTCCTCTTACAATGATCTTCCATCATTAGAATATACCCAAAATGGTATATTTCTAAACACTTGGAAGGTTTTCCTCCAAACACTCAATCATACTAACGTTCAAAGTTAAAATTTAAAATTTAAAATCAACCTCGTTGTCTTGAGCCAAATCATCGACAGTTTTAGGCAAACTGTCGACAATTTAAGATAGAATAGAAAATACTGCCCTTGCTGCATTGGTGCATTCTGATTTCCTTCATGTTTTTCCTTAAAATGTGAGTTACAATTCACAACAGTTAGTAATATTTATAAGAAGTTTATCGTAGGTGAGTCTAATTAAATAATTTCAAGCAAAATATGAGATGCCTATAAAATAATTAATTTGGAGATCTGCATGCGTGATATAGGGAAATAGATATAACAACTTTATTTGTGGTTGGGTTAGATTGCACACTAATATAAGCTTTGGGATAAGAATTTATAAAACGAACAACTTGTTTTGATTCGGCGGAATAGTTATTCATTCGAATGAGATGCAATATAGTTTAAATTTTAGATCAACGGAATAATTATTCCTAATTATTTTATTCATCTTGTAATAAGAGAGGAATAAACATTCGTATGATGAAATTTGGGAATAGTTATTCATTGTTTTCTTTTTATGGACTCATAAAATGTTTTTCATTTTGATTTGCTTCATAATAACAACATAATTTCTTTTTATAACTAATTACAACTAATCTATTAAACAATGACCTCCCCTAAGGTTTTAAAAATTTCAGAGACCTCTAAAATTTAATAAAAAAACACAAACCTCCCCTTTTATTTTGCAAAGAGATAAATTTTTTTAGGTCTTTTTGACAAGCTTAGAAAAGATTTGTGACATTTTTTGAATTTCAAGAGAGATTTTTATCTTTTTATTAACCTTAAAGAAAGGTGAGCGCCTTTTGCCCAAACCGATATGAATTACCTAGTCTCGTAAATTGCTTGCTAGCTATTGCAATTATTGATATTGGAATAGCTATTGTTAGAGGCTTAAAGAAAATGGTACCACAACACTGAAACAGAAGAAACCAAAAAACGAAAGGGAGAAGTAATTAACAATATCAAGGAAGGCCATCATTAAATAAGTTGGATTGGGACAAAACCAAACCTCATTAAAGCCAATATTATAACTAGGAATTGAAGAAAACTAAAAGAAAAGAAGACATTGGAAATAGGAGCATGCAAGCATATCCATTAAACAAAACTCCATGCCAGAATCCAGAATGGGAGGCAATTCTGACACTCCTCCAAACTACGCTTTTTGTCTTCCCCTACAAATAAATTCCGCGTTGGATGGAGTGGAATGGTTGAGGTCACTGGTTGTGATTCTCTTAAGAGATTATTGCACACAAATAATACTTGAATTTTATTGAAATCAATCAATCTAAAAAAATAACAATGGAAGTTTTTCTTCCTTTATAATTTCTCTCTCTCTCTCTCTCTCTAGATTTCTTATTCTTCACTTCATGATTTTCATTACAAACTTACAATCTATTTACAGGCGTACAAAGATGGTAGGTGGCACACCTATTTTAAAAACAAATGCAAAAACAAATTAGAGTTGCCATTATTGAAGAATCCAAGTTTTTTTACCACATAGGTTGCTAGTTGAATATCTAGAAGCACACATAAATTGATTTTGTCAAGTTTATCTTTTCAACATTCCCCTTAAAACTTGACTCTCTTGTCTTTGTCATGCCGAGCATCGTCTTTAGTCTTGCAAAATTATCGTTGCTGGAGTGGCTTTGTGAAAATATCAACAATATGATCATAAGTCCTACAAGAAATCAATTCCACTTCCTTGTTCTTCACATGCTCTCTAATGAAGTGATACCGAATATCAATATGTTTGTTTCTCTCGTGAAAGACCGGATTTTTTGCAAGAGCAATAGCTAACCGATCATCGATATAAACCTATGTGGGATCATCTTGTGAAAATCTCAAAATTTTCAAAATAAATCTGATCCTAATACCATAACATTACAATGACTTGTTTTTTTTTATGACCAAGTAAACGATGTATCTCCCATAAAGAAAGTGAATCCAGTTGTACTCTTCCTTTCATCCAGATCTCTTCCCCGGCCAATCGCTATCTGAATAGCCAATAAGTTTGTTGTCTTCACTCGATGTGTAGAACATACCATCAATGATCGTACCCTTGATATAGCGGAGTATCCTCTTTGCTGCATTCAAATGGGACTGGTCAAGAGTCTCCATATACCTGCTGACAAGTCCAACTCCATAGAGTGTATCCGGTCTAGTGCACGTCAAGTATCTCAAATTTCCAACCAAACTCTTGAAGTATATGGGATCAACATCTCCTTGCTCATTCTTCCTCAACTCCAATCCTGTTTCAACCAGAGTCGTGATAGGGTTGCAGTTTTCCATACCAAACTGCTTCAGAATCTCCTTCGCATAGTTTCTTTGGGAGATGAAGATTCCCTTTTCACTTTGAATAACTTCTATGCCAAGGAAATGAGTCATTTGATTAATGTTTGTCATCTCAAATTCCTTGACCATGCTTTGCTTGAAAGTTTCAAACATAGATGAATTGTTGTCGGTGAATATCAAATCATCGACATATAAGCAGGCAAGTAGCATGCTTCCATCTGTCACCTTCTTTATATATAGTGCATGTTCGTAGGGACACTTCTCGAATCCATTCGTCTGGAAATAGTCATCAATCCTCATATTCCATGCTCGAAGAGCTTGCTTCAAACCATATAGAGCCTTCTTCAACTTGTATACTCTATCTTCTTTGGTCTTTTTCACATATCCAAGTGGCTGATCAATATATATTTCTTCTTCAAGAAAACTATTTAGAAATGCTGATTTCACGTCTAATTGGTAAATCTTCCATCTATTCTGTATAGCTAGTGAAATCAACAACCTGATGGTCTTGAGTCTAGCAACTGAGGCAAAGACTTCTTCATAATTAATTCGCTTCTTTTGTTTGTAGCATTTAGCAACAACTCTTGCTTTGTATCTTTGGACTTCTCTTCGAGCATCCCTCTTGGTCTTGTAGACCCATTTCACTCTAATAGTCTTGCAACCCTTTGGGAGAGTGGTTAACTCCCATGTCTTGTTCTTTTCAATTGATTTAATTTCCTCATCCTTTGCTTTTCTCGACTTGTCTTCTTTGTTAGCTTCCTCAAAATTAACTGGATCATTGGTTAATAGCAGACAATATAAATTAATATATTCATCCATAGGTTCTGTATTTTCATATAGATCATCTAGTGTATAAGCTCCTTGGGGCCTCATATCCGAGAGTTCTTGTTCTATTGGTAATGGAGCTTCATACCTTTGTGGCAATAGGAAACCACGTGGGGGTGTCAGCATGTCTTTAAGTAGTTGTAGCTCTCCAGCAACTTCTTTTGTTTATGCTAGTTCTTCTCTCTCAAGTGTTAATTTTGTATTTCTTGAAGCTTCAGTATGTTCCCAATTCCAAGATTCATTTTCTTCAAAAATGAAATCTCTACTGAAAATCACTTTCTTGGTGACATGGTTGTAGAGTTGATAACCCAGAGTATTGTCGCCATTTCAAACAAGGATACACTTATCTCCTTTGTCTTCCAATTTTGTTCTTCTGGCCTTTGGGATTTTGGTGTAGGCTATAAAACCAAACACTCTGAGATGACTCATATTGGGATTGTGAGTACTCCATTGTTTATATGAAGTCTTTGTATCCAAGGTCTTGGTAAGGCATCTATTGAGCAAATAGACTACACACAACACTGCTTCGGCTCAGAAACTTTTGGGTATTTCCTTATCCTTCAACATACTTCTAGCAATGTTAAGGATCATTTGGTTCTTCCTCTCAGCTACGCGGTTTCAGCTGGGGAGTGTAAGCTAAGGTAAATTGATGTCAAATTCCATGTTGCCTAAGGACTTCTGAAAAGCATTTGAAGCATATTCTCCTCCTTGATTTGATCGGAGTGACTTGATGTGATAGCCACTTTGCTTCTCCACAAAAGCTTTGAACTCTTTGAACTTGTCGAATGCTTTTGACTTCCTTTTGAGGAAGTAAACTCAAGTCTTCCGGCTATAATCATCAGTGAATGTGAGAAAGCATCGATTTTGTCCATTTGAAACTGGGTTTAATGGACAACACTCGTTTATGTGTACTAGCTTGAGTGGCGTGGTTGCTCTCCAATTGATTTGCTTTCCAAAGCTATTTCTGTTTTGTTTGCTAAGAACACAACTCTCATATATCTCATTTGGGTGGTGGATGTGTCATGCTCCAAACCCACAGATGGGTCCCAAGTGCGAATATAGTAACCTAACCTATCTTTATATCAATTAAACATACATGATACAATATTGAATGAGGGTCCGACCCTGTGAGGTACACGTAAACCCTATACTCAATCACACACATATCCATACTCATCAAATAAGTAGTGGAAAATGTTCTTTCTATACATACATCATACCATACCAGAGTCTATACAGAACTAGAATATACGTTCCCAAAATTACAGTACATACTCCGAGTGTCTACAAAATCCAACAATGACAACCCGGTTACAAAACTTGTACTTACACGGGTACTAAAAGCAGCTAATCGACACCCTCGCTTCCGGACGTTAGGATGCTAGTTTCGGCTACTCGAAGGACCTAAAAAACATTTGTATATTCAGGGTGAGACACCTCTCAGTAAGGAAGAAAGTAGGTTATATCAGTGTGTGACATACGAGTGTTGTTTCGGCGTAAAGCATAACACAATACAATACAAGACAATACAGTTTAATATAATTCCAATATTTTTCACAAATTCGTTCCAGTACATACGATACCAAACATATGACCAGTGTCGTCACACTCAAGCATTTGATACCCTACAATAACTAAAGTCTCACAGTGATATCGTTGCTAGTACGGTGTAGCTCACACCCATCAGTGACTAGCCGGAAAGAACAGGCGATATTTCACACCCTCAGATATAGAGTCGAACACTCTCACCCATGGTAATTAGCCGAGACATGGCGTCATCGTATGGTAATTAGCCACCCCTAGCTGATATACAAAACCTGAAACAATTTTGGAACTCATGTCCCTATACTCATCAGCGTACGATAATTAGCTACCCCTAGCTATTTTTACAAAACTTGGAACATTTTACATACAATAGTTCATTCCACACTTATTTGATATACAGAAATTCCTATCATTTTCAATTCAAGAATACAGTTTAATATGAATATGAGTATGATCATCTCAATACTACAATTTTAATATAGCATACGGTTTCTCCAACAAAATAGAGATGATACCTGAAACCCCCAAATTTTTCCAAAAACTGTAACCCGAAAATCCTACATTTTCACCTGATAGATTTAGCCAAATAAGTAATCAAAACATATATATGATCGTAAACTACAGATTTACCGATCCCGATTTCAAAAATAAACTGATATAAACAGAATTCCCTTACCTTTTCCCGAATACCAAAATATGAACTCTACGGTTCCAAAACTACGAACTGAGACACATAAACCTAAACATCCAAGAACTATATTTCACTATAATTCTTACTATTATATAGATACCGAAATGAAACTGAAATTGGACCTTTACCTAGGTTTTGGATCAAAACCCAAAAAATCCTCGAAATGACTTTCCAATTCGCTAAAAACGTAGAGATTCCTCACCTGATCCACGCAGTAACGTCGGATTGTTGAATTAGGCGATGAACAACGAAGAATCGAAGAGAGAGAGAGAGAGAGAGAGAGAGAGAGAGAGAGAGAGAGAGAGAGAGAGAGAGAGAGAGAGAGAGAGAGAGAGAGAGTTTTAGCCTACTTGGCCGTGAAGCAATGAAATAGGATATTTATAGCCCCTTTGACCCGGCCAACCTCATCGATGAGATGGCACCTTCGTCGATGAATCATCCATACATTTCGTCGACGAATCGGCTCCTTCAGCAACAAACCCTATTCCGATCTTTTACAACGTGTTCAGTATCTCTTCGTTGACGAAGCTCTGAATTTCGGCTATGAAGAGTAAGAGGGCCTTCGTCGACGTCCTTGAAATTTGAAATCTCTCACTTACCAACTCAACTACATACCTAAACGCATACCCTACTCTAGGAAGAGCCGACAGCCACCCACATAGTTGTCCTATCCCAAATACATACATACCCTGACTTATAGAAGATGAATACCGTGGTTACATACATACACTTTCTTGGGAGCTCACAATATCACATACTCTGCCAAAGACTAACCACACATCATTACTACAATAACAAAATATTACATACATACATACCCATACCAATCCTGCTATCAAAACTACTACTCAAAACAACTGCGGATATTTCTGGCATATTTCTGTCTCTAACTCCCAAGAAGTTTCCACAACCGCATGATTCCGCAACAATACCTTCACTAACGGTATCTCCTTGGTACGCCACTTCTGAACTTTACGGTCCAAAATCTGAACGGGTATCTCTTCATACGCCAAAGCATTCCCAATCTCTAAGGACTCGTAACTAATCACATACGATGGATCCGGCACGTACCTCCTCAACATGGATACGTGAAACACATCATGGATCCTCGAGAGCGCTGGGGGTAGTGCAATCCTATAGGGCATCAGACCCACTTGTTCTAGTACCTTGAATGGTCCGATATACCTTGGGCTCAAGTTGCCCTTCTTCCCGAATCTCATCACCGCTTTCATCGAAGCGATTCTCAGAAATATCTTACCTCGAACCTCGAATTCCAACTCACGACGACAAACATCCGCGTAACTTTTCTGCCAACTCTCATCAAATTTAATCCTATCCCTGATCAATCTGACCTTCTTAGATGACAGCTGTACGAGTTCAGGACCCAGTATCTACCGTTCACCGACCTCATCCCAATACAGAGGAGACTGACACCTCCAACCATACAATGTCTCAAACGGTGCAATCCCGATACTAGCCTGAAAGCTGTTGTTATAGGCAAACTCCATTAATGGTAGAAATTGAATCCAACTACCACCGTAGTCTAACACACAAGCCCGTAACATATTCTTCAAGATCTGTATCGTCCACTTTGAATGTCCATTAGCCTGGGGGTGGAACATTGTACTGAAAGTAAGCTTTGTCCCTAATGCTTCTTGTAAACTCTTCCAAAATCGAGAAGTGAATCTTGGGTCTCAATCTGAAACAATGGACACCGGTACCCCATGCGTTCTGACTATCTCTTGCACGCACAAATCTGCTAGCCTACTCAAAGAATAGCTAACCTTCATTGATACAAAGTGAGCAGTGTAGACACCCCATTTTTACCCAGGCCCAATATATGTATTACTATTATTATTATTATTATTATTATTATTATTATTATTATTTTTATTATTTATTCTTATTATTATTATTATTATTAATCTTCAGTAATCTTGTTATTATTATTATTATTATTATTATTATTATTATTATTATTATTTTCTGTATTATTATTATTGTTTTTTCATTAGTATTATTAATAGTACTTTATTATTATTATTATTATTATTATTATTATTATTATTATTATTATTATTATTATTATTATTATTTTCATTATTATTTTTATTATTTTTATTATCATTAGTATTTTTTTTACTATTATTACTATTATCTTATTTATTATTATTATTTTTCATTAGTATTATTATTATTACTTTTATTTTTATTTCTATTTATATTGTTTATTATTATTATTATTATTATTTATTATTATTATTGACATTATTTTTTATTATTATTATTATTAGTATGTTTACCTTTATTATTACTATTATTATTATTATTATATTTATTTATTTATCTTTGTTATTGCTATTATTATTATTATTATTATTATTATTATTATTATTTATTTTGGTTATTATTATTATTATTATTATTATTATTATTATTATTATTGTTATTATTTTTTTGTCACTATTATTTTTAGTATCTTTATTATCATTATTATTATTACTATTATTTATTTATCTTGTTATTATTATTATTATTTTCTGTATTATTATTATTATTATTAGTTATTTTTGTCATTACTATTATATATATTATTACCATAAAATATGAAGGGAATAAAAATGAAAAAGGAAAGGAGAAGAAGGAATTTTTAGGGTTGAAATTTTATAAAAGGGGGGGCACGGCCGGGCGCACAGCCCAGCTAGGAGGCGCAGCGTAGTCCAGCGCTGAAGGGAGCCAAGCAAAAAGCACAACCCTCATCTCCATCTTCAAGCCCTCACACCATCATCTTCTTCCCTCTGCCCTCACGACTCCCTTGTGCATGCCTTTGCAGCCCCGCGACCAAACACCACCGCCGCATCCACCGATCTCGCCATCACATCCCTGGCTTCCGGCATGTTACAACACAAACTTGAAGAAGACGTCCTGATTCTGATGGGTTTCTCCGGCATCCCCTATAGTTCGTTCTCCGTTACAGCGTTGTTCTCTTAACTCTCTATTTTTTTCCCTGGCCATCTTGCAGTTTCTCAGCAGCAGTCATCTTCATCGGCGCTCATCGTTGTTCACCCTATCTCTCCGGTGGTTCTCTCTTCTCTGACGTCTCTGCACCGGTGTGCTTTGGCATCGTATTCTTCATCCAGGAATATCTCAGTCTCGCGAACTGCTCTCTGCTTTCCTTCCATCTCTACGACCTCTGGCTCTCTCTCATCTCTCAGTTACAGGTTCTCCGGCGTTCCTCCGTCCCTGATCGTCTTCTCCGGTGAAGAGCAGCAGTAGCAGTTCTCCACAGCAAGCTGTTGCCCTCTCCGATAGAGCCTCACGGCTCTCTGCAACACTCGACGGCCAGAACCACACCACACCAGCCACGGCTTCACCACAGCTGCAATCCAGCATCACAAGACAACCCAGCCGTCCACCCGAAGCCCAGCAACCCCAGGAGACCCGAAGACCTCCTCCTCCAGACCACCCACACAGCACTACTGCTGCCTCCCTGTGCCCGCCGTCGCCGCCGACCAGTTCTCCGGTCACTTTCCCCAGCCAGCTAGGTATATATGTTTATATATATATACATATCAAGGCAGTCCCTTTGTATATATACAGTTGATTATCATTCAGAAGATATTATTATTAGCAATATTATGGTGTGTTATTATTAACAGTAATGTTATGATATTATTATTAACAATATTATTATTATATTAGTATTAATGTTATATTGTTTGTGCAGCACTGTTAGTAATAATGTTATTATTGGCATTGTTAATATTATTATTGGTTTGTATACTAGTATTGGTTATATCATCGTTAATTTATTAGTATTACTATTAGATGAATTGTGTTAGTATAAATATTATATTATTTGTACATTATTGGTAGTATTAAGTACATTGCTTATGTATGAATACAAGCATATTGTTTATTATTGTTAAAATATTATTGTTATTATCATCGTTATTATAATTAGCATGTTATTAATATTTTTAGGATTTGATTGCCTCTATATAGATTTTTTATTAATTTTAGAATTTTGATTGGTTTCCATATCTAGAATTCATAGCTTGTGTACTAATTTTAGGGATTCCATACCATTGAATATTGATTTTAAGGGTTTCCATAAAATGTATATTACTTCTTTGGCTTTTATATGGCTTGGAAGAATTTGATTTATTTTCCATATTTATGTACAACATTTCCATATTAAGGTATATTAATATTTTAGAGTTTGTGTATATTTTATAATAGATTCATGACGTGAATTATTGTCCATAATCACATTCATTTTCCTTACATGTCTATAAAAGTACATAATTTCTAGGGTTTAATTTGTTTCCACATTGT
Organism: Malania oleifera; assembly: GCF_029873635.1. NCBI lineage: Eukaryota > Viridiplantae > Streptophyta > Magnoliopsida > Santalales > Ximeniaceae > Malania > Malania oleifera. The sequence continues at coordinate 24,786,722 of NC_080424.1, read as the reverse complement.
TATTATATATTAATGGTAAGGTTTCAATTATTTTCATAATGATTATTGTATATATCGTATATTTATTTTAGGGTTTGAATTGTTTCCATATTATTATTATTATTATTATTATTATTATTATTATTATTATTATTAATTGTTTCCATATGTGCAGATATTGAGAGTTAAATTTGGGGTTTTGATTATTTCTAAGTGATTATTATAATATTTAGGATGTTAATGTCTTACTATATGCTAGTGTATTATTATTATTATTATTACGTATGATATATCATTATTATTATTATTATTATTATTATTATTATTATTATTATTATAAGTTTAGTATTATTATGGTAGGTGTTACATTATTATTATTATTATTATTATTATTATTATTATTATTATTATTATTATTATGTGTATATCATTACTATCTATTAGGTTGGTTTATTATTAGGATATGTTATTAGGTATTATAGTGATTTATCGATATATAGTACACATGGCATATAGTTGTTATTATTATTATTGTTATTATTATGTACTGAATTACTATGGTATTATTACTACCATTATATTATTGATGTGTTATTATTATTAAGCTAGGATTATATTATTATTAAGGTAGTGTTATTATGATTATGTGTTATGAGCGCGTGCTATGTAATTATTGTAATATTGTTATTTATGTAGTAGTGTTATAATATTATTATGTATTGCTATCATAATATCGGGTTATATTATTAATGTAAAATAATTAGCATAGGGTTGTCATTATAGTAATATGTTACCATTATCATTACCATTACTGCCTATTACTTCCAATATTAAATATTCTTAGTATTTTTGATTCCTGGGTATATTCATATTTTGTATTATGTATTATGATATTTATTTTTATTATTTTATAGTATTATTTATTTTTGTGTGTATATTATCCCTATAATTTTATTGCGAGGGTATGAGCCTTCGGGCATCATGTACCCTAAGCTCTGAGGAAATATCTATATATATATATATATATATATATATATATATATATATATTATCTTTATTTATTTATTATTTTATTTATTTATGTATTTATTTTTTACATGTACTTATAAATTCATAAAAAAAGGAGTAATTTAAAGAATTATTAGATTAACTAAGGGATAATTTTAAATTAATTAGGTACCGTTCGAAAGAACGGGCGCGTAGGGGGTGCTCGTACCTTCCCCTCGCGTAACCGAACTCCCGAGCCTAACTCTGGTAATGTAGACCGATTCTACCCCTAACGGGGTAGTAATCATGTGTTCTAACCGTACTAAAGGTTAGTGGCGACTCCTATACCATATTTTTCTATGAAAATATTAAACTGATTTTAATTTCGCCGCTCGGGCACACGCGCTCCCGGGACGTCGCGACAGCTTGGCGACTCCACTGGGGACCTAGAGAGTCGAGCCATTAATTAATTAAAAATTATCCCAAGTTTAAATTTAATAAATCTATTAATTACTCCTTATTTTGTAAATATTGTAATTTGTAAATAACTTTACTTAATTGTAAATATTTTACTTTCATAATTTGTAAAAGACCTCAATTAATTAAAAATATTTTGTTTCCTAATTTGTTGAGCATTAATTGTAGATATTTTGTTTCTAAATATTCTGAATAAGCATATTAATTGTAGATATTGTGAATAAGCATATTAATTATAGATATTTTGTATACTAATCATAAATATTTTGTTTCCTTATTTTTTGTTTCCAAATTTTTTAGAATCAACATGTTAATGGCAGATAATATGTTTCCATATCTTGTGAATAAATACATTAATGATAGATATTTTGCTTCCATATTCTTTATAGCATGTGAATAAATGTGGGGATTGCGGGATTAGGTTAAAGTTTGAATTCACACACTGTCACGCTCTATACCCGAGCTTTACCTGCTAAGATTAGATAGGGGTGTAATAGCGTTTGTCCCTTCGTAGCTTAAGCTTGATGGGACCCGCGAACCACCCCGCTCAATGCGAGTTTTGTCCGAACCCCTATGGGGGAGGATGAAATTTTAAATTGGGGACCTTTTTGTCAATAGGGATTAAAGCCTACCCACACGTAATTGTCCATAGTTTTCCCCTAATTAGGATAGAGCCATGAAGAAACCCTATAAAATAGGTGTACCTACCCTGGGTTGGGACAGGAGCCAGATCCTTCTCCACGTATAGTGTGTTGTATATAAGTTATGAGATACTTTGTATTATATCATACATTTGACATCCATACATACTACTTAACCAGTATTCTGGAAAAGCCCAATAATGAGACCATGGCCCATCCTTTCAAAAAATGAAACACTTGGCCCAAGCATTTTAAAATATGGGTTGGCCAAACCCTTTTCAAGTAACTCGGGCCCAATTTTTTGAGAGATAACAAGTATAGGCCCAACCTTTTCCCAAGTAAAAACTCGGTCCAGGCCTGATTTTCAAAATGGGTCAAATCCAGATTTCCATAAATGGGCTTCGGCCTTATTACCCTAAAAATCCGGGCCCATATTTTCTAAACAATCCAAGCCCAAATCCTTTTAAAATTAGGGTCTGATCCCATCATGAAGTATATTGAAGCCCATATTTTAAAATACTTGAGGCCCAAGTGCACACTAAAGTCCACAAGTCCGCACTGAACAAATCCAACGGGTTGACCAACCTGGGTCAACCCCAACCTCAGATCATAATTTGACCCTTCATAGAATCTGAGATACATGAACCGATTGAGGGAAGAATTGAATTTAAATTGTGGCCCATCAACGATTGTCTTGAAATCTCTCATTAGTGGGACTTTTCCTAGAATGCTGACAAAGTAGTTAGTTAGGTTACATTGCATCCATGTATTCATGCGTAATTTCACGCGTAATCATGCACGCTAGGTCACATGCATGTTCATATCTCTATTTGTATGTGTAATTGCACTAGTTACATCCATGCACAAACATACATTGCATCCATGCATTCATACCTATGCATTCACGATTCTAAAAAGGGAAGGTTTTGGTTTGCAGTGCCTAGCCACAGAATTCGTCTGAGCAAGCAACATTGAGACTGTCACGCATCAATACAATACCAGGAGAAGGGCAAAAGAAATAAGTGAACAATTGGAAGGTAGAGTCCTGGGCATAGAACAAGGACAGGAAGAATTGATTGAAAAAATGAGTAAAATTATGGAATTGTTGATGAACAAAGGAAAAGCGGTACAAAATGATTCTGAAACAGATATAGACCCTACTCATCCTCCAGGGTTCACCCTAAATCATGGACAAACATCAGCTCCACCGCCGGGTGTCATGGGGGATCCAATGCCAAATATGCCTCCATTTATCCCAACTGTGCCTGCACAGGGGTTTCCAGTGGCAGGGACTTCCCCCTTAACAACTCCTGATATGGGGATAAATAGACCTGAGTCTGAGCGTCGTTGTGACGTATTGGAGGAGCGCTTGAAAGCAATTGAAGGGTATAATACATTTGATTCCGTTGACCCTAATGACCTTTGCCTAGTACCAAAGGTCACTCTGTCGCCAAAATTCAAGTTGCCGGATTTTGAAAAATTCGATGGGACCCACTGTCCTCAGACCCACCTGCGCTTGTATTGCCAAAAAATGGCTGCACATACTGATGATGAAAGGTTGATGATGCATTGCTTTCAAGATAGTTTGACTGGAGCAGCTATCAGATGGTACATTCAGTAGGATCGAGCTCGAATTCGTACTTGGAAAGATCTGGCAAATTCCTTCATAGCTCAGTACCACCACGTGATAGAAATGGTACCTGATGGCATGACCTTACAAAGCATGCAAATGAAACCTAGTGAAACATTCAGAGAATATGCATATAGATGGAGGGACATGTCCATCCAAGTGAGCCCTCCAGTGGAAGATAGGGAGGCTATCTCCCTATTCGTGAATACATTGAAAGATCCCTACTTCGGACATCTCCTAGGGGCAACCCCACATGACTTTATGGATATTGTTGCTACTGGAGAGAGAATTGAAACGGTCATCAAAGTCGGAAAAACCAAAAGTGGTGATGCAGAAACTGACCCAAGTAAGAGGAAGAAAGACGAGGAAGCACAGATGATTCAGGGGCATCATTACCAAGAGGGTAAAATCCGGGGGACAAATAAGAATTTTTCCTACAAACCCATAGTCCATCAGATAGTGCATTCAGGTGCGCAACCCCAAGCAGTTCCCTTCGGACCTAAGCCTATTTCAAGGCAGCTGAGTGTTCAGGATGGGAGGGAGCCCCCTAATGGAAAGAAAGAGAAAAGAAGTTCAACCTATTCCGATGACTTACGCAGAATTGTTCCCGCAATTGGTGGAAATTCAAATGGTTGCACCCATACCAGGATTGTTGCTACAACCCCCTTTCCCAAGGTGGTACGACCCAAATGCTCGATGCGAGTATCATTCTGGGGCAATAGGTCATTCAATCGAAAAATGTTGGCATTTCAAGCATAAAGTACAAACCTTAAGAGATTTGGGTCTATTGGCAATTGACGTGGAGGAGCCTATTATGCAACATTGAAGGAATATTTTGAAGATCAGATTTGTCAAAGAAGTACAACAAGTTTTGAACCAGAGATATTCCGCATATAGTCTGAATAAATGGGTTTACTTTTGACCATGGAAACAGAGAAATACAAGTGGCAAGCTTTTGATTATTCGCCCCCTACATGGATGCTTTTATCTTCTTTTGTTTTCTTCTTTCTTTTGTTGCAATTTATTAAAGGTTTTATCTCCGAAGTTTCCTTTGCTATCAAAGAAACGAAATTATGCATTTTCGTATATCACTTGCATCAGGAGTTCAATGTTCAAAATTTTGTTTACTCGTGTTTCTTTGCTAAGATAAGGAAAATAAAATACCAGTATTCATGAACCAAAAGCAGGTGTTAGTTATGAAAAATTCAAGCTACGAGACGAAAATAAAGCAAGATGAAACAATGTTCGTCACTCCATGAGTTCGAATACTGCGAAGAAGTTCTGAAAGCCTCAGTAAAATATGGGTTGGTTCCATGAATCTCATGTTAGTCCGCTAATCAAGTTTTGATCGAATGATAGATGGCCATCTTTGGCCGATCAGTTATCCCTAAAAAGAACCCAATAGTGATTTACCATTTGTTAACCCACTTGAGCTTGATTGTTAAACTAATTTTTCTTAAAAGTCAGTTCACCAGAAATTTAACTCGGGTTTGGGTGCCTTAGCATTTGACAAGTCATTTGAGACAATAATCATTATCAAAAGGATGGCAGGCTATTTTTTCTGCTACCCAAAAGAAAGGCAAAAGAGAAACCCCTTGCAAAGCCCTTTTTGAGCCTGAAAAATTTCATTCTTAACCCGTCAAAGGATCACACTCCATACTGGGGCAGTTTTAAGAAAATGATCAGTCCCAAATGGAATTCAAATGAAAATGAAGTTAAGATTCCTTCATAAAAGGAAAAGCAAAAGTTGCGATAAAAGGAAGAAGAAAAGGAAGAAGAAAGAAAAATAAGGGACATACTACATATGTGATCTTTGACCAAATTACCCTTGATAAAATCAATGATTTTGAGCCTTATTTAACTCTTTTCTTCTTTAACCCAAACCCTAGCTTGCATTACAGTCCAAATGAAGTCCTGACCAGATTGGTATACATTGTTGTGTCAAATGATTTGTCAGACGCAATATTGTGTCTGAACTACGTAATGACCTGATCCTGAAAGGGTACGTAGGCAACTTGTCCAAATGACAAGTTCGGTCAATATCTTGCAAGTGCCTCAATTCAAACGGGGAGCATAAAACATCATTATGGGATGGGATTTTTGAGCCTTAGTTTTTCTTTTATTCTGAAAACCTATATCCCTCATCCAACAGTTCGTCCCGAGTCTTAAAGACCATCTTGAGATCAAAACATTAGTCGGACTTGACTGAACTAGGGGCAACCATTAAACAAAAGGTTCTCAATGGTTTCACGGCAGAACAAGGTGGAAGAATAGTCCCCCAATAAAACTAGGGCAATCGGTTAAAAAAGAAAATCAGTTATTCAGTTCGAAAAGTTAGCACCATCATCATTAGGGCTCTCGAATACTGGTATGAATTTTTTCCATTGAAATAGCAAGCGAACTCAGTAAAACATCTATTTTGTGCATATGACCTTTTGATTTAGTAAGTTGATGTCCTAAATGCATGATCATTCATCATTCATTCCCCTATCCAAAAAAAATCCATTCTTCAAAAGCTCTAAAAGGAGGACGGATGGTCAAAAGGGCTTAATCACTGACACATTCGCCAAAAGAGGATCCTTGTGAAAGACAGGTAAAATTGTCAAGAATAGTTACAGATGCACTCAAATGATCCAAACTCCGTGTTGAGTTCTAGTGACGCTGATTTGGGGTGCCTTCGTGTCAAAATCAAATTTGAAGCCAATATCAGTAACAAACGATGGTAAATGGGGCAGATTTTGGGTTGAGTTTTGTTTGGACTAATTCCGATGCCGTCATATCAGAGTGCATGATGAAAACATAGCCAATATCAGTGGATGAAGATCGAAACTAGGCAATTTTTGAGTTCATTGGAGCAAATTCAAGAGCTTTCAGGACAGAATCAAAGTAAAAAACAGGGTCATGACCAGTGGCATGTAAACACTAGGGCAGATTTTGAGTGCCTTTTGGAATTTGAAACATGGCCAGAATCAGCAGGCACACCCAAGATCAGAGATTGGGTTGTTGATTACAAGCATGTTGGAAGGAGAAAAGATTCATGCATTACCATGCATTTCATTCATTACCATACATTTTATGCATTGCATAAGAAAGAAAATATAAAGGGCATCTCATTCAATATGCATACATCTTTGCATTCACGCATCACTATGCACACAGAATAACATTTCACTGCATTCTAGCATCTTAGGTAGCAACATGCATACATATAGCAATAGAGTACTATTCAATCACACTTGCCTGGTTGAATAAACTTTTGAATAATTCTTTTGCCTCATTGACTGAGCCATTCTGGTCTAGACGTATTTTGAAATTGGGGCAGCTGGCCCCAATGCACAGATTAACATACTTTGAAACTGTGGCAGTTGACCTCTTGGTTGTTGAGTCTCAAAGAGGGTAATCTAAAGACAGCCAAAGAAACTCATGTTTTCATTCCCGATTGATAATCCCCAATGGAATAATTTTGAGCCCTATGCTTGAAGACACTTTCCAAAAAAATCTCAAGACTTCGTACCCGATTCATCATCCCCCATACAAAGTAGCCATTTTCCTGGTCCAAATTGAGTCATCTACCTTAAAATTAGGGCATCGACCCTCACATCCAAAATTGGTGTTGTTCACGACGAAATCGAGGTGTTGGATCACCTCAAAGCTTTCTTGATTACCTCATTCATGAGAGCAGTTTCATCCAAATTATTTTGATTATCTTATTCACTTTTATTTGACCCATCGCGGTCCACTCTTATTGACCCATCGCGGTCCACTTTTATTGACCCATCGCGGTCCATTCCTATTAACCCTTCGTGGTCCCGTCTTATTGACCCTTCGCGGTCCCACCTTATTGGCCTATCACCGTCCTATTCTTATTGACCCATCGCGGTCCCATCTTATTGACCCTTCGCGGTCCCACCTTATTGACCTATCACGGTCCTATTCTTATTGACCCATTGCGGTCCCACCTTATTGACCATTCGCGGTCCTATACTTATTGACCCATTGCGGTCCCACCTTATTAACCTATCACGGTCCCATCTTATTGACCCATTGCGGTCCCACCTTATTGACCTATCACGGTCCCATTCTTATTGACCCATTGCGGTCCCACCTTATTGACCTATCACGGTCCTATCTTATTGACCCATTGCGGTCCCACCTTATTGACCTATCACGGTCCCATTCTTATTGACCCATCGCGGTCCCATCTTATTGACCCATTGCGGTCCCACCTTATTGACCCATCGCTGTCCCATCTTATTGACCATTCGCGATCCAACTCTTATTGACCCTTCACAATCCCACTTTTATGACCCTTGGCGGTCCCATCTTATTGACCCTTCACGGTCCCACCTTATTGACCTATCACAGTCCTATTCTTATTGACCCATTGCGGTCCCACCTTATTGACCATTCGCGATCCTATTCTTATTGACCCATTGCGGTCCCACCTTATTAACCTATCACGGTCCCATCTTATTGACCCATTGCGGTCCCACCTTATTGACCTATCACGGTCCCATTCTTATTGACCCATTGCGGTCCCACCTTATTGACCTATCACGGTCCCATCTTATTGAACCATTGCGGTCCCACCTTATTGACCTATCACGGTCCCATTCTTATTGACCCATCGCGGTCCTATCTTATTGACCCATTGCGGTCCCACCTTATTGACCCATCGCTGTCCCATCTTATTGACCATTCGCGGTCCAACTCTTATTGACCCTTCACAGTCCCACTTTATTGACCCTTGGCGGTCCCATTCTTATTGACCCTTCGCGGTCCCACCTTATTGACCCTTCATGGTCCCACCTTATTGACCTATCACGGTCCCACTTTATTGACCCTTTGCGGTCCCACCTTATTGACCCATCGAGGTCCCATCTTATTGACCATTCACGGTCCCACCTTATTGACTCTTCATGAACTATAGCTCGGGTTCCTACACCCGGTGCGAGTCACCCTTCGTGAACTATAGCTCGGGTTCCTACACCCGGTGCAAGTCACCTTTTCGTGAACTATAGCTCGGGTTCCTACACCCGGTGCAAGTCATCTTCCGTGCACTATAGCTCGGGTTCCTACACCCGGTGCAAGTCACCCTTCCGTGAACTATAGCTCGGGTTCCTACACCCGGTGAAAGTCGCCCTTCCGTGAACTATAGCTCAGGTTCCTACACCCGGTGCAAGTCACCCTCCATGAACTATAGCTTGGGTTCCTACACCCGGTGCAAGTCACCTTCATGAACTATAGCTCGGGTTCCTACACCCGGTGCAAGTCACCCTTCCATGAACTATAGCTCGGGTTCCTACACCCGGTGCAAGTCATTGTCTGTGAACTATAGCTCGGGTTCCTACACCCGGTGCTAGTCACCTTCCATGCACTATAGCTCGGGTTCCTACACCCGGTGCAAGTCACCTTTCCGTGAACTATAGCTCGGGTTCCTACACCCGGTGCAAGTCACCTTCCGTGCACTATAGCTCGGGTTCCTACACCCGATGCAAGTCACCTCTCATGAACTATAGCTCGGGTTCCTACACTCGACGCAAGTCATTCTCATGTGCTCTCAAGCATACATGCAAATCGGTTTTCACAAATCATTTTGGTCTTTTCCGTTACAATGGGCCTGGTCCAAAATCAGCGTCTTTTATCTTTGTAGGCTTGTTGCCACAAATAACGTAAGAGAGATCTTACTTTTACTTTGAAGCAACGAATCCTACAAAGAGGGGCAGCTGTAGACACCTCATTTTTACCCAGGCCCAATATATGTATTACTATTATTATTATTATTATTATTTATTCTTATTATTATTATTATTATTATTATTATTAATCTTCACTAATCTTGTTATTATTATTATTATTATTATTTTCTATATTATTATTATTATTTTTCATTAGTATTATTAATAGTACTTTATTATTATTATTATTATTATTATTTTCATTATTATTTTTATTATCATTAGTATTTTTTTTACTATTATTACTATTATCTTATTTATTATTATTATTTTTCATTAGTATTATTATTATTACTTTTATTTTTATTTCTATTTATATTGTTTATTATTATTATTATTATTTATTATTATTATTGACATTATTTTTAATTATTATTATTATTAGTATGTTTACCTTTATTATTACTATTATTATTATTATTTTATTTATTTATTTATCTTTGTTATTACTATCATTATTATTATTATTATTATTTATTTTGGTTATTATTATTATTATTATTATTATTATTATTGTTATTATTTTTTTGTCACTATTATTTTTAGTATCTTTATTATCATTATTATTATTACTATTATTTATTTATCTTGTTATTATTATTATTATTAGTTATTTTTGTCATTACTATTATATATATTATTACCATAAAATATGAAGGGAATAAAAATGAAAAAGGAAAGGAGAAGAAGGAATTTTTAGGGTTGAGATTTTATAAAAGGGGGGGCACGGCCGGGCGCACAGCCCAGCTAGGAGGCGCAGCGTAGTCCAGCGCTGAAGGGAGCCAAACAAAAAGCACAACCCTCATCTCCATCTTCAAGCCCTCACACCATCATCTTCTTCCCTCTGCCCTCACGACTCCCTTGTGCATGCCTTTGCAGCCCCACGACCAAACACCACCGCCGCATCCACCGATCTCGCCATCACATCCCTGGCTTCCGGCATGTTACAACACAAACTTGAAGAAGACGTCCTGATTCTGATGGGTTTCTCTGGCATCCCCTATAGTTCGTTCTCCGTTACAGCGTTGTTCTCTTAACTCTCTATTTTTTTCCCTGGCCATCTTGCAGTTTCTCAGCAGCAGTCATCTTCATCGGCGCTCATCGTTGTTCACCCTATCTCTCCGGTGGTTCTCTCTTCTCTGACGTCTCTGCACCGGTGTGCTTTGGCATCGTATTCTTCATCCGGGAATATCTCAGTCTCGCGAACTGCTCTATGCTTTCCTTCCATCTCTTCGACCTCTGGCTCTCTCTCATCTCTCAGTTACAGGTTCTCCGGCGTTCCTCCGTCCCTGATCGTCTTCTCCGGTGAAGAGCAGCAGTAGCAGTTCTCCACAGCAAGCTGTTGCCCTCTCCGATAGAGCCTCATGGCTCTCTGCAACACTCGATGGCCAGAACCACACCACACCAGCCACGGCTTCACCACAGCTGCAATCCAACATCACAAGACAACCCAGCCGTCCACCCGAAGCCCAGCAACCCCAGGAGACCCGAAGACCTCCTCCTCCAGACCACCCACACAGCACTACTGCTGCCTCCCTGTGCCCGCCGTCGCCGCCGACCAGTTCTCCAGTCACTTTCCCCAGCCAGCTAGGTATATATGTTTATATATATATACACATATCAAGGCAGTCCCTTTGTATATATACAGTTGATTATCATTCAGAAGATATTATTATTAGCAATATTATGGTGTGTTATTATTAACAGTAATGTTATGATATTATTATTAACAATATTATTATTATATTAGTATTAATGTTGTATTGTTTGTGCAGCACTGTTAGTAATAATGTTATTATTGGCATTGTTAATATTATTATTGGTTTGTATACTAGTATTGGTTATATCATCGTTAATTTATTAGTATTACTATTAGATGAATTGTGTTAGTATAAATATTATATTATTTGTACATTATTGGTAGTATTAAGTACATTGCTTATGTATGAATACAAGCATATTGTTTATTATTGTTAAAATATTATTGTTATTATCATCGTTATTATAATTAGCATGTTATTAATATTTTTAGGATTTGATTGCCTCTATATAGATTTTTTATCAATTTTAGAATTTTGATTGGTTTCCATATCTAGAAGTCATAGCTTGTGTACTAATTTTAGGGATTCCATACCATTGAATATTGATTTTAAGGGTTTCCATAAAATGTATATTACTTCTTTGGCTTTTATATGGCTTGGAAGAATTTGATTTATTTTCCATATTTATGTACAACATTTCCATATTAAGGTATATTAATATTTTAGAGTTTGTGTATATTTTATAATAGATTCATGACGTGAATTATTGTCCATAATCACATTCATTTTCCTTACATGTCTATAAAAGTACATAATTTCTAGGGTTTAATTTGTTTCCACATTGTTATTGTATATTAATGGTAAGATTTCAATTATTTTCATAATGATTATTGTATATATCGTATATTTATTTTAGGGTTTGAATTGTTTCCATATTATTATTATTATTATTATTATTATTATTATTATTATTATTATTATTATTAATTGTTTCCATATGTGCAGATATTGAGAGTTAAATTTGGGGTTTTGATTATTTCTAAGTGATTATTATAATATTTATAGGATGTTAATGTCTTACTATATGCTAGTGTATTATTATTATTATTATTACGTATGATATATCATTATTATTATTATTATTATTATTATTATAAGTTTAGTATTATTATGGTAGGTGTTACATTATTATTATTATTATTATTATTATTATTATTATTATTATTATTATTATTATTATTATTATTATTATGTGTATATCATTACTATCTATTAGGTTGGTTTATTATTAGGATATGTTATTAGGTATTATAGTGATTTATCGGTATATAGTACACATGGCATATAGTTGTTGTTATTATTATTATTGTTATTATTATGTACCGAATTACTATGGTATTATTACTACCATTATATTATTGATGTGTTATTATTATTAAGCTAGGATTATATTATTATTAAGGCAGTATTATTATGATTATGTGTTATGAGCGCGTGCTATGTAATTATTGTAATATTGTTATTTATGTAGTAGTGTTATAATATTATTATGTATTGCTATCATAATATCGGGTTATATTATTAATGTAATATAATTAGCATAGGGTTGTCATTATAGTAATATGTTACCATTATCATTACCATTACTGCCTATTACTTCCAATATTAAATATTCTTAGTATTTTTGATTCTGGGTATATTCATATTTTGTATTATGTATTATGATATTTATTTTTATTATTTTATTGTATTATTTATTTTTGTGTGTATATTATCCCTATGATTTTATTGCGAGGGTATGAGCCTTCAGGCATCATGTACCCTAAGCTCTGAGGAAATATCTATATATATATATATATATATATATATATATATATATATATTATCTTTATTTATTTATTATTTTATTTATTTATGTATTTATTTTTTACATGTACTTATAAATTCATAAAAAAAGGAGTAATTTAAAGAATTATTAGATTAACTTAGGGATAATTTTAAATTAATTAGGTACCGTTCGTAAGAACGGGCGCGTAGGGGGTGCTCGTACCTTCCCCTCGCGTAACCGAACTCCCGAGCCTAACTCTGGTAATGTAGACCGATTCTACCCCTAACGTGGTAGTAATCATGTGTTCTAACTGCACTAAAGGTTAGTGGCGACTCCTACACCATATTTTTCTATGAAAATATTAAACTGATTTTAATTTCGCCGCCCGGGGCACACGCGCTCCTGGGACGTCTCGACAAGCAGATTTAGTCAACTTGAACACGATTACCAAGATGGCATTCTACCAGTGTAGCGCTGGTGGTAACCCGATAATGAAGTCCATAGAGATGTGCTCCCATTTCCACTCCGGAATACTTAATGGCCGCAACAGCCCTACCACTCTCTAATGTTCAGCCTTTACCTGCTGACACGTCAAACATTGCTCCACAAATTGAACAATCTCCTGTTTTATGTCACTCCACTAGAAAGATTCACGCTAATCCCGATACATCTTCGTACTACCCAGATGTACCGTATACAAAGAATGATGCGCCTTCTTTAGGATCGTCCTCTTTATCCTCTCGTCATTTGGAACACATAGTTTGGTCCCAAACCTCAGCACACCTCCCTCAAAGATGTTAAAATCTGTAGCCAACCCTTGCTGCACTTCCTCTACAACCTCGAATAACTTCGCATCATTAGCCTGCACGACTTTAATCCTCTAAAATAACATCGGCTGGATCACCAAGCTAGCAATGAAAGCTTGATGATTACCATCCACCAACTCCATGCCAAGACTCTCCAGATCCTATCTGATATGATGATGGCCTACCACTGTAGATACTGATGAGTGCTCTGACTTTTGACTCAATGCATTAGCTACCACATTAGCTTTCCTCGAATGATAGCTAATGGCTCAATCGTAGCCCTTGATCAGTTCAAGACACCTCCTCTGCTTCATGTTCAACTTATTCTGTGTGAAAAAGTATCTAAGGCTTTTGTGGTCTATGAAGATCTCACACTGTTCACCATACAAGTAGTATCTCTAGATCTTCAACGCATATACTACTTCCGCCAACTCTAGATCGTGCATGGGGTAATTCTTTTCGTACTCCTTGAGTTGTCGAGAAGCATAAGCAATTACCTTCCCCTATTGCATCAATACACATCCCAACCCTTTTAGCGATGCGTCGTTATAAATCACAAATCCACTATCCCTAGATGGAATGGTTAAAATCGGAGCAGTGACCAGTCGGTGTTTCAACTTTTGGAAACTCTGCTCGCACTCGTCATTCCAAACAAATTTCACACCCTACCTTGTCAACCATGTCAGAGGGCCAGATAACTTAGAGAATCCTTCCATGAATGGCCGGTAATACCCAACTAGTCCTAGGAAACTCAAAACATCCTACACGATTTTCGATTTCACCCAATCAACCACTACTTCTATCTTACCAGGATCAACTGAGATACCACCCTTCGACACGACATAGCCTAGAAACATGATCTGATTCATCCATAACTTGCATTTCTTCAGCTTAGCATACAATTTTTTTTCCCGTAGTACCTGAAGTACCAACCTCATATGGTTTTCAAACTCTTCCGAACTTCTAGAGTATATCAGAATATCGTTAATAAACACCACTACAAACTAACCTAGGTATTCATGGAAAACCCTGTTCATTAGGTCCATAAATACCGCTAGAGCGTTAGTCAACCCGAAAGGCATGACCAAAAACTTATAGTAACCATATTTGGTTCGGAAAGCAGTCCTCGCAACATTCTCGGTCCAAACCCTCACGTGATGATAACCTGACCGTAGATCGATCTTCGAAAAGACTTGTGTTCCCTGCAACTGGTCAAACAGGTCATCTATAAGAGGCAATGGGTATCGGTTCTTCATTGTTACCTTGTTAATCTCATGGTAATTAATGCACATCCACATCAAGCCGTCCTTCTTCTTCACGAACAATACTGCAGCTCTCTAGGGCAAAACACTAGGTCGAATAAAGCCGTTGTCCAGTAGTTCCTACAACTGCTCCTGAAACTCTCTAAGTTTAGCTGGAGCCATCTGGTATGGAACTTTAGAAATCGATGCCTTACCTCGCAGCAACTCGATAGCAAACTTTACCTCCCGATCAGGAGGTAAATCGGGTAAGTCTTCCAGGAATACATCCATAAATTCGTTAACCACTTGGATATCTTCAAGTTTCAAATCATCCCAAGGTGGTTCCTTCACGCAAGATAGGTATCCTGACAACCCTCTAAGAGTAACCCCTTCGCTTGTATAGTTGATAGAATCTGTAACGTCGAACACACACACGATCCCACGAACTCATACTCCTGCTTCCCAGGAGGTATGAACACTACTACCTTCCTACGACAATCAATTGCCATATAACAAGAGATTAACCAATCCATCCCCAGTATGACGTCAAATCCACACATGTCGTACACTACTAGGTTCCCTGGTAGCAATCTTCCCTGAATAACCACTAGGCAGTTTCCTAACATCTTACTACAAATCGTTACACTCCTAGACGGTGTACCCAAAAACAACCACTCATCCATCACTTGGCTTTCAACCCCACATAGTTTCACAAAACTAACAGATATAAACGAATGGGTTGCTCTCGAATCAAATAAAACAACAGCTTTATTCGAAAGCAATAACATGGTACCTGTCACCATGTTCCTAGCGTGTTTCAAATCTGCTGGAGTAAGAGAGTACACCCTCTCCGGAGCCATATTAGCCTGATAATTTTTTCGAGGCATCTGATTACTCCCACGGTTCTAACTCTGTGCATGCATATCACTCCTCTGTGCTTGACAGTTTCGGGATATGTGGCCCATTTTGCCATAGTTGTAGCAGTTACCCCAGAACAATTGGCATTCCCCATCGTGCCATTTACGTCATTTGGCTCATGGTGCGGAGGATGGATCCCTCTGAGAACTCTGCTGCTCGGTATTCTGGCGATAACCCGAACTATAGTTCTTTTTTTCTTTCATTGTCCCTGTTGAGGACCAATCTGAGAACCAGAAGACACTGACCTCTTCCTTTGCTCCTATACCACCTCATCCCCCTGGAGGTTAGTCTCAACTATGGTGGCTTTATCCACCAGAACAGAAAACTCTCGGATCTGCAACATCCCCATAAGCTTGCGGATATCCTTCCTCAGGCCCTTCTCTAACCTTTGAGCCTTCTCATACTTATTTGAGACCAAGTATGGCGCGAAATGAGAGAGCTCAATATATCTGGTAGCATATCTCTGCACCATGAGGATTCCCTTAGTCAGGCTCGAGAACTCATCAGCCTTCGCATCACGAGTAGAAGCTGAGAAGTATCTCTTGAAAAATACCTCCTTGAAACAACTCCAAGTCATATCAGATGGACTAGCTCTCTACTTCTCAAGCAGACTCACAACCATCCACCATCTTTTAGCCTTTCTTGCTAGCTGAAAAGTAGAATAAAGAACTTTCTACTAGTTGGTGTAGTGGAGAACTTCCAATATCTTCTCGGTCTTCTACACCCAGCTCTCTACCACTATCGGATCGAGTCCTCCTGTAAACGTCGAAGGGTGCATGCGGGTGAACCTCTCTATGGTACAACCTATAGCAATAGGAGAGTGCTCAGGTCTCCTAACACTTCGTCCGATCTCCCGCATAACCCGCCTCGTTAAACCACGAGGCACAGAAGGAGACCCATCACTTGCAATCCTCTCTGAAATACCATCCAAGTTGTTATCCTTGGGCTCCATTATGAAAATAAGATAGGAATCGGTTAGAATTCTTATATCCTACACAGTTAACACAATCATTGAAAGCTAATCATGTCAACTACTACTCTTATGTGTCCAGATCTGTCCTACCGCACTGACACGAAGCCATCAATGGTTTGCCGTGATTTTACTGAAATCGTCATTCTAGGAAAAACACAAGACACCACTAATGAGTCCTCGTTTAGCAACAAAAAGAACCTCGACCTACTTTACCCATTTCCTATATCCTATACTCTGGTATGTACACAAAGCTATGCCTAACCAAGTCCTGCAAGACCTAACAACCTAGTTTTGCTCTAATACCAAGTTGTTACACCCCAAACTCGCAGATGGGTCCCAAGTGTGAATATAGTAACCTATCACGTCTCTATATCAATTAAACTTTCATGATACAATACTAAATGAGGGTCCGACCCCGTGGGATACACGTAACCCTATACTCAATCACATACATATCCATACTTATCAAATACGCAACAGAAAATGTTCTTTCTATGCATAAATCATACCATACCAGAATCTATACAGAACTAGAATATACGTCCCCAAAATTACAGTACATACTCCAGGTGTCTACAAAATCCAACAATGACAAGCCGATTACAAAACTTGTACTTACACGGGTACTAAACGCAACTAACCGACACCCCCGCTTCCTGAAGCTAGGATGCTAGTTTCAGTTACTCGAAGAACTTGAAAAAAATTTGTATATTCGGGGTGAGACACCTCTCAGTAAGAAAGAAAGCAGGTTATATCAGTGTGTGGCATACGAGTGTTATTTCGGCGTAAAACATAACACAATACAATACAATACAATATAGTTCAATACAGTTCTAGTATTTTTCATAAATTTGTTCCAGTACATACGATACCAAACATACGGTCAGTGTTGTCAAACTTAAGCACCCGACACCCTACAATAACTGAAGTCTCACAGCGATATCGTTGCCAGTACGGTGTAGCTCACACCCATCGGTGACTAGCCAGAAAGAACAAGCGATATCTCACACCCATCGGTGACTAAGCGGAAAGAACAAGCGATATTTCACACCCTCGGATATAGAGCCAAACACTCTTGCCCATGATAGTTAGCCGAGACATGGCGTCTGCGTACGGTAATTAGCCCCCCCTAGCTGATTTACAAAACCTGAAACAATTTTGGAACTCATGTCCCTATACTCATCAGCGTATGGTAATTAGCTGCCCCTAGCTGTTTTTACAAAACCTGGAACATTTTACATACAACAATTTCCACATTTATTTTGTATGCAGCAAATCCTATCGTTTTCAGTTCAAGAATACAATACGAATATGGGTACGATTATCTCAATACTACAGTTTTAATATAACATACGGTTTCTCCAACAAAATAGAGATGATACCTGAAACCCCCAAATTTTCCTAAAAACTATAACCCAAAAATCCCGCATTTTCACCTGATAGATTTTCCCAAATAAGTAATCAAAACATATATACGATCATAAACTATAGGTTTACCGATTCAAAAATAAATTGCTATAAATACAAACTCTACGACTCTAAAACTACGAACCGAGACACGAAAACCTAAACATCCAAGAAATATACTTCACTATAATTCTTACTATTACATATATACTGAAACGAAATTGAAATCGGACCCTTACCTCTATTTTGGATCAAAACCTGAAAATCTTCGAAACGACTTTCTGATCCGCTAAAAATGTAGAGATTCCTCCCCTGATCCACGCAGTAACGTCGGATTGTTGAATCAGGTGACGAACAGCGAAGAATCGAAAAAAGAGAGAGAGAGAGAGAGAGAGAGAGAGAGAGAGAGAGAGAGAGAGAGAGAGTTTTAGCTTACTTGGCCATGAAGTAATGAAATAGGATATTTATAGCCCAGCTTACTTGGCCATGAAGCAATGAAATAGAATATTTATAGCCTTTTTGACCCAGCCAACCTGGTCGACAAGATGGTGCCTTCGTCGACGAATCAGCCATACATTTCGTCGACGAATCAGCTTCTTCGATGACGAACCCTATTCCGATCTTTTACAACATGTTCGGTATCTCTTCATCGATAAGGGTCTAAATTTCGGAGACAAAGAGCATGAGGGCCTTTGTCGACGAGAACAATGGTTTCGTCAACGAAGCCTGCGAAATTTACTTTTTTACCCTTTTGTTATTTATTAAATCTGAAATCCTCGGGTCGGGTTCTTACAAGATGCATGTTGGGTAAGCTTTTCACCATCTTCTTGCTTCCCAACAGTTTTAAACTTTCAAAGTTCAGATGTCCGTACTTGAGATGTCATGGCCAATTTTTGTCTTTGATGATAACACTTAAACACCATGGCATATCATGTTGAATGGCGATTGGAAACATTTGATTCTTTTCCATTTGTACTTGAGTAACCTGCTTTCCTTGAGTATAAAAATACGATAAGTTGCATATCTCTAAGGCTAATATTGTAGACTTTCTCCATAAGTTGTCCGAGACTAAGTATATTAGTCTTCATGGCTGGCACATAGTACACGTTAGAGATAAAAACATGGTCTCTATCCTTCCTCTTGATTAGGACGTATATTTTCTCGTCCTTGAACTGGGACTTTAAAGAGATCACCAAAGGATATATCTCTCTAAAATTTCTTATTAAGTTCAGTAAACAGATTCTTTCTACCAGTCATGTGATTGCCGGCTCCAGAATCAAGGTACCAAACATTTTGGTCCTGGTGGGTTGAGTTATATGCCATCAGCATCAATGTTTCTACTTCAGCTTTCTCCTTTTTTGTAAAGTTAGCATTTTCATTTATTTCATGATTTTGGGGATTACATTTGCACTCATTGCTGTAATATCCGTACTTGTGGCAGTTGTAGCACTAAACGTTTCACCTGTCTACGTTCAGGCGATTATTGTATCCCCCTCTTCTTTCTTGTCCTCTGCCTAGTGGGATATAGTTCTGTTGATTGTGTCCTCCTCTAGTGGCACCTCTTCCACCTTTATCGCCTTCTCTAGATTCAAAGCTTCCAAAACTTCTTCTACAAGATCCTCGACCTCGTCCTCTTCCCCGCTGTGACGTTCCCCTTTTTTCGTATCTATTTGTAGTGAAGGATAACTTTGTTTGGAGAGCTTGCTCTAGTGCTTTTTCATCACTCCTTCTATGGACTTTTTGCTCATGGGCTTGGAGTGAGCCCACAAGTTCTTTTACAGACATGGTCTCTAGATCTTTTGTTTTTTCCATGATCACAACTATATAATCAAATTTTGGATCCAAAGATCGCAAAATTTTCTCACAAATTCTCTCGTCTTTGAGAGTCTCTCCATTTCTTCTTAATTGCTTTGATATTACTATAACTCGTGCATAGTAATCAGAAATAGATTCAGTGAATTCATTCTTAAGGATTTGAAATCACCTTGCAATGTTTGAAGACGAATCTTCTTCACTTTGTCTGCACCTTTGTGTGTTCGATGGAGAGAGTTCCAAATTTATTTGGATGTCTTGGTGGAGGCGATGATTTTGAAAACATAGCCTTATCAAGGCCTTGGTAGATTATGGACTTCGCCTTGCAATCCTTATTTCGATCGGCTCGCAAGATCGTTCTTTGAGGTTCGGGCAATGCTTCTTCTGCTTCTTTAGATTTGGGTTCATCATACCCATCATCCACGATGTCCATGACATCTTGAGCACCTAATAGGGCTCTCATTTGTATGCACCAATTGTTCTAGTTGTCCTTCATGAGTTTCGAGATGAGTGCCTGAGTACTACCGTTTGCCATTTGATCAATGGATGCTTAGTATAGCATTATTAAGTTTGAATCTCGCAAAAGAGGCATCATCAATGCGTCTGGAACGTCGAAAAACCTTGGAAAGGGTTAGATGTTGATGTGGCAGTGGGCGATGACGTGGCAGTGGATGATGACATGGCATTGGGTGATGACATGGCAGTGGATGATGATGTGGCAGTGGGTGCTATCATGGTTGTAAGTGCTGACATGATAGTAGATTCTGACGTGGCACTATGTGACATGCATTTGCTAATATGGCAGCTGAAATGCCATTGTCTTGCTGACTTGGTGGATGACGTGGATGCCCATGTGGTCGTCTTCAACCTTGAGACGCTATTATAGATGTAGTCGGTCAAACGAACTTTTACCAGCTCGTACAAGCTCTACCGAGCTTCGATTTGGATGCGGTTTGGTGCGTTAGAATCACGTCATCTAGGAGAACACATTGGTGTGCTCAAAACTCATATTTGAGCAAGTTGATTTCTAGGCTACCACCGGAATGATGGTCTAGTTTCGGTGATTCTGGCTCCGATCCAGCTCCGATCGGGCTTTGATACCACAGTTGGATGGAGTGGAACAATTAAGGTCACTTCTTGTGATCCTATAAGAGATAATTGCACACAAAAAATACTTGAATTTTATTGAAATCAATCAATCTAAAAAAATAACAATGGAAGTTTTTCTTCCTTTACAATCTCTCACTCTCTCTCTCTAGATTTCTTATTCTTCACTCCATGATTTTCATTACAAACTTACAACCTATTTATAGGCATACAAAGATGGTACGTCGCACACCTATTTTGACAAAATAAAAAACAAATTAGAGTTTCCATTGTTGAAGAATCCAAGTTTTTTGACCACATGAGTTGCTAGTTGAATATCTAGAAGCACACCTAAATTGAAAGTTTATCTTTTCAACATTCCACACGTCCCCTTTCATAACACAATCTTTCTATATGGTAAAGAAGTTGTGAAACTGTGAATGGGAAGAGATATAGGGTGGGATGGGGGGAAACGAGTTGCAATTTTTGGGAAGAACCATGGAACGAAATGGAAAGCTTCAATCCTGGTTACGATAGGAAATGAGCAATGACATTTTGAAGTGGGAATACAGTTTTTAAAGCTCTAACCAAAATGATGTTGTTTTGGCTACAGGAGTGAAACCAAAACTATGTCATTTTGAGTGTAGTCTTTGGTGTAAAATATCCTCTTGTTTGTGAAACAAAAATTCATTTCCTGCTTGAACTTAGAGACAACCCGTTGTACTTTTAGTAATGACAAAAAGATTTTGTCACTAAAGTCATGTTTTAGGTTGTCCTGGCAAAAGATTGTATATTTAATGACAACAATCTATAGTTGTCTCTAGTTATTATCAATAAAAGATCAATTTGTTGTAGTGCAAAGTCATATATCTCATTAATCAATATTTCATGAAGAAATACTGTATCACTTAAATCATGGATGATTAATTTGAGGAACATTCACCTTAAAATAAAGAAAATGTCATATACTTATTTATGATTTTATGATGGATTGAGTTAATTAGGCAACTAAATAAAGGGCTCTCAGCCCCGCCTATTGTTTAGACAAGTTTGGTATAATTTTCATCACTTTCATACATAAAAGTGAGTAAGGGGAGAGAAGAAATAGATATAGGATAAATTTTTCTGTATCAAAGCTCATTTGTCTTGGTTAAATGGTACAAGGAATATGAATTATTTCATATATCCATTGTTGTTTATGGTTCATATAGTAACTCAAAGGTCTTTCTAATATAAACTTTCCCAACAAGGAGACCTTTGAAATAATAAGGTGAATTTACACAACAAAACAAAATGAAGTATCTACAAGAGGTTATCCTAAGGAAGCCACCCGACTTCGCACATTCATTTTTGAATCAATAGCTCCTTGAACTGGGGATCCTCCTTTGAATGTTTTGACCCAAACTAAGCAAAGGGCTTGGTTTTCTACATAAGACAAGAATTCAAGTAAATTCGAATAGATTAAATCTCAACAATGAAGATCGAAAAATAAGTGCCCCTTCTAACCATCAATGGAAGTGCTCCTTCTAACCTCAAACGTTGACATATATATCTTGGACTAAACAATATTCATTGTTCGTTTAAAAGTACCTATAGTAGGAGGTGTCAAAATCCCTTTAAACATATGGTCTTTTTCAATTGTCCTATATATTTCTTTAGCTGCTTGATGGTTAAAAAATTTTCAAAAAATATAATTTTTCTTGTAGTGATGACGGAAATGGTACTGTACACAAACACAATAATTTAGGATTGAGGTTACATAAGTATGTATGTATGTATGTACATACATACATATATACATTGATGTCAAAAATTAAAAAAAATGATCTCTACGTCTACAATACATGATGACCACTTGCAACCAAGAAGAAAAAAATGCTCGAGAGACCCCTAGTGATTTTTGAGGGCTTTCTTCGATGCTCAAGTAAGTATTGAGATTTTTTAAATGGCGTAACTATTATAGAATTTAAGGTATCCCCTACCTTCTTTTAGTGTGATATTTTTATAGTCTCCTTAAGATCTAATGGATTAATTGCCCTATTAAGGTTATATACCCCCATCAATAGGATGTTGGAAGGCTATATGATAATAAATGATTATGCCCCTTTATTTCCTTCCTTTAAGTAAGAGTTATCTCCTTTATTTCCCCTACTTATTAACTTATGTTACATCTTCTAATATCTAGGTTCTTTTTTTTTTTGGGTTTCAATAGATATTTTATACACCATCAGTTGTCCTCACTCCTGAGCCTAAAAATTGTTTTTAGGCTTATGAGTAATATGTGAATTTACCATTTTCTTTTTTTCTTTAAGCACGCCTCTAAGCTTTTTCCACGTAGACCCTCACTAAATGGAGCCATATTTTTTCCTTTCTCTATTTTTTTTTTTCTTTTCTATGAATCAAACAAACCTCCCCCAACTTTTTGTTGAGTAGGTTCACACTAAACTTAACAAGATTGTTTTTATTCTACCTATTTTTCATTAATTGTTGTTAAGTATGGCTCATTTAGCAATATGAGTAGGTTTCATTGTTAGTATGAGCAAAGCTCATTTGCCCTATGAGCAAAGTTCATAATATTGTTGATATGAGCAAGACTTTTTTTCTTATAAGCAGGGTTCATCTATTTATGAGCATGCCTCATCTATCTATGAACATGCCTTGTTTGTCTTATGAGCATGACTCATCTATCTTATAAGCAATGCTCATATGTCTATGAACATGACTCATCTATTGATATAAGTAAAGATGATATGTTCTTAGTTATTCTATCAAGTGTGCCTATTTGGCTAGTTGAATTAGTTTTCCAAGCCTTTTAGGCTAGTCTTTAAAATAAATTTCTCTGCATTCAACTAACACTAAAAAAAAAAAAAAAATGTGTCGTCAGAAAATAATAAGGTTACTTGATATGCATGTCTTTATTGCATTAGAAAAAAATATATTATGGTCTCCCCTACTTTAAAAGGGTTTATCTTGAAACATCTATTACTCCTGTATATATGAGCAAACTAATTAGCATCCACTAACCTAACTAAAGCAAAGAAATATGAAGTGAAAAGGATGTAATGTTGAAAATACAATTAAGATTTCCGAATTGTCAAGTTGAAGAGTGTAAAAAGGAGCCAAATGTATCAAATTTAAATTTTGATGCCATTTTGATTGAGGAGATGTTGACCTTATTGGTCACACCCAGTTTGATAATGACAAATACTCTAGTATTTGATAGCTTTCAAGTTTGTGTGCAGGTTTATATTAGCAAATCAATTGATAACACATGAAGTAAAGCCTAAAGACCTTGAAGATTATTTCTTGTTGTAATTTATATTATTTAGGTCTATAATAATTTATATCGGTTTGTAATAATCTTTGCATGTCATGCATGTAGGTTTTGTAAGCTCAACATGACCATAGACTGACCATAGGGTACCGAATGTCATTAGTGTTCGGTCGATTGGCGTCGGATTTTTGGGACTATCTCAAAACAGCCATTGAAAAGACCTTAGTGAGACTTTAGGTCCCCACACATATGCACTAATATATCCCCACAATATCTTGTCAAATAGGGGATCAATTTGAAATGACTGAACAAGATAAGCATAAAATGAGAGGGCTCGGGCGATCGAACCCGAGGGGTTCATTTCACCTCGGGCATCCAAACTATTGGGGAGTCAACAGTTTGACTTAGGTTTAGGTTGCTGAACCAAGATAGACTCTATCGCCCTCGGGCGACCGAACCCCTAGATGTGACATTTTCACTAACTCGGGCTGCCGAGTAGTTCAGTTCAAAATAGGTCTCGGGCGACCAAACCTCTGTGTTCGACTACCGATCTACTGACTGGACACCCGAATCTACGAACAAATACTATTGACTTTTGTTTGGGCTACCGAACCTACACTCGGGCAACCGAGCTGTTTAAAATGAGTTTTTTAATATGAGTCTATTCGGGCAACTGAACTAGAGTTCAGTCACCCTAACCTTCTCGGGTTATTTTATTTTAATTGAGGTAAATAAGGGTTAAACAGGTTTAATATTTCCTAAGTATTTTAAAATTTTCTAAGAATTCCCTATTGGTCATAAACGGTTATATTTTGGTCTTGGCCTATATATATGGGTTCATTTGTGTGGATTAGGGAGTGATTAGCAGAAAATCATTAACAAAAATCCTCTCTATTTCAAAATCCTATTCTTGCCCAAATACTCTCACATCTTCATTCCCTTGATACATTTTAGTATTGTGAGAGCATATTGGTTGTTCTTGTTTGACTGATTGATTTTGGGGGAGTTTAGTTAAGTTTATTCCACAAATTTCAATATTATAAATCTTGTGTTGGGATAAACTAACAAACTTAGGGATCTTTACATTGTCATTGCAAGATTTCCTTAACTTTGATTTTGTTGTGTAAAAACTTTTCTACAAGCTAAAATATTTTCAAACTATTTTTGTGCTCATTACATTGAAGGAAAGTATTTTGAGTTAAGTTTGAATATTTAATTAACATCTTTGAAACCCTGATTTGCTATTGAGATTTCATTTAACTTGTTTCAAAGATACAACTTGCTTAGAGCACTCTTGAATATTATTGTGATCATATCTTGTTGAATGTTATTTGCACATATATTCACATCACTGAGCTTACATTACCTATACTGTTGATTGCATGCGATAGATTATATTGGATACATACCTGCTTTACTTGAGAAGCATAATCACTGTACCAGTTATGTTGTGAAAAATACTATTGTATTCCAGGTGTGGCCTGAGTGGGCGGTAATCCAGCCTATAAGGATTGTTAGGGCATTCTCCATCCCATAAGGAGAATTTGTAAAGGTTGAGGTCAGCTCTGTGCTAAATGACTTGATTGTATTAGGTGCTGCTCCACCCGTTAAGTGAGCATTAGTGGAATCTTCGGGCTTGCGAGTTAGAGTTGTTCTTCATATATTTGATAAAGTCATCTTCTTAAATACCTACTAGGATTTTCATGTTAAACCAAACATTTACATGGTTCTTGTACTCATTTTGGGAATCTTACAATGTGAAGCAAAAAAAAAAAATATTCCTACAGAGAGATTTCCAAAACATCATTATATGAAAATATTTTTGATGCTACAAACCAAACAACCCCTTAAGATTATAAATATTATACCTCCATCAACAAAAGTAAGGGGATTATATGATAATAAATGATTATGCCCCTTCTTTTTTCCTCTTGTAATTAGAAGTTACTTCCTTTATGATAAATGATTCTATAAGTTTATAATACAATGCAAAGACTCGTGGTTGCAAAGGCAGCGTACATGCGGTTGCAGGGGTTTTACACGAAAAAGGTTGGAAGTAAATGAACAACGGAGGAAGTACATGTTTGGAAGAATAGAATAGAATGTGGAGGAATTGAGGCAGCTAGCTAGAACCAAAACAGCAGGAAAAGAATCAACCTAATCTTGCAAAGAAGCCTTTTCCCAGATGCAGAACATTAATTGCTTTGAATCACTTTCCCTCCCCCTCCCCCTCCCCCTCCCCTCCTCACACGTATTCCTCCTCTCTCCCTCCACCCCACCCCACCCCACACCACCCCACCCCACCCCCGCCAGCCTTATTTTTAGCTGGATTGCTTTTCCACGTTCTCCATTAATCCTATGCCTCAAAACTCACTTCCAAACCCAAACCAGTTTCGTGAGTGAGACGCAGAAGGGGTCCCCCGGAGATGGAAAGAGAGATGGCAAGAACACATCTTTGTTTGGCGCCATCCTTCTTCTTGGTCTTTCTTATGATCACATCTGGTACTACTCCCTCACTTTGCTTGATTAATTTTTTCTTCTCTGATTTGGTATATGATCATCCATCCTATACTTTGCTCTTTTATATATCAAATTTTTTTTCGCTTTTGTCTTCCTAATCATACTCACCACGATATTCGAAGTGATTATGCAAGCCAAGTGAAGCTTTAAAATATTTAACTAATTAAACCCTTTTTTTTCGTAGTTATGATGCAAAAAAACGTAATTTATTCCAAAAATTTTGACGCATTTCATGATTTCTCCTTTAAAACAATAGTTGTAGTGGGACTGACTTTTTTTTTTTTTTTTTGGACTATATAGTTGTGTAATATTTCCACTTTACGTCCCTCATTTTAAAGGAAACTCCCAAACTCCATCACTAAATTGATAGACATCTTAGTGCATGCTGGTGCCTTCGTTTTCTCCATGAGTGCATATAGAGAGAGAACAAATGATTCTTGATGTTCTGAACAACGATTTTGATTCAAGGTATATTAATGGGCAGAAAAGGAGTGCAGACATTCATAATTGAAAATAAAACTGAAATGGTTGGTTGGCTTAAAAAAGATTCAACAAAGTAACCAAAGGTAATCTAAGAGGAATATTGGCTGTTCATTCGTTGATTGTTTTGAATACACATCAACAAGCTGTTGGCTGTAAATTTCAAAGTTTGATGTAATTGTGCTTCATATTTTGATTTGAAAGTTAAATCTCAAAATTTTACATTCAAAATTAACCTAGTCATTGTTTAAGAATGTCATAAAAATCGAACACTGAGCTTCATAAATTTATTGATCGAAATCCATATATAGCTAATGTAAAATTGTGCTCCAAAGGTTGCCAAAACACATATATAGATTAATACTTTGTGAATAAAAAAGTTTAACAAGTATAAGGGGCATTACTTAAATATGAATTTAAGATTTTTCAAAACATGAATTCCTTTGTTATGCTCTAATGTATTTTATATATGAAGATTTTATTACGTAAGAACACAACAAATCAAAGAAACTGGAGCCTCTTAAAAGAGATCCATTTTGAAGTATTTTAAGAACGCATAATGTCGGAATAGGCATTGGGCTCGGTCATGGATTCCACTGCGGGGCCAAATATCTCAGAGTACTCCCGAAAGACTCAATTTGAAAAGAGAACATTAATTATTTTCCTTCAAAAATAAATCCTAACGTGATTTCTGCACTTGCCTTAAATGAACAGGGACAAAAATGTCCGAGTCCGCCAGAGTTTTCACCATTATCAACGACTGCAAAGTGACAATATGGCCGGCGGCGACGCCCGGGGAGAGCTTCAACGGCGGCGGTTTTGCATTAAAACCGGCCCAATCCGTCGTCTTCACTGCGCCGGTGGGTTGGAGCGGGCGAATATGGGGCCGAACCGGCTGCAATTTCGACAAAAGCGGCACGGGCCCCTGTCAAACCGCCAGCTGCGGCGACACCCTCAAGTGCGGCGCGTCCGGCAAAACACCGGCCACGCTTGCCGAATTCACCCTTTCCACGCTCGACTTTTACGACGTCAGCCTGGTAGACGGGTTCAACTTGCCGATGGCGGTGACCCCCGTTAACGGCAAAGGGAATTGCAGCGTGGCCGGTTGCGACCGCGACCTGAGGCAGAGTTGCCCAGCGGAGCTGGCCGTGAAGGCAGGCGGGAAGACGGTGGCGTGTCGGAGCGCGTGCGACGTGTTCAACACCGACCAGTACTGCTGCAGGGGCGTTTACGGGAATGCGGCAACATGCCGGCCCACCTACTATTCCAAGAAGTTCAAGGAGGCCTGCCCCACTGCTTATAGCTATGCCTACGATGATCCCACCAGTATTTTTACATGCTCTGGACCAGACTATATCATCACTTTCTGCTCATCCAGGTTTCTTTTAATTAATTGCTTTCTTTTTATCATTTTTTTTCTTCACAAAATTTACATATATGTATATATATATATAATATATTTATACGCATGCATTCATGCAAGTCTAAACCTATATACGCTTGTGATTTTTGGTGTAGGTCTCAACCAGTGTGCACATATCATAATCACAAGCTCGTGTGCAGTGGATCAAACGGTTTACAATCACTAATTGGAAAATGGGCGACTATGATTCTGATGTTTGCAGTCTCTCTGCTGATTATGAATACTAATTTTGTGTAATTAATTTATTGGCACGGTTGTTTGAAGGAATTAACTAGGAAAAAATGGTGATTCCCTACTTCATTTGAGATCGAAAGAGATGTTCCACATACATGGTTGTACATATGATCGAATTTGTTCTTTATTTTTGTATATTTATTAATTTGATTAAACGCCATACAAATTGCTTTTGTTCATTATTGTTTTAGAATTAATTGACTATGTATACTTTGTTTCCAATTTTTTTTTCTTCTTTTTCCATTTTTTATCTTGAAACGGTCTCGTTAGTCTAATACCATAATTATTATTAATCTCCCACGTAACAAGAATTCAATTCGCATGGATCATTTAAAAACAAATGATATTTTTATCTTATATTTTTTCTACCCTTCTTAAGATTCGAATTCAAAATTTCTAATTTAAAAGTCAAATGCTGATGGCTAAGGTATTCCCTAAGAGATTTAAGAAAAAAAAAAATTTTTATACATATTTCCTCTCCTTGGGGAAAAAAAGGAAAAAAGAAAAGGTACTGTAAATACCCTAATTTTTACCAGGCCTACCCAAAAAAAGAGCTGATGTAATAAAGCTAGTTTTAAATCCGAGCAAGTCTTGGTCATCCTGTTTTCAAGAAGAGTCTCGGTTTATTTTCAATTGAGTCTTTTTCGAAATTGGAGTCTCGCTTAAAGTCTGGAGTTTCCAAGTTGAGTCTCGATATCGGTTATGGTTGACGCATTCATTTCAAAATTAATTTTCTCCATAAAACTCATGTGTTCAAAATTCTTCCTATTTTTAGTCCCAAACTAGGTTTTGGAGTAGATTTTAGTTGCAAAATTAATCTCACTAGGAGTATGAAATAAGCCTCATACCGGTATCATTCACCATTTGTTTTCTTAGTCCCGTTGTTGGGGTCCCGCAATTTCAAAAAAGGGTATTTTCAAAATTAGAGTCCCATTTTTTACGTCCCTGTTCGAGTCCCGATACTAAGGAAAATTTTGAGTCCTTGTTATTTAGTTCCAAGTCAAGGTCCTATAATTAGGCTAGGGTTTTGAAACGAATCTGGTATCTTCAAAAATTGAGTTCTTTTAAGTTTAATTTTAAAAGTTTGAGTTCTTCTAACCTTTAGTTAAATTTCTATAGAAATTGAGTTTTTAATTTTTAATGTGAGCCCTAGATTCTAAATTTGAGTTTTAATTGAGTCTTTTAAAACCGGGTATTTGTGGAGTTTTAAGTGATTTTTACTACCGGGTGTTTTTGGGAGCAAGACTAGTCCAAATTCGGGTCAAAATTGAGAAAAATACAAACATATGGTCATATTTTAGGAGGAAGGGGGGGGGGGGAAGGCACTTGCCTAGGTAAAAATATAGAAAATAAAAGAAATACAAAAAATATGAATGCAAAGCATAGGGAAATAAAAAATGTTAATGTACAAACACATATTACATCACAACAACACGGGGGTACATGGAGAGAAAATCCAAAGAAATAATAATAAAAAGGGGGGAAAGGAAAAAGCATGTGGGATTGACTCTTCTGTTAGGGCGCGCGTAGGGAAAATATGCTTCTGTTAACAACAACTTTTGCGTGCGAATTGAGCTGTTGGACTCTCTATAAAGAGAGAGCCTCGCACGTCACCAAGGGGGGAGGGGTGCTCCATTTCATCTCACTATTCACGCAAGGGGGTAGGGCACTGTTCATTCATCATCTCTCACGCGACCTCTCTCTCTCTCTCTCTCTCATCTCTACTCCCCTTTCTCCCATAGCTCTCCCTTTAGTTTCCCGCACCCTCACCGCATCTTCCATCCTCATAACCACCACCTGTGCAAACCTCACGGCCAACCCTCATACTAGCCTCCCCCAATCTTCGACGAATCCCCACCCCAACCGTTAAGTCTTCCACCAACCACACCCAATGCCTTCACCAACTCCTCTTCATAATTGTTCATCCCATCCTCCATTCACAGCTCCCCTTACCTCCTAGCCTCTCTTTCATTGCTACAGTAGAGGTAGACTCCACCACCAGCCTCTCCTTCATTGTCAGCACCAGTTCCCTTACAGACCATCACCACTCCGGGACCTTCCAACCTCACGCACCAGCCAACTCCTATGCCCATCACCTCTCGCCATTGCCATTGCAGCCTCCACGCTCTTCAACATCTTCTCCTCACTAGCCGATCTTTCATCTCGCCCTAACCACCACCAACATCTCCATCTTTCCATCACAGCATATCTGACCCCACTGCTATACCACCATCTCCAACCCTTTCTCGTCTCTCTTGCTCTCACCTTCGTCGTCGTCACCACCACCCTACACCGTCACCACCTCAACTTCTCCCTGGCAACCCAACTTCATAGTCTCTCTCACGAGCTTCTCTACAAACATCACCATCCCCACGGTCCCTGATTCTCTCATCCTCCAATTCCTTAGATCCATCACAACCACCATCACTACCTCAGTTTTTCTAGCTCTGAACACACCTCGCTCGCACGCAGTTTGCTCTCACCCTTTACCAAACAATTGTTGCACCCGTCAATGTAGTCACCGACTCGCAAGTCTCGAGTTGACTGTTTCCTCTCGGCATTGAAACCCTCACCGTGGTAAGCCCTCGTTGTCTACCGCAAGACTTTAATCGGGATGAAATGGGCAGTATTTGTTAATTTGTCAACCACTACTCAAATCAAATTATCTCCGTGAAGTGCTGATGGCAATCCCGTGACAAAATCCATGGAAATGTGCTCCCACTTCCATTTAGGAATAAGAAGTGGTTGCAATGGTCCCACTGGCCTCTGGTGCTCGGCCTTCACTTGCTGGCATGTCAGGTACTACTCTACGAAACGAGCGATCTCTCTTTTCATGTTAGACCACCAGAAATATTCTTGCAGATCCCTGTACATCTTCGTACTCCCTGAATGTATTGTGTAGAGCAAACGATGTGCCTCCTTTAGAATGACCCGCTTAATATCGGCGTCATTCGCTACACAGATCCTGGTATGGAATCTCAACACCCCATCATCAGAGATATTAAAATCCGCCTTTAAACCATCCTGTAGCCCTTCTACAATCTTTACCAGCTCTACGTCTTCCTTCTGATCCATTTTGATCCTTTCCCGTAAGGTCGGTGGCACATCCAAACTAGAAATGAATGCCTGGTGATTTCCTTCCACTAACTCTAAGTCTAACCTTTCCAGGTCCATGCTAATCTGATACTGAACACCCACTGTGGAGACTGACGCATCTATTGACTTCTGACTCAAAGTATCAGCTAACACATTAGCTTTTCCTGGATGGTAACTAATGATGCAATCGTAGTCCTTTATCAGCTCCAACCATCTCCTTTGTCTCATGTACAACTCCTTCTGGGTGAAAAAGTACTTAAGACTTTTATGATCAGTAAAAATCTCGCACTTTTCACCATACAGATAGTGCGTCCAGAACTTCAACGCATACACTACCACTGTTAATTCCATATCGTGTGTTGGGTAGTTCTTCTCATACTCCTTGAGTTGACGAGAAGCATAATAATTACCTTTCCCTGTTGCATTAGAACACACTCGAGACCCTTTTTACAAGCGTCACTGTAAATAAAAAATCCACCATCCCCTGACGAAATGGTCAGAAGTGGAGCAGTAATTAGACGCTGCTTCAATTGCTGAAAACTCTACATGCACTCATCAGTCCATTCAAACTTTACGTTCTTCCTCGTAAGTCATATCAATGGACCTGATAGTCTAGAGAACCCTGCTACGAACCGTCAGTAATATCCTGCAAGACCTAGAAAACTCCTGACCTCCTGAACATTCTTCAGTCTTATCTAGTCCATTACCACTTTTATCATACTCGGGTCCACTAATACCCCTTCCTTGGACATAACATGCCCCAGAAATGCCCTGCCCTAACCAGAACTCCCATTTCTCAAATTTTGCAAACAACTTCTTCTCCCTGAGCACCCGAAGTACCAACCTCAAATCAACCGCATGCTCCTCGGGACTCGTAGAATAAACCAGGATGTCATCAATGAAAACGACCATGAATTGATCTAGATACTTGTGGAACACCCTGTTCATCAAGTCCATAAATGCTATAGGAGCATTGGTCAATCCAAAAGGCATAACTAGAAATTCGTAGTGGTCATACTTAGTCCGGAATGCATTCTTCAGGACGTCCTCCGATTTCATCTCTAGCTGATAATACCCAGATCACAGATCGATCTTAGAGAAGACATGTGTGCCCTGTAACTGGTCAAACAGATCATCAATTTTGGGTAACGGGTATTTATTCTTCACTGTCACCTTATTAATCTCTTTAGTCAATGCACATCCTCATCAACCCATCCTTCTTCTTTAAAAACAAAACTAGTGCTCCCCAGGGTGAAACACTCGATCGGATTTAACCCTTATCTAGTAGCTCCTGTAGCTGCTCCTTCAATTCCCTCAGTTCTACCGAAGCCATACAATATGGAGCTTTCAAAATCGGTGTCATGCCTGGAGTCAACTCTATAGCGAACTCCACCTCACGATCAGGAGGCAATCCCGGTAAGTCCTCTGGAAACACATATGGGAACTCACTTACTATAGGAATCTCCTCCAGCTTAAGTTCTTCTCTTGGTGTTTCTTTCACAAATTCCAGATACCCCTAGAATCCCTCCAAAAGTAATCTCCTAGCCTCAATAGCTGAAAGAATACATTGTGTAGAACGCACACACGACCCTACAAACTTGATTTCCTGCTCCCTAGGAGGCCTGAATACTACCTCTCTCCCGTGGCAATCGATGTTGGCATAGTTGACTGCTAGCCAATCCATCCCCAGAATGATATCGAAGCTGTGTATATCAAACATAATTAAACTAACTAGTAGTACTCTCCCCTGAATCTTTACTAGGAAATCCCAAATCACCCTATTACATACGACTACTGACCCTGACGGTGTAGCCACTCCTAATTTTGCATCTAATAGTTGTGCCTCTAACCCACATAATTTAACGAATCCCCAGGAAATAAAGTAATGTGTTGCTACTGAATCAAATAATACCATAGCTTTATTTGAAAGCATATAAATATTACCTATCATCACATCTCTTGTGTTCTCTGCGTTGCCAGAAGTTAGGGAATACATCCTCGCTTGGGTTGTACCCCTCTGATATATGCCATGTGGTGCCTGAGCAACCCCCCCCCCTGATATGGCTGTTGTGGGGGTGCATTGCTCCCCGGCGTACAGCACTCATGCACCGTGTGCCTTGGTTTGCCACACCGATAGCAAACACCTAAACCCATCATGCATTTCCCTGTATGCCGCTTGCCATAAGTAGGACAAACAGAGGAAGATGAGGTTCCCTAAACTGTACCACCTTCAGTCTCTCGCCGCTGGTCTCTGCCGCCACCATATTTCTTCCAAGTACCCTGCTTCGCACCTGAATAAGAACTAGAAGGTGCTAGCCTCTTCTTCCGAATCTAAACCTCTAAATCCCCCTGCAAGCTCTCCTTTGCCACGGTGGCCTTATCCACCAGCATAGCAAAGTCCTGAATCTGCAATATCATCGTCTGCTTCCAAATCTCCTTCTTCAAACCCCTCTCAAACTTCCAAACTTTCCTCGCCACATCCGGTACCATAAATGGAGCAAAATGCGATAACTTCATGCTTCTGGCGACGTACTATTGAATTGTCAGCTGCCCCTGAGTCAGAATCATGAACTCCTCCATCTTTGCGCTCCTAACAGAGCCCGGAAAGTACCGCTCAAAGAATATTTCTCTAAAGCGGCTCCACATTGTCGCCACCAGCACCAGTCTCTGTGCCTTAAGCAACTTTACTGATTCCCACCACCTCTCGGCTTCTCCAGTCAACTTAAACGTCGCGTAGAGCACTTTTTGCTTATTCGTACAACGAGAACAACCAAGATCTTCTCAATCTCCCAAATCCAATTCTTAGCTCGGATCGGGTTTGTACTCTCCACGAAGGTAGGAGGCTTCAGTCTGATGAACTAATTAATATAACCTTCTAGCTCCGCCGTGGGACCATCTTGCCCCCTAGAATTCCGCATGACCTCCGCCATAAATTGCTGGGCGAAGTCATAAAGTACCACCATAGTATCATTGCCAGCCTCATGGCCAGCCCCCTCACTGCTACTGCTACCAATGTTCGTAGTATTATCCCTATACTCCATCCTGAAGAGACAATTACGAAAATTGTTTAGACTTTTGGTACCTTACATATCGGCTACTACTACAATACTATAAGACTCATATTAATAAACCAACATCCTTAACAACCACGTACTCTACCAACCTAATACCCTCATTCTAACTCAAGTTCTGCCCCTCCACTTGAAAACAAAACCCTTAATAGATTGCCGTGATTTTTTCAACCTGTCGACTAATCTAGATAAACATAGAAGTCCGCCAATGGATTTCTGCCTTCAGGCTTACAAAGAAAAACTCGAAAGTCCTATCATACCCATTCCTATCCTTATCCTACTCTAACACATATACTCTGGTAATATCTCTTAACCACGTCTAACCAAGTCTACAAGACCTAACAACCTAATTAGTTCTGATACCAACTGTAACGCCCCAACCCTCTAGGTGGGCTCAGAGTGCCACTAAACATACATAACATACATCTCTCTAATACCATACATATACTACCCACCCAAACAAGGGAAAAACGGGTGTTCCATACTGATCTGAATAAACATACACAACGAAAATACATACATTATCCAATACTTACTAGAGTTTCTAATTGTTTCCCATATACATCCATATATATCTGAAAACATAATCTGCTATATATTACAATCCCAAAAAGAGACAGACACTATCTAATATCTCACCAACTCTGACAAGGACTATCTACAATCTAACATTGCTCGGCAACACGCTAGGCTCGATCCCTCGAAGGACCTGAAACAACATTTGTATGCTAGGGTGAGAACCTCTTAGTAAGACGGATTGTATTATCATCAGTATGTGGCTAGCATGAGATTTCATGTGTACATATACTGCTAACATTTAAGTACATTTAACTGGCATTTTAAAATCTATATTGCTCTGTAAAT
The DNA here is from genome assembly GCF_029873635.1 of Malania oleifera. NCBI lineage: Eukaryota > Viridiplantae > Streptophyta > Magnoliopsida > Santalales > Ximeniaceae > Malania > Malania oleifera. The sequence goes on along the minus strand of NC_080424.1, from coordinate 24,750,696 downwards.
ATGAAAATACATACTTCTAGCTCAATATAACCTTTTCTATAGTAAATATGCTCATATATGCCTAGAAGATACAACCTGATCTGTAGGACTAGCGTCGTCACGCCATCATATACATGTGCGACATGCTTCCCTCCATGATGGGTTGTGCGGCTCGAAGGCAGGACTTAGCAAATAATCGGCCGACTAATGCTAAGTCAAACATAAAGTAGTACGATGGTGCCTACTCTCTCTGTGCCCGAAGGCTGAGTCATCCAAAATTACTACATCGGATGGGGCCTCAAAATTTCTACATCGAGGAGTACTTTACCCAGGTCACCAATCGCCTTTCCCATCCCCACTCTATTTGAGACGTGTGGTTGCACCCCTACATACATATAGCTACGGTACCGTGGTCTTACCATGAGATCATCATAATAGGGCTCTACTATCATATATGACAATTTACATCATATAAAATTGTAATCATAATTCGTTTCATAAAATTGTATATAACATAAACTGTACATAATTCTGTGAAAACATCTGCTAGATACTAAATTGGTAAAAACCAGTGTATCATCTTTGTCATAAAATGGCTTGGTAAAAACCGACATATCATATACTCGGCATTTAGCCATCATATCTCCTCTCTTGGCATATAACCATCATATCTCATATCTCGACTTATAGTCATTACATTTCAGTATTACACAAAACCTATTCATTTAATGCTAATTAAAAACTATACTTGTGTCACACAATTTTTCATATGGTAACTCATAAATAATCATCTGTTTGAGAACATAAATATTGCTGCTAAAATTGGGGTATGAATATCTCCAGGTTGTTATTTTACTAAATATAGATATATAGCTAAATACGGGAAAAATTGAGATAATCAACCCTACTGTCTTCAGTTTGTTTAAAAACTGGCCTATAGTTTGAAATAACAACTTTCTAACCGATGAAAATAGTCATAAGTCCAATACTATACTTTAAAAATATCATACTTAAATTTAAACGGTTGGTTTTGAAAATAAAGTTGGTTAACCAAACCCTAGGCCTGAAAACCTTAGGAAAGTCGTAACTATTTATCTAAAAACCGTTAACATTTCATTCCGTTAGAACTTATAAACATAACTGACATAATAAAATCCCCTTACCTATTTCTTGAAAAACGACCCGAGACACTCGAAAACCGAACCCTAGATTTTTCTCGAGATCAAGAATCCACTCCGCTAGACTTGTAGATATTCGCTCCCTGATCCTCGTGGTAACTTCCAATCGTCAATACGAACAACGATCGGCGAGAAATTGTAGAGAGAGAGAGAGAGAGAGAGAGAGAGAGAGAGAGAGAGATATTTAATTTTCTTAATGAAGAAGCAAACAAAAATCCTATTTATAGACCCTTGACCCGGTCAGTTTTGTCGACGAAATGACACCTTCGTCGATGAACTACAAAAGGTTGTTCGTCGATGAAAGAAATGCTTCATCGACAAACCCTAAGCCTAATATTTTTGGTCATTCTGAATCTCTTCATCAACGATGCTCTCAATTTCGGAGACGAACTACATAAGGGCCTTCATAGACGAGAGCATGGACTTTGTCGACGAAGCCTACTGAAATCCCTTTTTTCCTTTTCTTATTTAATTTCCTTATTTACCTAGTTTGGGGCTCTACACTTGAAGTCTATTAGGTGCCAAGTGGAGATGTTGAAGCAAGATCAAGCCCAAGACCCATGTGGGCCCCACACGATTTTATGCTCCATAGGCCACACAATTTTGGCCTCCCTTTTGGCACATGTTTGAGTCTCCAATTTGAATTATAATAGTTTAGGATAACTAAACATGAGTGTGTGTCTAGTAAGTTGGAAAGAATTAATTGTGTTAGGATTTAGTGAGAGTGTTTAATGTTTTGTCTCCCATTCTTGTGTGGGAGTTGTGAGCATGTTTAAACTTTTTGTCTCTCATGCTAGTCTTTATTTTCTTCTCATTGTAAGAACTCTAAGGCATCCTATGTTTTGAATATTAAAAAGAAAACTCCATAATTGAAGCTTGAAGTTTTGTCCAATCTTGTGATTTCGTACCATGGGGCTACACCGTTCTCGTCGGAGATCAAGTGGTGAGAGACCATTCTATCTAACATCCCATCACCCCCTTTTCCCTCTCACCCACACGGTCTCCCCCTCTATACCCACATGACCTTCTCTCTCTACACATCCATACCCGTTCATCTTTGCATTTCAAAGTTTGGTTAAAGGACTACCGGCGTGGTCTAAGCTCGTATTGAACAATGTCAAAACATCCAATGATTATTTTGGGTAAATTCGTTACTTTTCTTGGATCTTTACTTGAAGGTGTAAGCCATTGCTTGAAGCCTAAAATCCAAAATTTGAGAAGCCCATTTGAATCCTTAGATTTCAATATTGTCACTTACTAGCTAATATCAATTGTTAACTTAGAACTTGCAATCTTGACTTTGAAATTAACATCTTTCCGCGTAAAAGTTTGATTCCTTGATAAGGAACACTTGAGACTTGATTTTTAGACAAAATCATACACCTTTTCAAAAACCTTACAACATGTGAATCATTGCATAATTTATGGTGTTTATGTTTGGTTAATTGAATTCTTAAATCAAAGTCTTTGAATCTACGTGCTTGCGTGAGGGTTGACCGTAAGACTAGGCCGACTATACCCGTCCTATATCATTTATGCTTTCATAAATATGTATGACATTTTGTAAGTATTATGCAAATATTCTTCAAATATTTGTTAGAATTTGGTTTGACATGTTAGGTTGTGATGAGATAAAGTATGCATGTATCAAATCAAAACAAATTTTTTTCTTGAAAAATGGATTTTCAAAAAGAGAAGTGCACTGGTTTTTAGTATAGTTTTTACTTTTAATATAGATTTTAGTTTTTTAAATATTACAAAAATGACGTCTTATTTTTAAAATTTTAAATATTTACAAAGAAAATCTAGGAGATAACAAAAACTATTTTCCAAATTTTATATTCAATTTTAAAAAATTGAAAAACAACGTGCATTTTTTAATTATTTAGAAAATTGAAATTGGGAGATGATTTTTTTTTTTTTTTCTGAGTAAACATAAGCTTAAACTCTTTTGGTTTAGGATTTACGGTTATACTTCGACAATCTACAAATAATCTTATAATGATGGGAAAGAGAACCTTCTATACCATTTACTAGATAATTGAATTTAACCCGCATCATTTTATCTTATTTCCCTTCCTTTATTCTTATCTTTATTCTTTATCTCTTTCCATCTTCAATCTCTTTTTCCTCTTGCAATTTCTACTCTTCTTATTCCTCTCTCCTAACATATGGTCTACTTGAAAACGCATGTACTTTACCCTTTACCTTTTTATTTCTACCTTCATTCTTTTTAACGAGAATTTATTTTTGAATAAATTAAATTAAATGTCACTTAAAAGTAAAATTAGAGGATTTCAAATTCTACATGGAGGGGCCCTCGCAAGTCTTTCTTTTAGAATTTTTTTAAAGTAATAATATATTTGAAACACAATAATAACATATAAATAAACAAAATGAAAAATCACTTAATTTTATGTTTATTCAAATATTTTATTCTTAAAGGCTAGACAAGGGTACTATCGTAAAAGAACCCCTGGAGACCTTTGCGAGGAAGGCTCAACGGGGTTTATTTTCATGCTTTGTACAGGTACATACGTACATGCGCACGATCAGCGTCATACGTACGCCAGTGTCCCAACATCGTACATCTCTGGACGGCAAAATCGCCCTCCGTCTTCGAATTGCGAAACGAGCTCCAAAGCCCCAAAAATGGCGGGTGGTGGAAAGGTCTCCTTTAAAGTCACTCTCACCTCCGATCCTAAGCTTCCCTTCAAAGTGTTAGTGAAAGAAATCGGCTTTTTCTTTTCTGCATTTCGAACAATTTGGAGGAAAAAAAAATTGTTCTGTGTTTGCTTAGGGTTTCTTCTTTTTCTAATTCAAATTTTTCAATCGCAGTTTTAGCGTTCCAGAAGCAGCCCCTTTCACGGCTGTTCTGAAATTCGCAGCCGAAGAGTTCAAAGTTCCTCCCCAAACCAGCGCTATCATCACCAATGGTACCCAATTACTCTATATTATTTTTCCGATATTTGTGTGTATTGTTTGTATATGCGGTCATCCCGTTTTTTTTTTTCCATTATTTTTTTGAATTTTCATTTTGTTGCTTTAGGAATTTTCAAATTAATTTGTTTATAGTTCGGATTATTCCTAAGATATTTGAAGAGTCGACCAGAAAAAAGTTTAAGAATTTTTATGTAGAAAATACTTTTTTGAAGAATTAGGGATCCTCTAAAATTGATTCTTATTCTTTGAAGCTCAATCACAATTTAGAATATCATAGCATATGGTAAGCCTCCTTAAGTTGAGCCCGTGATAGGCGTATTGAATAACTAGTTTTACACTATATTTGGCTGCATAGGATTGAGGCCTTAGAATTATTATCCGTGTTATTGATTTGTTTGCTTTTATGCATTAATTATTTTGGAATTCAGTTTAAATTATGTAGGCTCCAAATCCACTTCATGAAAGCAGGATTCATGACAAATGGACCTAGCTTTTCATAAATAAATAATTTATGAATTAATTAATTATTTTCTGCCTGTGGTTTAAAAATTGAATCTCTTAGTCTTCTGAACTTGTTGATTGTTCATTTCTTTCCCCCAAATTGAATGCCGTTATCTTCCTTGCATGTTTGCTGCGAACCTGTGAGAATCTCCAAAATTACACTCTTCTGAAGATGGCATGTGTCTCATGAAGTTGGATGTGTTTTCTGAACTTGTTGATTGTTCAAATCTCTCTCAAATTGAATGCCTTTATCTTCTGTACATGTTTGCTGTGAACCCGTGACTCCGTGAGAATCTCCAAAATTGTACTCTTCTGAAGATGGCATGCGTCTCATGAAGTTGCATGTTTGTCATGTAACACATGCCAATTCCATAGTTTGCTCAATAGTCTGAAGGTGGCAATTGATTTTTTTGGCATCATAGTTTATATCACCTTTAAGCCTGCCTAGAGTAACAACTAGCAAGAATTAATTTCATTAAGCATTTGATGGTTCTTTTTTGAATGACAAAATGATCATGGATTTGAAGCCCTAGTGAATGAATATTAAAATCGTGATGAACTTCCATATTTACCGTTTACTTTTGTGGTGCGTCTATTTGTATCACTGATCAGCATAGCTTTTTAAATGGAACAGGAAAGTGGATGCCTTTTCTGAAGTTTGTTAACTCAGTATCTATCACATTAGATGGCTATATTTGGGGTGGGTTCTAAGTTTCTGTAAAAAATATTGTGACAAAATTTTCATTTATAAAAATGTAGAAAGAAAAAAAGAAGAATAGGAAGTTCATATTGGAGCAGAAAAAGCCCCTGTGGTTATCAAGTAGGGATTCCACTCAAAGATAATTTAAGTCTGAGCTTCCAAAAAATTTTTAAAATTTCTTCGTAGGCTTTACTGGCTATATAACTCACCAAGATTTTAAATCTTGTTGATGAACAATCTTATCAAAACTGCTTATAATTATTATTTTTAAAGTAGTTTACCATCCACATTGTCCATTAAATTTCCAAGGAAATTTAGATAGGCTTGTTCCGAGTCGCCGACGGCTTGTTTGATGATTTATAGTTTTAGAGACATGCTTCTAAAGACAGTGATGGAGTATCACATATGGATAATTCTAGGCGATCATATTGTACCCAAAGATTCAGATATTACTAATTTGTCTTTGTTTGGGAAATATGAAATTTTATAAATTCTAGTTAATTTAGGGTTGCTTCAGATATTTTTCTTATTATTTGGGGTTGATTTTGATATTTAACTAGATATTTTATATTTTTATTACTTTGAGGTTGTTTTGTTATTTTTAATTGTTTTATCTTTAGGGTTTCATGGTTGCCTATACTTACTGGTTTGCGATGTAAGGGAGTATTGATTTTTGGATGATTTAAAACTGAGTCTCATTCTCTCTCTCTCTCTCTCTCTCTCTCTCTCTCTCTCTCGGTTTAACTCTCATTCGTTCTCTCTACAGCAGTCTCTCTCCCCACCTCTCCATCACATCTAAATCTCTCTCTAATTCACGTTTGTTCTTCTTTCTTCTTTTTCTCTTCTTCCTTCTCTTCTCCCATCTCTCTTCCTTTCTTCCACTATTTCCCTCTCTTCTTTGTCTGTTTCTCCTGTGTCCGTAGTCTCACATCAATTTGTATCAGGGCGCACTCTGTTTTAGCCACAAAGTTCTCTGTTGACACCATTAATCTCCAGCCCCTTAGTCACTCCCAAGAAATCAAAACCTTACTCTTTTCCCCTCAAGAAAATCACCCAAATCTGCGGAAAGACAATAACAGAGAGAAAGCAGAAGACAGCTGGAAAAGAAAAAAGACAAAAAAATTTGTTGCTGCCAGCTATGAACTTCAGACAAGGTTCAGGGGAAAAGAACAGAAAAGACTGCTGCTGCTGCTGTTTCAATGTCACACTGGACAAGGAATTCCATCACTTCATCAGAACTTTCGCTGGAACTACTTGCTGTCAGAACCACCATAAATCTGTAGCAACCCATCATCAAAGCCCTTTGCTTTGCCTTGAATTCTTTCCGCTTTCACAAAAACCTCATTGTTGTAGCCATTTGATCATCGGCCAAAGTCCCTTTTTCGCAATTGCAGCCCCTCCCCATCTTCACAATTCCAGTGTTGTGCTGATAGCCCAACCCAGTGACCATGACCAGAAAGTATTTACTGCTGCCTTGAGCGTTTTTGAACTGCGACATGGAACTTTGAATATAAACTGACTCCGATAGTAAAAGCTTAAGAATTTGCTGCAGAATACTGGCAAGAAATATATCCTGCTAGCATCAGTTCCAGGTTTTCTCATCCTGACACCACCATTTCCAGATTTGCTGTCATATTTGGTGTTTTCCTGTAAGATATTGGCTGTTCGCTGCTAGCAATTGGATGGATATCAGAGAAAATATAGTCTGACCTAGAGTCAGTAGCATTATTGGAGGCACTTAGTAAGGTTACATGGACCTCAATATGTGCTCGTACTCCAATAGGCAAGCTGGTGAGTTTGCACTAGGCCAATTCTTTTGTGTTTTTACAATTCTTGTGCTCACAAAAACATAAAATAAAAAAAAATAAAAAAAATCATTGCCTTACTTCTTTGCTTAAAATCTTAATTTTGTTTCTTTTTATCCTGCAATATCTTTGCATATGCGTCTGTCCCAAGGAAAAAAATTAGTCATTTTTATGAATTTGGTTATCAATTAGTTGGCAATTCCCAGCAAATGGATGGACCTAGGTATCAATTTGGTTTTGCGTGCAGACTCCCTCTGTTACTTAGATTGGTTAGTCGACATAGAGAGTTATTTTGATTAATATGGATTTTCTGATGCCAATGCATCCAATTTGCTAATTCTAGACTTGTTGGATTGGCTAAAGAATATTGGCAAAAAAATTGAAAGACATATGTTTCTGTGTTTGGGAGCATGGATTTGTATGTATGGATTTAAAGAAAAATTACACAATTTTGAATTATATATTGTTCAAATACGCACAAATCCAAATCCAAGGCCTCCCCCAAACACAGTGTAATAGGGTTACTTTACAGCACCACGTATTACCACCTGATCTGAAATGAAATACTTTTTGAATGAGAAAAGAGAAATCTGTTCCTCCTCACTGGCGACCATTAGTAAACAAATTGGATAACATTAATTCAGTGTGTCAGAATGTTTTGCTAAATTTAAGTATCACATGGTAGAGTGTGATGTGGGTGAGTGCTGAAAATTATAATTGTGTTGTTAATAGGATTATGTCAAGAAAATAAGAGTCAAATTCCTTGGCAAAGCGCAAAGATTCCCATATCTCTGTCGTAAGGTTTATAGCATGGCTTTGGAAGCTGAGAGTCCTATATGAAAAACGTTAACTCTCACCTGTGGGGATTTAATCAGTCTAGTAAATTCTAGTGGTCAAATGGTGAGTCTTTATTTGAAGGACCTTCCTATGGTGCTTGAGGACGCCACTCATTCTATGTCAGTTCTTCATTTTGCTGCTTGGTTGAAGTTGTTTGAGACTGTTAGGTTGTTTCCTACTAGTATCGCACATCATACTAGTACAGTAGTACTGTATTATGCCATTTCAAAACTTGAGTCAGTTTTTTCTAGCTGCAGGAATTTGATGGAGCAACACCTGCGAATAAATTGGGGATTTGCCTTTGTTTGGGAAATATCATATTTAAGGAATTCTAGTTATTTAGGGCTGATTAGGATCTTTTAGGTATTTTTGTGGTTTATTTTGATTTTTAATTACTTTGGAGCTATTTTATTTATTTTTAATTAATTTGGGTTATTTGTGCCTTTTAGTTTTATCTTTAGGGTTTATTGATTGATTATAGATATAAACTTATGATGCAACGGATTATTGAACTTTTATGATTAAAAATTGAATCTCACATATATTCTTCTCTCTCTTTCTCCCCCCATGTCTAAATCTCTCTCTTATTTATGTTTCTTCTTCTTCTTCAACTTCTTTTCTTGCCCCTTCTCTCTCTTATCCCTTCCTTTCTTCCCGTATTTCACTCTCTTCCTTTGTTGTGTCTGCTTTGTGATTCTGTCCCTACACCACTTGGATGAGTTTTCCAGGAGTGGATGAAGGTCTTACTTATTAAGCTTTCTTCCTGGTATGCTTGTAAATTGTAAGAATAGTAAATCTAATTGGCTTGTTAGGTGATCCCAGTGGTCATTTTGCATGGGAGACTCTCCTTCTTGCTCCAACAAATCCTGGTTTTGTTAACCAAACAAGCCATCTATATATTTTGACAAGAGAGTGAGTGGCAATAAATTAACCTGTTACTTTGGGCACCATAATGAACAGCCGACATAAGGCACTAAGGGAGCCCCAAGGAGATTTGCACCTAGTAGGATTCAAACCAAGTACCTACGCTTCTCAAGGATCTTTTCCCAACTCCTCATCACCGGCTTGCTCCCCCTGGGGTTAATAAAATGATCTTTGTCTCTATGCTTTCAATGTGTGGCATAGATAGTGCATTAAACAATTTTTTGGATGATTCAAGTGTTTACATTTGTAATGAAGTTGATGTTTCAAATGGGAACTTGACAAGAGCTTGCTGCTGCTTAGGGAACCACCTTGGGAACCATATACTTCTTACACCTCTCTGCCAAAGTATTTGTATCCCATTTGTGCTGTTCTGCTGAACTGAAATAAAATGATGAGAAATGAAAATAAAAAATATCTGCGGGAGAGGAATATTTATTATAAACTAGCCTTGTATTCACACATTGTGCGTGCTTCTTGGCTTTCGGTAGCCATGATTCTCATGGATGGTAATAAGATTCTGCAGTGCGTTACAAAAATGTCAGAGATATGGGTGATTATTGGTAGTCATCGGCAGTTATGTGTAAGATTTATATATGCTGAAATTACCCGTTTATATTGAAAATTCAATATAAAGTTGTATAGATAGGACATCATTTTTGGAACATAATGGGTGAAAAAATATCAATTAAAACCATAATTATTTAATTTAATTAATAGTATAGATGGGTGCCATTTTAGTTAACCAACTTCTTTAGTCTTTATATATGAATGTCTCTAGCTTTAAGCCATTTAAGACTAGCTTTTTCCTTCTATAATTTCAAGTAACTCTAGATCTGCATTCATGCTCTTTTACCTGCTAAGTTCCTGTCAGTTGTTAACACGTTTGTCTTACAAACAAAATTTTATTTGTTGTGTCCTTGGTTTACTGTTATTCCTTATTTTGAAATTTATTTCTTCTGTGTTTGGTTTGTCTGCAGATGGTGTAGGAATTAATCCTCAACAAAGTGCCGGTATGCTGTCCTAATGCCTTATTAGTTTTGTGCTTTCATTCATCTTTCTGTTCTAATATCGTCTACATGCTGCTTTATTGTTTAGTTTTGCACCTTGAGTTCATATTGATGTTCTGGTTTCTATTACATTTCATGTTGAAACATTTCCTTGCACACCTGCACTTCTCCTTTCAATGTTTATTATTTTGTTGGTGATTAGTGTAGCTCTTTTTGGAGTCATTTCTTCCACCTTTCACAATCTATCATGAATATTCAAAATAAGCCAGCCCCAACCTCATTCAAAATAATAATAATAATAATAATAATAAAGCAAAAATAAAAAGAAGGAAAAAACTGGAGGCAGGATGTTGAACTCCTTGTGCTAGAGCAAATTCCCTTTCTTTTATGAATTTTGTTTTTCTGAAGGTAGTAGGTAGCATTCACTTGTTTTTGTAACTTTCTAAGTGTCCCCCACTCCCCCCCCCCCCCTCCCTCCCTCTCTCTCTCTCAAAAAAGGATATTTGTAGATAAAGTAAAGTTCTCTTCTGTTGTGTTCTGTTCACAGAATGAATGGAATGGAATTAGGGAAGAATGAAATAGAAATTGTATAGAGATAAAATATTTTACAAGAAAGTTTTTCTTGCAAAAGCTTGTGTTATTCCGTTAAACACCAAAGGGATAGGAATAGACATGCCCATGGTTAAATGTGGGATTTTATAACAATTAAAGTTTTATACCGTTATATTCCTAGGAATATACATTCTGCAATCAAGCATAACATTCTAGACATAAAAATGAAAACATAATTCAAATATGGTTGAACACTTTTTCTCAATATTTTTCCTGACAAGCAAAGGAATGACTTTTCTCTCTTTTTCCCTGTATCCTCTGTTGGTCCTGGTCCTGGACTAAACAGCCTTCTAAATGAATCTAAAATCACATAAGCATGAACAAGAAAACTAAGGGGGAAATGGTGGTGAACAGAGTACCGCATCATTGTTCAAATTGGGGAGTTCTCTCACCTCCATTCATGAAGTTGATTTACGGTTCTTAGAGGCAGTGCAATCCCTAGTGTCCAGAATCTCTTAATTAAGATACCCAAATATCAACATAGCAATTTCCTTTAGATTCTCTTTTATTCTCTGGGAAAGATTCACTGCAAGCCATGCTAGTACTTCACAATAACTACTAGGGTTGTCTTAGGAGCAGATTCTATGTTCATCCCAATGTGAGCAAGTGCCACTGGAATGTAAAATTTCCTCTCTCTCTCTCTTTCTCTCTATGTATATGCATATATACATAGAGGGAGAGATAGAGACACACACACAAACTACATGTTTTAGTTGTGCGCAGCGTGCGCCAGCTGTTCCTGTGCACTGCAATCAATGGAGACCGCGCAGGCACAAAACCTCATATTTCAAGGGATGGTGCTTCCACATCTTAAGATACACGTCACCATCCTCTTTGAATTCATTGCGCTTCATTGACATTCTTTGAATTCATTACACCCCCACCCCTCCAACTTTCATCAACACCCTTTTGAATTCATCGCCACTGCCTCCGTCCTCATTGAAGCCCTCATAATCCACTTTCAGAAACAATAGTTGTTGATTCAGAGAAATGATGGAGTTCAGAGGGGGTCTCAACTGTTCCCTAGAATTTTATGGCAGGAGGGACTGCTCCATGCCTCGCATTCACACTTATTGACACAAAAAATGATGGAGTTCATATCTCTCTCTGTATTGTCTTATTGATTGTGAAAATTATGGATTGCAGATTGGCTAGAAATGATGGAGCTTAGGGGCATCTCCGTTTACTAGAATCAGTGGTGAGAGAGGCCACACCTTGCCACCACCTCCACGGCTCCACCTTATCAACACTGGAAACAATGGGTTCCAGATTGGCTGGAAATGATGTAGTGCAGGGAGGTTCTTGGTTGTTCACCGGAATAAATGGTAGGAGGGTACCTCCTCAGCCTCATCAACACCAAGAACGATGGGTTCCAGTGGCCGGGAATAATGTATAGTTCAGGGGGGGTTTTTGGTTCACCCAAATCAATGGTGAGAGTGGTTGAGGGGGTCTTGAACTGCCTCCTCAAGTGTGCCTGTTCAAGGAAGGGGAGAGGAGTCATTTTTCAAATGATGGGAGCAGGTGTGGGGGGTAGGGATATGCTTAAAGAAACATGATCTCTGTTAATTGGAGTCTGCTGGAACAGCCAGTGTGCACTGTGCACAGGTGAAACATGTATAGATATATACATCCATAGTTTGCTTAGACGAGGCATATCCACTTTGGAGGCCTAAAATGAGACCTTTTGGCGACTATCTTGTGCAAGAAATTTCGATCTAAGGGAAAATATCCATGGTCGTTTTTAGAGTCTAAATATTTATTTTTATTTTTCATGATTTGAGAGTCAAGGGCATTTTTTATTATTTTATAGTAGTTGGATGTTGGGTGTAATTTTGGGTTTAGTAATATCTAGTTGGATTTGTGGGCAAAATCAATGAAGTCAATTCTGGGCAAGAACTTGGGCACTAGATATCCTTGGCCACCAAGAATAACTGTGTGGTCATCAAATATTCTTGGTTATCGATTTCATTTTTCTTTTGACATGTGATGTAATGTCACCTTCAATAGAATTGAGTGATTAAGAATTTGGTTTTTCTTTTGCAAGAATTTTCTTAGCCCCTATATAAAATAAATAAATAAAAATTTCTCTTTCTCTCTCTCTCCTTTCTTTCTTCCTAGCCTTGTGTCATGTTATCAGTTTAACTAGAAACTGGCAAAACCAAAATTTTCCAGTACAATCTAAACATGAGTGGTATTGACCTGGCTTTCTATGCATACAAAACAACAACAACAACAACTAAAACAAGCCTTAAGTCCACTAGATGGGGTCGGTTATGTGAAAATCCTTTTCCGTCAATTCACACAATCAAGGGCGTTTTCCTCTGCTAGCTTAAGAACTATTAAATCATTTTCACCATCTCATGTCAAGTTAATTTAGGTCTACCTCTACCCTTCTACTATTAGTGACAATAACTCACTTCTTATTGGCGTGCTACTTGGCCTATGTTTCAAATGCCCAAACCATCTAAGTCTCCCCTCTCTTTTCTTATCTTTTACTGATGCTGTGTCGAACTTACTGCAAATATCTTCGAATCCTTAATTAATCTTTCAAAGTCATACTACTCATCTACCTTAGTGTTCGCATTCCAACAAATTTTTTTTTTTTGGATATGTTGTTCTTAGTTGCCCAACATTCTAATCCATATAACATAACTGGTCTTATAGTTGTCTTATAGAAATTTTCTTTATACGTTTTACATTACCTAAATCTTTGCACTTTCTTTCTCCGACTCTAGCAAGTTATATATATCACTTTCTCCTTTTGTATCTAAACTAGTATATAAGGACTTATTTGGTATCATTGCTATTTTCTGTTTATGTTTCTCCACAGTAAAAAAACAAATTATAAAAACATGTTTGTTTCTGTTGCCATTTTTCTGTTTTAGTTGCTGGTTCAGTCGTCTGTCCAAAAACAAAAAATCAGATTTTATGGTTTTTAAGTTTGTTTTGACAATTCGTTTTCAAAAATTTTAATATCCAAAAATAGTTTTTTTTGGATTAAATTATTCATTTTATACACTTCTAAATTAAAATCAAAATTATATGATCATATTAATTTACATATAATTAAAATAAAAATATACATAAATTTTAAAAAATAATAATTAAGCCAATTACAAAATTTTTTTACTGTTTTTCAATTGTCATGCCCAATAAAATTTTTATTGGAAAGTAAATTTCGAAAGTAAAACAATTAGAGAAAATGATTATAAGAAAATTTTCTTATTATAGTACTTTTTTTTAATGTTATATTATTTTTAATTTTCTTATTTTAATCATATTTTTATAATATTTTGATTGAAAGATGAAATTAAGTATTTTTTTAATTAAGTTTTAAATTTGTATTAGTTTTATAAAATATTAACCAAATAGGTTGTTGGTTTCTAGTTTTTATTTGCTGTTTTTGGTTTTGGTTTTTTGTTTTTCTAATTTTTGATAGTGATACCAAACGGCCCCTAAGTTATCATAAGCTCTATGTTATGCTTCACTAATAATCTTTTTTGCATCTTTCTCTATGTCTTCAATTTTGCCATGTTTTGTACCGCATTTTTCTTTTGTCTTTACAACTTTTTAGATGTCTTGACCCTACAACCAACTTTTTCTACTGCCTAAGAATCTTCCTCTAAATTCACCTAAAATCTCTTTTGCTGTCTTTTTCTTAGAGCTAGCCATTCTATTGCACAAAATGTTTGCATCTCCTTTATCCCTTATTGTCGAATCCCTCACTTTGATCATTTTATCTTTAAATTTTACTATTTTCACCCTTTGGGAACCACCACCTAGTCCTTTTGCATTATCTTTGTTCTTTCTATTCCATTTTCTAGTGCATATATATGATAGATACTAGAACCTTGTGTTGCGTAGTTGAACTGTCACTTGGGATAACTTTACAGTCCTTACATGATAAATTATGCCCCCTCCTAGTTATGAAAAAAATCTGTTTTGAGTCTTTTGACTTTTATTTTGTCCACTCTTGATGGTTATTAAGTGTTATTCTCTTTTCCTAAAGCAAGTATTCACTATTCAGTATAACCAAATCAAAAGACAGAAAAATCTAAATCATTTCATTGGCTTATTTTTATCTCCATATCCATGACCATATATCCTCTCATAGCCTTTGTTGTCTTTTCCAATGTATCCCTTCCAATAAGCTCCTATGAATGTTTTTTTAGACACCCTTGTACAACACTATCCATATCCTCCCATTTATTATCTCTAAGCCTAGAATTGTCTTTATTTTTATAATCCTATGTCATATTCTTTTAACATCTACCACATTATCTTTTAGGTCTATAATGATTCTCACCCCATTTTTATGTTTTTCATTTCCACTGTACCAAAGTTTAAATCTTGATTTTTCAATTTCTCTAGCTTTTTCCTCTACCCACTTAGTCTTTTGAAGACAAATAATGTTATTTTATTTTATTTTTTTTATCATTGTCTCCACTATCTCCATGCTTTTGCTGGTAAGTGCCCTATATTCTGAGTTGTTAATCTAATCTTAATTTTCTATACTAACTTCTTAATCCTCTCCTGTTTAGAATGCCCTGGCCTAGCCCACCATTATCCATTTTTCTCTATATCCAGGTGATATAAGTGCAACGGGTTGCTCGTAGAGGACTTCCCAGTGAAAGCTTGATAAGGATTCATACCATATAGGTAATCTACTTGTTCCATAACCTGCATTCACATCACAAATATCTAAGAAACACCTTGATGCCAGGTCCAGATTTCACACACATAACAGTCCTCACACACCTGAACTTACCACCTTTACTATACTCACCCTGATTGTTGAGTCTAAAAATGGATATACAGCAATGAAATTGAAAAAAATTAAGCATGTAGCTTTGGAATGTGTTACAAAGCTGGGATAAGATCACGGCTCATGCAAACATAATTTAAAAGATAGGGTAGATCAGAATGAGAAATTCAATGCAAAAGTTAAGCCTACAAATCAAAATAAAAACCCTAATCGACTAGCCAAGAAACCCTAGCCACAAAACATCTTCTAGATCCACAGGTAGAGCGAGGAGATACAGGAGAGAGTTCTGATGGTGAGATAACAGAGTGCAAGAGGGAAAATCAAGAAGAGAAAACATATTGAGAGCAGGAGAAGATCTCATCGGCTGATTACTGTGGTGATGGACAGAAGCAGCAAGTGATGGAGACCAGAGATTAGAACACATACCCAGCCTTTGGAATGGTAGAGAGGGAGAGGGAGGGGAGGGACGTATCCTGGACCAACTCAAAATAGCTCCAACAAAAGAAAACAAGCAAAAACTTCTGTGATCCCATTTTTCCTTTCTTTTTTCTGTAGAATGTGTAAAAAGTTCTGTAAATAGAATTCTTAATAAAATAATTGCAAGACAAATTTTACAATTTAATTTTTTGATCAGATAAATTCAAATGAAATTCCTTCATTTAATAATAATAATAATAATAAAGTGAATCTAGTGATTTCAATGGAGAATCCGAAAAGCAGAGGATCCTAAAGAAGAAGTAGAAGAAGAGAGAAGAAACCTACCTCCAGCTTGGAGCAAAAGGGCAAAGGATGGAGCTCCAAGCTTGTCCGCCACATTGTTACTGCACAGTGGCAGGAGGCATGGCTGTTGGGAAGCTGGAGGAATGGCTGCATGGCGGATTGGTACTGTTGCAATGTGGCAGTAGCTGGCGGCTCAAAATATGGAGGGCAGACTGGCAACTGTTAAAGGCTCAGAAGAAATTAGCATTCAGTTCAATCAAAGGGCTTTTATGTACCTAGACACCTAGAGTTCCAACTGCAGGGATGTTTGCCAGAGGCTGGAGGGATGGCTGAATGGCAGAATGGTGATGGCATTTGTTTTTTGGCATCAGTGGCAGGTGGCTCAAAGAGCAAAGGATGAACTGGTGATTGTTGAAGGCCTTAGGCTTCTTAGGCTGGAAAGAAGTTCGGTTTCGATACAATTGAAGGATCCTCATTAATCAAGTTTTGTTCTGTTTTGTTTTGTTTTGTTTTGTTTTGTTTTTTTTGTTTTTTGTTTTTTTTTTAAAGGTTCAAAACCAACAAATCTATTTTTTTTTTCTGCTTCAGTCAGTTCACACGCACACTAAATATGCTTCTGGATGAACTAGACTATTCTACTTTTTTTTCTGTGCCAAACTGAACCACCAATTGCTTTAGATTTATTTTGCACACTCCTCCCTCCCCATCTGACTCTCATTGTGCCTGTTATGCTTCTACTGCACTATTCTGTTGCTGTTCACAGCACAGTAAACACATGATTTAGCCTGATTTCTACCTTGCTTCGTGAGTCAAAGCAAAATTATTTTCTTATCTTTCTCAAATCCTATCGTATTCTACTTCTTGGCTTTCAAACCCATCACAACACGATTGCACTCCCAAGCTCTGCTCATGCAAGCACAAGTTTTATGAATTTTCAAAGCACTCCCCTGGGTCCCCCCTCGATATGTTAAGGTGGAGGTCTAACTCAAATATTTGAAAGTTTTGAGAGATTTTAGAGATTATGAAGTTTTCAAAAGTAAAGTTTAGATTAGCATTGAGCAATCCCTACATGCAGCGGCACTAACAAATAGAGATAGTTTATATTAGCATTCAGTGAAATCATTGAGGACAGTTGTGAAATAAAGCAAAGTCAGGTATTTGATGAAGATCTTTCAATCGATAGATAGGCTTGAGTGTTCAACATAGAGGTTGTCTTCCTACCTCTGCTCCCCGCTTAATTTTTTCTAGAGAGAGCAGATATAACAATATGAAAGTAAGATGATGATGAAGTGTGCATCCATTCCTTCTCTATTATTGTCTCCATAATGAATCAAGTTAAAAAACTTCATTTTGGAACCGAGTGGATTGGATTGATTCTGCCAACCAGCTAATTGCGGAGCCCATTCTGAATGCTATGAAATTTTTAGTATATATAATAGAGAAAAGAAAAAGGGGCAGTCCGGTGCACAAAGCTCCCGCATATTCTGGGTCTGGGGTCCACTCATGCTGCACTTAATGTCTTAATTCTTTTCACACATAGCCAGTTCCCAGTCCAAGTAAAGGAGGGGCTAGAGGGTGGGGGTGGGGGTGGTGGTTGATGTTTTTTCCCTGTTTCTGTTCCTCTCATCTTCCTGTTCACACCCCCCCCCCCCCCCCCCCAAAAAAAAAAAAAACCCCCCCAAAAAAAAAGCACTTTTGTGTTGGAGTTAGGACCTTGTTGAGTATTCAGTACTTCACTCTTATTTAAAATTTTCTGATGCTGAACTTTTTAGTATAAGGTTTGGGTTTTGGATTCAAATTTCACACAATTCTGCATTCATCCGGATTGTCCAAATCCATACAATTTTTCCCTGCAAGAACAACATCATTGGGCCGCCCCCCCCCCCCCCCTCCTCTCCTAAAGGAAGGTAAGAAGAATATATTAGCTCAAAGAGGAGATTACAACAAAAGATGAAGTAGTGGTTCAGAAGAGGACTGACAGCATCATTGTTTTTATGTCTCTGGGTTGGATTTTATGTTGTTCTGTCCATGTCCCTCACAATTTAAGCCTTCTATTTCCTATTTAGAAGATGATTCCTGGTCCTCTGCGCTTTGGAAGGGTATTTTGCAGGGTTGAGATGGTTTCGGCACCTGCAGCTTAGACCAAATAATGCACCAAGGATTGAGTGAGTTAATGTTGGTGGCGGTAGAAGGGATATGGGTAGAACTAGAATAACTTGTGATTAATAAAAGCCCACCATTTGTCAGGGTATATTGCTCGACACCTTGCAAATTGGCGGAAAAGGGATTCATGTAGCCAATCCATCTAGTTGGACAGGGTTGGTAGTAGTTTATTTATTTATTTTGGAACTCATGTAGTTTGTATTTTTATCTCAAAATTTATTCTTGTTTTGGTTAGTTGAATGTTGTGGCTAAAGGGATGTTATGACATTTAACACATGTTCTTACAATTTAATTTTGCAAAAGAAGTGCACCGGTGATAGATGGTTACTGGCTCTTCCCATCCCCGCCCCCCTTCCCGCGCCCTCTCAGATTTCTCTTTCCCCCTATTTATCTTTCCCCTACTCAATAGTGTAGGAGTTGCAATATTCTTGACAATGCGTTCGGGAGCATGGATTTCAGGATTTGGATTTGGTTGAATTTAGAAAAAATTTAGTACATTTTTCGTGTTACATTATTGTCCAAATCCATCCAAATCCAATGCCTTCCCTAAACATACAGTGAGTGTTCAGGACATGATTAGATATTACTACCAAATTTTAAGATTTTCTGTTGCTGCATTTTTCACTTTACAGTTTAGGTCTTTGATTCAGATGATTCAGATTCTGCACCAAATTCTGCATTCATGTGTTTTGAGCAAATCCATACAATCCTTGCCTAAGCACAGCATCATTGTTTTTGCATCTGTGGGTTGGATTTTGTTCTCGCCACGTCTGTTGCAGTTTAAATCTTCTATATCATATTTAGAATAGATAATGCCAAATCCACTGCACTTTGGAAAGGTAGTTTGTATGGTTGATCCTCAAGTCTCACCAAAATGTAATTGTTGGCTTTGTCAGGTAATGTCTTCCTTAAACATGGATCCGAACTACGCTTGATTCCTCGTGATAGGGTTGGAGCTCTCCAAGTATGCTTTTAGAAGCTGGCGGTATGGTTTATTTACTTTCTTGAAATGGGTTTGAATCCCCTTGGAAGCATTTGGTGGGGTTTTGAGTTGAATGATTATTGGACTCTTGGCGCATTATACTGGTGTAATTTTCCTGCCTCATAATATTACCAGTAACACCAGTGTAATAGATACGCAAGCAGTGTAACCTCTTATCTAAATATAATAAAATGGCTATAACATTAAACTATGGTACTATTTATGAACTGTGGAGGATGAGTAGAGACCGGCCTTTTACAGCACAAAAACTGGGCAGCCATCTCTGGTTAAAAATGGACCTTTTAGACTCTCAGTGAATCATTACTCCAGCGGCCCCACTTACAACTTACAAAGCCTTAGCCCCAAGAATATTATTGGTTAAATCTATTGTTCTTGTCTGGTGGCCATTTCTAATTATTGGACATCTCTCATCTATACGATTAGTCAATTAGTGAAGTTGGGAGTGTATTAGGTTTTTTATGTTTAATTTATAATTAAGTTATAATTACATTTAACTTCTATTTTTACTGTTTTAATTATCTTTATGGAAACTTTAAATTTTAGTAAAAATTTACTATTATTAAGCAATATTTGTTGAACAAAATGAATTCATAACAGCCGAGTAGAGGCTAGAGAAATGGCGAAGATAAAATGCATAAGAATTAATTAATTTCATTTCAAAACATTAAGCACACATTCAATGCGTAGTCATAGTAATAAACTAAAACATGAACAGTGTGTGCATGCCTTGTATATTTATTTTGATTGAAATTAAAAACTGATCATCTCACAATCGTGTTGTTTATGGGTGTCTTGTGCTTGACATTTGAAAATGATCTTCTGTGTTTGGATGAAAATCTTTTTATAAATTAGGGAAGCGTTTGCCTGCGACAATTTTATCTTCACTTTCATTTAATAAGTAAAAAAGTCAAGGTAAAAAAGATGTTGAAAAATAAATTTCAAGTTTTAAAAACTTTAAAATTCTCTGTTATAAAAAATGTAAAAATTTTGAGATTTTAAAAGATTAAAAATATTTCGATGTGCTGCCTATTTTTAAAACTAAAAGTACTAAATTTAGTTTAGTTTTATATAATTATAATATGAGCTGAGACTGCTATGTTTGGGATGACTATAAATATTTATAGTTCAACTATAAAATACGAAAGCAAAGGCTAATTTAGTCAAGTGAGGTAACATGACAATTAATTTAAATTTAGGATGAATTGATAGACATCGCTTATTTTTAATCTTAGGAGGCAAATTGAAAATGACTGGTAGAGCTTATTAGGGTAGTGAAATTTAAAGAATTTTGTATTGCAATTCTTGCTTTGTTCTATTAGGTTAAACTCAACGACCACTCATCATGCCAAAAGAAGATACCAAAGGAGAAAGGAAAGAGACCCCTGCTCGCAGATCATGTGCTGTGCCCCCTCCCCTCCCCAAGGGGGCCCCCCCACCTCCTTCTCCGCGGCTCTCGGTGGAAGACCAGAGCTAGCTTAAATGCTGCCAATGCCGACGCTGCCTAGAATGCATGGTTAGATATGGATGGCTGGACTTCATACCCCACAACCTCTACATAATTCCCTCAAATCTAACATATCATGGTGGGGGGTTAGCTTAACTTGGCTTGGCTAGGTGTAATAGTCTTGAGCCTCGTAAGGTGTTGTCGGCTTTAGCCAACCGGTCTCACGGATTTGTCTTATAAAAGACATCTCACATAATTGGAGCCCAAATCCTCTTTATAAGTCCAAGATTTTCTTAGTGCACATCCTATATAGGGCCGTGATAGACTCTCCAATTCGATCTCTGATTAGTACAAAATAGCTTGTTACCATCAAAACCATATTGATAAAACCTTGGGACTAACAATTTTTGCTTGTTTAAGTATCAAAAATACCGACCAAAAGAAAAAAAAAAAATCCAAAAATACCCACAAAAAAAAAAAAATTTCATTTTCTTTTTAATTTTCCTTTTTCCTTATTTTCTTAGTTGTTTTTAGCCCTATGTATAAGGTCTTTCAAGGTTGGTGCCTCTTGTTTGCGTGCTTGGGCTCTCAATCCCTCATGTCCCACCTCACTCAGGCATCCAATCACATATTCATGCAATTACTACATAAAAATAAGAATTGAAATTCAAAATTTATTACAAGTCAAATCTGTGCAGTTCCACTTGTTACATAAAATTGTAAATAAATACGAGGAAATCGAATAACAAAACATAACACAATCTTGCTCCTGGGCAAAATTGAAATTTAAGGAGAAAGAGACCGATGCACACTGCATGGAGCATAGCATGGGTTGTTTCCTAAAGGGCAAGATAAGAATTTACCAGGAGCTGTGTGCATGGATGGTGTGAGGTCGTCAAAGAGGGAATGTGGTTTGGTGGCCGAGGCATGGAAATCTGCCTGTCGACCATTGGAAAAGGGAATTGGTAGGGAGAGGGGGAAGTCTAGAAATAAAAAATAAGAGCAGATCAAAGAGTAGAGTAGAGCTTTGAGGGTAAAGGAGTAGTTGGGAGGGAGGGAAGATCAGATGGAGTCTAACTCCACACAAACTCAACTTTCCATTTTCTCTTATTCACATTTATTCTTCTGTGTAGGCTCAGAAATCAGAATAGGATTAACTTTATTGCTTCAAAATTTGATTCATGCGTACCTAATTGAGAATGTGGCTGACACATGCTCTATCACTGAATCAAAGTGAAGATATGGATGATGCATATGCTAACATGATACATGGGAAATATGAGAAATTACTGTGTTAACATAATCTCCTCCCATACATGATCGCAGTAAGCTCTATTTTCACACAATAGCTTATATATATATATATATAACACGCATGTAGTCCCTGAGTTGAGCTTCCATCAACAATGAATGAATATAATTTCATAAAAATTTAAACTACACATGGATCTTGTACAAATGAACTAGCTAGCTATCTAGGTTATTAAGGTTTTGATTGGCGGGGAAGTAGGTTCAAGGTTTTGAGGGAAGGCAGTGAGGGTGGTGGTGGAAGCACAGGTGGCAGTAGCTAATCAGTGGGCAGGCGTCGGCTACTGCCACTACAGCTTTTACCACCAAGAACCACAAGTAGCTAGTACTATATGGATCAAAATGTTAGGCCATGAAAATAAAAATATCCAAAATATAAAATATAAAAGTTGTCGAGATGAGAATATATACTTAGATGGATGAGCAGTATAACAGATAAATTAAAGATTGAACATATTCGCGGTAAGTTAGGTGTAACTTCTATAGAAGATAAGATAGGAAAAAGACGATTCAAATGGTATGGATACTTGTAACGTATGACACATAGGACGCCAATAAAGAAGAGTGAGTGAATTATTGTAGAGGACAGTAGAAGGGTTAGGAATAGACATAAAATAACTTGAAAGGGGATAACGAGTAAAGATTTAATATCTCTATTAAAATAAATTATTTAATATTTAAGTGGGATAATTCTTAAATATCATAATTGCAAGACCACCACCACGTGCCATCTAGTACAAAACAATTTGACCAGTAACAAGCGGGGAAGCAGTATGATTGCAAGAGGTGCCCACGTCAAAGTCAACCCTTTCATGTCATGTCGAATTTTATTTTATATTTTTTTCTAGAAAGTGGATGTTGTTAGACAGGGAGGGGACCCACGTGGTTTGTTGGAAAGGGCCGTAATTTGCATCAACTGCGGCAGGCATTTTGCTCAACCAACAAAGCAAGCATTTCCACGTCACCATTAAATATATTTATATTATGTCTCCTCAACATTAAATTAAATTAAAAATAAAGTTAAATATTTAATTCATTAATTATTATCCAGTAGTGAAACCCAGCAGCCGACGTGTCCCCCAAGCCCAACTCCCAACCACCACCACCAACTTAGCCTTCAACTCACAACTACCCATTCCTCCAAAAATATTTTTATCTTATTTTGTGTTTTAAAGTTAAAAAAATAATATAAATTATATTAATTTTTTTTAAAAAAAGAACTAAAAATCCATTCATAAAGTAAGATTTTTGTATTGTTATTTTTAATTTATATGAGATAAAATTTATCTAAGAGCAAAGAATTTTTCAATTTTGGTCATTTTAAAAAAGTCTAAACATTATTTTAGGATAATATTTTTATAAATTAGATTTCGAGTTGTATTAGGTTTAGATAAAATATAATTTGAAATTCATACCCCCAAACACTACCTTATTCTATATTTGGAGAGATCTTAAATTTAGATTTCTACTAAATTTGAATAAGATGTAATATAAAATTGTACTCAAATTTGTCAAAATTTACCTAAATCCAAGTCTAAGGTCTGAAATCTATACTCCCAAACACAACATTAGTGCATTCTTTTTTTCTTTTTTTTTTTTAATTTTATCCATTTGCATAATTTAATTAAAAATTATACATTTATTTTGTTTGTTCTCTATCTAATTATAAATTACTGTAAGAAGCTAGTAAATTTGGCCAAGTGACTAATAGTAATAATGTTATTGAAAATTAAAATTTATAAAAGAATATCTTTGGATGTTAAAATTTGTTTTAATTCTAAATTATTTATTAGATATATGTATTAATGTAGTTAGAAATTATTCATGACAAATATTTTTATAATATTACATTAATTTTACTATTTAACTAATATTTATACATTAAAATTTAAAAAATAAACAATTATCAAAATCAAAACCTCCTTTCTATATGTAAGGATTCATATCATAGTGATCTGACAAATTTTACGCTGGCTGTCAGTTACCTAACACAACCCTCCTCTTTTACCCAGGTTTGAGACCGGCTGTGTGTGAAAAAATTAAGATATTAAGTGCATCATAAGCGGAGTTACCTCCTTTCTATATGTAAAAAATAAAAATGCATGGAAAAAAATTAAGTGTCTGTTTAATTGTGAAAAAATTCCAAGCCCAAGAGGGGTTTCATTAGCTCAAATAAAGTTTGTAACCCTTTCTTTAAGGGGACCTTGGTTGCATTTCATTAAAGACTACGGAATCGCTTTTCTCATTGAACTTATTTCATTCATATGTTTGTCTAGTTTCTTTATTTGAGTTAAGTGGATTTTGTTAATAAATTGAAAGATACATATAGGAGTGCATAGGCAATCAAGCCACCTTCTAATTGAACCTCAACTTGGGAAAAAAATTTATTGCTGAAAATAACACACCAACTTTCATTTACTTTGATAGTTAACGTTCATTTGGATCCCCTATTGAAGTATTTGGACTAAACCATCAAGAAGATCTCTTACTACATCTTAATGTCAAAGTTCCAAGCATCATTAAGGGTATTGTACGTAGGTGGCACTAGCCTCGGAGGATTTGTCCTTAAAGGTGGATTGCACTTTCTTCATAGGTCTCTCAAACTCCTTTCTTGTCTCTTTATTGATCAATTTTAAAAGCCACATCCCAAGGTATGCCTTCTCTGCTAAGATGACATCTTTGAATAGGCTTAAAACCCCCAATAAAATTTCTCTAAATTGGGGTTGAGTTAGTCGCTTTGATTTCTATTTCTACCATCTCCACATCGAAATTATAAACCACTTGTTTTATTATTGCAAATTCTCTTCTCAAGTTTATCAAACTCATTGTAGTTCTACAAAATCCTTCTCCTTGATGTGCTTTGAAGGAGGAGATATGTACACTTGCTAGATTGGAAAAGAGTCCATTTGTTTTGTTGTGTCAAATTTCCTGGATTGCTTGTAAGTAGATATTTGAGGGAGAAGGAACCTTCTCTTCTCAAACACTTTGCTATAAGTTCTTATAGTTTCACTAACAAGATCCTTGTAGAAATTGAGGAGTTCATCTTAGGGGAAAAGTATTTTAGATTTTGTTAGCCCTTTTATGGTTTTTGGTTCTATCTTGCTTTATTTTTTACTCCATAGTCTATATTGTATTCTTCTTTAGTTCCTTGTTCATTTTGTGTATTTCTCTCTATGCCTATGAATTCTTCGTTCCATTTCCTAAAAAACCAAACTGGGCATAGATTATGTGTTTATTGTACAACCATATAGATTTGTTTGGTAGAGAAGAATGGAATGCAAAGAAATGGAATTGCTCTTCACTATTTTATAAATTCAGCATACAATTTTTCATTCCTTTCCACTCATAATCCATATTATTCTAGTGTACCAGATATAAGGTTAAGGTTTTAGGGAGACAATAGTGGAATTGAGAAAATAGTGTTAGGACTTGAGGAACCCATGGATGGGCTTGATACACATGGGTGAATATCAACTTGACCCAAAAGTTTAAGCATATTGGATCTTGGGCCCAACCATGTATATAAGTATCCATCATCCACTCAATTTTTCCAATGTGGGACAAACTCACAAGTGGAATTCTCAACAATCTCCTCCTCGCTTATGATTTCCAACTGCTCCCCCTTAAACGGAAACCATCTCCCTTTTGGGAGTAAGCCGAATTCTCCAACAGTTGCTCGAGTGGGCCTTACCATCGGCACCTTACGTGCCTCGGATTGCATTCCACGTGCCTCCGAACCAATCCTACCTCCCATGTCTTAACCCTATTCGGATCCATCCACAGCCTAGATGATCCTTATTGGCCTCAACCCCACACTTGGTCCTCCAACTGTTAGCACGTCAGAAGAATTAGCTTCACGTATCAACTTTTCGCTCACCCAGAGTTACGAACCGTCGACTTTGATACCACTTGTTAGGACTAGAGGAGCCCATGGGTGGGCTTGATACATATGGGTGAACACCAACTTGACCGAAAAGTTTAAGCCTATTGGGTCTTAAGCCCAACTATATATATAAGCACCCATCATCCAATCAAATTTTCCAATATGGGACAAGCTCACAAGTGGAATTCTCAACAATCTCCCTCTCACTTGTGAGTTCCAACCGCTCCCCCTTGAATGGAAACCATCTCCCTTATGGGAGTAAGCCCATATCTCCAACAGTTGCTTAAGTGGGCCCTACCATTGGTGTCTTATATGCCTCGAATTGCATTCCATGTGCCTCCGAACCAATCCTACCTCCCACATCTTGACCCTATTCGGATCCATCCCAGGCCTAGATAATCCTTATTGGCCTCGGTCACACACTTGGTCCTCCAACTGTTAGCACGTTAGGAGAATTAGTTTCATGTCTTGACTTTTATAATGTTGCTCACCCAGAGTTACAGACCGTCGGCTCTGATACCACTTGTTAGGACCGGAGGAGCCCATGGGTGGGCTTGATACATATGGGTGAACACCAACTTGATCCAAAAGCTTAAGCCTATTAGGTTTTGGGGGTCCAACCATGTATATAAGCACCCATCATCTACTCAATTTTTCCAATGTGAGACAAACTCACAAATGAAATTCTCAACAAATAGACATATATAGGTAGTCTTTTCAAGAAATAAAAATGTTGGTGTTGGAAAATGGATTATCATTCAAGGGTTGGTGGGATAAGTGATCTAAAATGGTTAGTAGATCAGTTAGGACACTTAAGAGATCTACAAAATAAAAAGAGGGATCTTAAGATGTCCTATTGACCTTCATGAGATCTCTCCAATGTCAAAGCCAACGATTTTGATATATAAAATTGAAAAGAGAAAAAGATTTCAGAGAGAGGAAAATAATAATGAGTTCCATTTCTCCTTATGGCTTGGTTTTCATAAGATGTAACTATTACTTGCCTGTTTACATGTGGGCATCCCACCTTCAACGTGGGTTTATCGCTAAGGTGACAATTGTTCGCCTATGTTTATTTTATACTATATACGTGGGTGTGCACGTAAGTGTGTCCTCACTACTCTCACCATAGCAATTGACCAATATGAGTTACCTTGTGCACATGTTGCTCACGTGGATGAGGTATTGCTGAGCTACAGGTGACCTCAGTTGTTGGTGAGTGTGCTATACATGCAATGCGCTTGTGCATGCACTAGAAATGAGCTACATGCAAGATGAACCTAAGCTGACCTTAAACTATCCTGGACATTTAGGTGGGCGCATCTGCATGTGTGGATGAGATGGATAGGGGTGGAAAAACAGATCAGAACCCAATAGGTGAATCGTGACCCGCCTGTTTAAATAAGATCCAATTTAGTAGAAGGTGACTTGTTTATAAATGGGTCAACCCGAATCCGATTCATTTGATAAACAGGTTAGGAGGTTTGGGCTGTGTAATTACCCAAAAATCCTCCTATATATATTTTATTTTATTTTTTCCTACATATAAAGTTCTGATACCAATTGTAATATCTTGGACCCGAAGAGGTGCCGAGTTGACTTGTTCATCACATATACCTAACCATGCAGCGGAATCATACACATAATAACTCAGATACAATATCATAGTTATAAGATCACCATAATTACATAAATATCTCCTCAAAATGTTATACAACCCATAGTAAACCAAAACATAATTACACACATGCATCTCACCAGTACTTACTTCAAA
The DNA here is from genome assembly GCF_029873635.1 of Malania oleifera. Classification (NCBI taxonomy): domain Eukaryota; kingdom Viridiplantae; phylum Streptophyta; class Magnoliopsida; order Santalales; family Ximeniaceae; genus Malania; species Malania oleifera. Next base: position 24,723,150 of record NC_080424.1, on the reverse strand, counting down.
ACCAAACACTATCTAGACTCACCCCTGAAATCTTCTATGTTTGATTTCTGGTATTCCCTGAAATATTAAAATATCATTGGGGTGAAACACCTCTCAGTAAGAAAGAATAAATTATTATCAGTGTGACAAATGAGTCCTTAGCATGAGTAATATATATATATAATATATATATATATATATATATATAAAAAATTGAAAATATGTTTAACTTTAACTCCCACCTATAATTGAAAATATATTCATCTTCTACTTAAACATACTTTAACTTGATAAATAAACATGTTTTCATAAATCTGCATAAATATATTCTTAGTATAATTTCTTTTTTTTCCCTAATGGTACTGACATACTCTTATGAATTAACCCCGCATGATCGGATTGTGCAGACCGATGGTTGGACTTAACCATGGCAGGCCTACCAAGTTAAGTCAAACATAACATAACTACGCACAATTTCTCACCCAATCTGGACCACCCATCCTACTCGCCACAACACTTCTTGGTTCGGGACACAGTGGATATCCTACTCGCCGCAACACTTCAAGGCTAATCGGCCTCCGACCCAACACTTTTTGAATAGTGTGGTTGCACTGTCAGCTAAACACCCAACCTGGTCCGCCCATCCTACTCGCTGCAACACTTCTCGGGTCGGCACATAGGGGGTTACACTGTCTGATCTGGTTAGCTAACTACGGTACTGTGCTCTGAATCTGAATCATACTAGTCTATCGGGGTTCTAATAACATATAGTACTGTTCATAACTAATAAATATATATCTTGATCTCATTTTTATAATTCTCTATAAAATCTATCTTATCATATTTCTATACTCGACATAAGCCGGCTGAACTACTATATCATACTGATCTCGGCATATAGCCGGCTGAACTATTATATCATACTGATCTCGACATATAGTCGGTTGAACTGTTATATCATACTGATCTCGGCATATAGTCAGCTGGACTGTTATATCATATATATATATGTCTGAAACTGCTATATCATATATATGTCTGAAACTGTTATATCATATATCTGTCTGAAACTATTATATCATATATTTGTCTAAACCCGTTATATCATATCTCTGCCTAAACATATCTTATAATAATTTTGTATAAAATCATACTTGTTCTGTATCATCACAAAATATTCTACATGCTAATTTAAACTATAAAATAACCCTACTCATGCCACACAAAGTTTGAGTAGTAATTCATAATATAATAACTACCTAGGAAAAATATACCTGATTTGCCAAAACATGGATATAATAATTCATATTTACTATTTCCATATGCCAGAATATTTAGTAAAATCATATTCATCATTTCAATAATCATATCCTTCAATTTAATTAGGTAAATTTCCTAAAAATAGTTGACATAATCTATTCCCCTTACCTATTTACTGAAGAAAAGCCTGCAAGGATCCTAAATCGTGCTTGCGGCGAACACACAAAACCCTGTATCCATAATTCCTAATTTAATCAACTCATTCCCCAAAATAAAAATCATTTTAACATTCCTTAAGCCCACACATTCCAAATAACTGATTAAACTTTTAAAAACATCATTCTTACCTTAGTTTTAGAGTGGTGCCTGAAATCCTAAACAACTAATCTACCCTGATTAAACTGCAGAGAACGTCACCAGGTTCCTGAAACGATGTTCCTTCTTCAATTTGGGATGAAATCGGGCCAGAAATCAAGGAGAGAGAGAGAGAGAGAGAGAGAGAGAGAGAGAGAGAGAGAGAGAGAGAGAGAGGATCTAATTTTTACAATTAAGATGAGCTTAAGGGCTATTTATAGGTGGTTGTACCCAAACAAAACCGATGATGGTTTCCCTGAAACTGTTGACGATTTGGTTTTTAACCAAACCATTTTTCACCGTTTTACCCTTGCTTGGCCGTAGTAATTCAAAACCATTGACGATTTTTTGAGCTCATCCAAAACTGTCAATGGTTTGGCCTGTGTCACACTAAATTTCCTCTTTTCTTTATTATTTTTATTATTACTATTTTCTGGATCTCTACAGGCTAGGTACCCGTCAAGTGACCAGTTTAATTTAATATATAATTTGATATATATATATATATATATGTATATTAAATTAAAAATATTAATTAAAGAGAAATATTATTTTCTACATTTTATGTTTTTTTGTTAAGATATTAATAAATAAAATAAAAGAGTTTTGTTTTTTTTAAAAAAAATTATATCACTTTATGTAAAATGTTTTAAAAAAACTTAAAATAAATAATTTATATTTTAAAATGGGTACTCATTTATTACATGAGCGGATTTGGGTTTATATGTTAGTCATCTATCAGTAGACAGGTCAATCCGAACCCGTTTAATGCTTACCCGTTTACGACCCTGCTTACCCATTTTGCCCCCCCTAAAGGTGGAGATGACCTAGAGCCGAATTTATGCCGATGTGCTCCTTTATATTTCTGATGATGAGGTTTTACTCGCTAGCAATAAATTTACTAAATACCCATTTACCAATACTTTTATTTTAATTTTAAAGAGAAGGCAAAAAAGTTGTTTAAAGCAAATAACTAGATTTGTGTAGTTGAGTTGGGGTACCACTTGTCTCCGCATTTACAGGCAGATGATTAGAGCCTTGCAAAGATATTCGCAGCAGAATTTTATCATTCTCTAACAACCTATGTATGTAATATATTTTTTAAAATATTTTAGACTGTGGGTCTGGGAGAGGAACCAAATAATTTTTTAAACTTCAACATCAACGATACTATTTGTTCAGTGTTTTTTTTTTTAAATGTAAATATTGATTGAAGATCGAAGAGAATGCAATAAAATTCATTGCTTTTTTTTCTCAGCTCGCTTGTGTTCGATTAAATTAAAAAAGAGAAAAATAATCAAATTTGAATACCATATATAAGGAATTTGGAGACATAAATACCATATATAAGGAATTTGGAGACATAAATTTTATACCTTAAATTTAAATTTATTTTAATTTAAATCAAATTTAATATAATTTTATATTATAATTAAGTTTCTAAAATTCACGCAAATATTTAAAATTTATAATCACAAAGGCAGGGTGAGTTAAATAAGTGGTAAGGGTATTTTAGTCTTACTAAGTCCGTACATATGGTGACGTAGGCAAGCTGGAATTGACATTTGACCAGCACTGTATTTTCTTTTCTCTTTTTCTTTTTCTTTTTCTTTTCCTTTTCCTTTTCGTCACTGCTGATCGTTCATTGATTTTGAGCAGAGCAGAGCGGAACGATGAGCGCCAAGCCGCCAATGCCTTTCCGCGGCTTGCCGACTTGGCTTGGCAGCTTCATGTATAATAATAATAATAATAATAATAATAGCATATCAGTTGCTTTTTAGTTTCAGTTTAGAGATTTCTAAGATATGCCTATTGATTAAAATATAATAATAAAAATCCTTCTAAATGTACTTGGAATTGCTCACGTCTTTTCTAATTAAAAAGGGTATAACACGGTTATTTAAAAATTTTAAAAATAAATTATTATTATTATTTTTTATAAATACTACAACGTGCCAACTTGCAACTAGGGGTGACAAAACGTGTTGACAAGCCGGGTTTAGGCTAATGATAAACAGACCAAGGTTAAACATGCTCGGGTTTAGGTTGATCCGTTTATTAATAGATGAGTACTATGTAAATTTAAATCTATTCGTTTAATAACTAGTTCATAAACGACAACATTCTATAATATATTTATATAATATTTATTAAATAATTTATTTTTAATTTAAAACATCCAACATCAATACCAATAAATTTCATGGCAAAGGGAAGGCTTGGGAAGAGATAAGAAGGCCAAGAAGGTTTCAAGGGCATGCAATGGGATTGGTGGAAATCTAGCGGTGATGCCATCATACGTTAGCCAAGAAAAATGAAGAGAAACTACAAAACAATTGTTTTGGGTGAATATAAAAAATTGCAATTAGGCCCTTAAGAATAAGATGCCATTTTGGCGTCTTTTAAAAAAAAAAATTTAAATAAAACTCCTACAAAAATTACACCAAAGACTTTAATATATATATATATATATAACAATGTTATTTTGGTGTCCTCATGATTGCATGTGTGGTACAATGTGCTTGCACGTGATCTTATTCATGCGTCCTTATTTTTTTTAGAGTTTTTTTTATGAAATTAATCAAAAAATTAAAAATTTCAAATATGGACGAAATGGCAAAAATTACTACCCAACCGACTTTTGATTAAATTGTACTGACAGTGAGGCGACGGCTAACTGGCAACACTCCAATCAACACACAAATTACGAGACAGACTGACAGCATGGAAAAAGAAAAAAAAACCAAAGTTATTGAAAATCGACTTTTAGAAAGTGGTTTTCTTAACGTGACAACACCCCAACCAAGTATTTTTCACCCCTTGCACAGAGCACGGGGAAAAAAATATAAAACAACCAAACTGACTTTTGTAAAGTCAATTTGGTCCTCGCCACCCACGTCCACGCATATGTATGCATGTAATAAACGTGATGTTGACTTTTTGAGTTTGATTCCTAGTTTTAATAATGACAAATCACAAGTTACTAATATGTGTGTCTAAGTACATGAACATGTTAATCATTCAAATCACACACATGAAAGTTAAGTGGAAGTCAGAAAGACCTTAAATGAGCACATACTCCTAGCATATTCCATGGAAATATGAAGAGTAAAGAAGAAGACGTGTTCATCTTTAGTTAAAAATGCATTTATTATTCTTAGGTCTGTAATGGTCTGTAATAATGCATCTGCATGCATGATAGGTTTATGTTCAATGATCATAGAGAACCACATGACCATTGGGATCACCTTCGGTCGATCGACGTTGGATTTTTTGGACTTAATGCTTAAGGCCATAGATTGACTTTAGGTCCCTAAACATCACATGAAAAGTCCCCCATAACTAAAAAGTTATACCCATATGAACAGGGGTGACTTCTGATAAAAATCAGGACCTTAAATGAACATTGACAAGGTTTCGGTCGACCGAACCTTTGTAGTGTAATTAATTCGGTCGAATGAACTATACGGAAGTCAACAATTTGACTTTGCACGATCGACCGAACAATTTTTGAACAGGCCATCAACGGTCGACTGAACTGCCACGTGCCTGAAACCCAAACTGTTCAGTCGACCAAATTTTTAGTTCTATTTGGCCACGGTTGTCCGAATTGTATTAATAGCCGATTGAACTCTTTGTTGGTCAACTGAACCTCGAATTGTTCAAAATCGCCTCGAACACGGTCTTCTATATTCTCCTTTGAAAAACTCCACGGTCGACCGAACCCTTAGTATGGTCGACCGAAACTCTCGAGTTGCTCAATTTTTACTGAGGTTAAACCGGGGTTATTTTTTATTAACCTTACTTAAACTTTTTCAGAAATACCGAATGAGTCCTGAACAGTTATATTTTTTGGAGTGTCTATATATACTCCCTCGTTTGGTTTAATTAGCAACTGATTAGCAAACATCATTAGCAATATATTCTCTGGATTTTCAAATACCCATTTTTCACATACAAGCTCACTACTTCCATTCTTACTCATCCTCTTTGTTGAAAATCATTTAGTAAGAGTGTTTTAGAGATCATACTATAAGCTTACGCTCTCATTGCTTGTATTTGATTGAGATTGATTTTATTGAGAGTAAGCTTTGACTTTTCCTTTGTGATTTCTTTCATAAGTCATCTTTGGAAAAACTCTTTAGAGCTTGTGAGTCTTGCATTATTGTTGCAAAACTCAAGAGCTCATATTGTGTTTGTTTGTGAAATACGTTTACAAACTAATTTCAAATATCTCTTGTGCTTGATTTTTGAGTAAAACATTTTTGACATATTTACTTATGTGCTTAAGATCTTTGATAAACACCTTGTGATTGATATTGTTATCTTGATTCAAAGATTCTAACACATATACTCTCACATTCTGATCGCTATACTTGCATTTTGTTGAGAGTAGTTACTTAATCTACATTGAGCTTATCATATCCTCTCATCTTGTAGTGTATTGATTACACTGGTACAAATCTGCTTATTGGAGAAGCACATATTTTTGTACATAAAATTTGTATTGATTACTTACTGTACTCTAGGCATGGCCTAAAAAGAGTGTTGATCTAACCCCGTAAGGATCAGATTGTAAAGGTTGAAGTGAGCCCTAGTAATTTGACTTGGTGTTATAATCGGTGTCGTTCCACCCATTAAGTGAGCATTAGTGGAATCCTAGGGCTTGTGAGCTGAGGCGGGGACGTAGATAGTATTGGCTGAACCTCGATAACATATCTTGTGTCAACTTTAAATTACCACACTTAAATTTATGCACTTGAATGTTGTTATTTTAATTACTGTGAATGTTTTAGAAATACTGAGATTGCTTCAATTGCTTTACATTTTTGCTCAGTTTGATTTTTGCTGAATTGGTTAGTATTTAGAAAAACCCTAGGTTGAGAAATACTGATTGTGATTTGAATTTGACCTAGGAAAGTTTTAAATTTCCAATTCACCCCCCTCTTGGGAATACACCAATTCTAACACGTGAAAAGTTACAAAACTGACTTTCCAAAAGTCGGTTTTGATATGCACCTACCAAACCCATTCACGTAAAAAACCATGCAGCTCGTGCACTTACTAACCCCCTCCCCCATGTGCCTTTCTCCTATTTATTCATTCATACCCCCCCCCCCCCCCCAACTTTCACTCATCCTTTCTCCTCCTTTCATTTCATTCTTCTTCCTTTATCCTCCAACCTCCTTCACCACCTTCTAGTGTTGCATGAACTTGTTGGAGATTTGTTCATAGAATTATTTTCTTGCAAGGGTCAGTAACGACAGTGTCAGCTAATTCATGGTTTAACTAATTTTCAGTTTTTACTTTTATTTTGTACATTAATTTCATTTCATCTTGAGGTATTGAGGTATTTAAATATATTATGTAAGATAATTGTTTATGTAAATGAAAATATATATGTTCCATATTATCGTTATTTACTAAGAATATTTATTATTGGGATGAAAAATTTTTTATGTTGCAGATAAACTCTATTTTTGAAAAATCAAAATGACAACAAATTCTTTACTTAACAAAGTTAAGGTTTTATTATACATTGACAGTGAGATTATACATAGATCAACCGATATTGAGTACAATAGAGGACCAATGAAGGTCATTCGAGCTAGAAAGATGATAAAGTTAGAAAGTTTGAAACGAAAAATATATAAAGGATTAGATATTCATCCAAATGAGTACATGCTAGAATTGACTTCGAGATATTCGCAACGAGGGGGTGGTGGAAATTTTTTGCATGCCAACGTCCCAATAAAAGATGATGCAGATATCCTAATTGCGTTGGACCCGCAGAGTTCTTGTCCGAACGTGTATATAGTTGAGCTTTTCGTTAAACGCATTCCTGGAAGCAACGGTATGGGTGGAGAACCAACTGTGTAAAGGGGGGGGGGGGAGAGAATTTCTCCATCCTCAACCATATAACGAATACAATACTACTGAGACGAGCAGACTATTTGATCACCTTTCACAAGTGACAACTGTAATGACCTGCCTATTTTGCCATATTATATTATTTTTTTTATAATAAAATTCAATATAATAATCCCAATATCCTGCTAAGTAGATAAAACATGATCAACCTGGACCCATGGGTACTAGGGATATACCTGAAGTACAACTCTGATACCTAAGCAGTAGAAAACATTAAATCACATACATGCCATAAATACCCGAAACCATACCAGAGTTCTATTAAATCTGCAATATACATACACATACAATCATCCACAAAAAGACCAAAAAGTGCTCCTAGGGTCTCAACCCAAAAATCCATCTAACCCTAACTCTACCACTTACCCTTTTGATAGGGTAACCCAATCAGTCTCTACTGTTGCGGAGCTCTATCCGCCCCTCTATATGGATTTCCTGAAATGTTTATAATGCTGGGGGTGAGACACCTCTCAGTAAGGTAAATAAACTAATACCAGTGTGTGGCAACATGTGTATATTCGTGTTATACATAATATCAGTACATAAGTCATATCTAGTAAAAACTGTCTGTATCGTATCTGAATAAAACATGATACATCATAACATGAAATAACGTACTAAATTACTATGCATGAAAATCATCTTATATAACTATACATACATGAATAATACCTAGGGTGGATAGCTAACTGATGTCATGTATTACCCCCACATGACTGGGTTGTGCGGCCCGAAGGCGGGACCTAGTAATGGTTGGTCAACCACACTAAGTCAAACATGAGTTTGTAAGTACAATGGGCCTGCCCCACCTGGTCTGTACTGCCAGGGGAGCGCCTGCACTACCATGAAGTCACATCTGTAGTGACCCGAAGAATAATAACATTTTAATAATAAGAGGGAGAGAAAATAGATACAGAAACAGAAGGAGGCCGTAGACTTCGTCGACGACATTGCATTTTAAGGGAAATAAAAATTTCAAAAAATTTCTAGGGCTTCGTCAAAGAACACAGGGTTTCGTCGACAAGAAAATACCGAGAGACGATTCAGGCTTCTCTGAATTTCATCGACGAATATAGGGCTTCGTCGACGAATTTACTGAAGGATCTATCGACGAACCTGGCCCTATAAATAATGGAAACCCAGGATTTTTATCATTTTTCATCGAGCTCTCTCTTTCCTCTCTCTCTCTCTTTCTACCTCACTCTCTCCCTTCTCTCTTCGTTTTCGGCCCCGCCAGTAGCCGGATCGACCATCCGAAGCCACCACGATGCTCCTGGTAGAGTTCTCTGCAAATCTGCTGGAGCAGATCGTCGGGAAAACAGCGTTGGATTTCATCCCAAATTCAGGGTAAGGTCTTTTAGTCCCTTTTTGGACTCATGGCAGTTATAGGAAATAATGTAGGCAAAAAAATACTGATATTATGTTCTGACATCTATTGGTTTCAGGGTGTTTTGTAGGAGACCTTGCGGGTGTTAGGCTAGCATTTCATAGGAGTTTTTCAAAGTTAAGGTAAGGGAAATATGCTATGCTAGGTATTTCTTAAAATACTATACAACTTATTTAATTATGAAAACTATGTATTTAAATATGGTGTGACTTGTGAATATGAATATGGTACGGGGATATGTTTACGAATGCTAGTTTCACTATTTTACGAATTTCAGTATTATGTTTAAGTGAATTTCAGTACCATGATTTTATGGATTTTAGTACCATGATTATACGGATCTCAGTACCATGATTATACGAATATCAGTATTATAATTATGCAGTTTCAGTGTTATGATTATTCAGTTCTCAGTATTCAATACAGTTATACAGCATCATGGTTATTACGATTACTTTAGAATCATGGTAAATCAAATAGATATGTATAGAAATATATTATATGATATCAGACCCTGTTGGACTTGCAGCTACAAAGCACGGTATAGTTGCTACAGATACTATGTTACTTTATTAGTGCAATCACCTATTCAGATAATATGTGATAAGGTCGACCGCCTAGGCCCTTGAAGAGGTTAGGCTTCCCATATAGATATGGGTTGAGGTGGGCAGGTCGACTGACGGAGTTCAGTGATTTATTCCTGGTTGGCCAGTCAGGGTAAATCCAGCCCACGGGCCGCACAACTCTGTCATGAGGGGGGCAAGTCATGACACATAGATAGCCACAGGGAACAGTTTCAGTTACTATTATTTACGTACAAATTTATAGAAACAGGGACCCTACTATACACTAGAAGCACTTTGATTTATAACTTATAAAACTGCTATGTTAAGCAACATGGAAAGGGGTGGTGTATTTTATTAATTGTAATGTACTTTTGTATTCAGTTATTTATGTTTATATGAAAAAATATTTCATGATATATAGTGGCTCATTTGCCACACACTAGTAATAGCATATTTCTTCTTACTGAGCGTTGGCTCATTCTAGTGTTGAAACATTTTTCAGGTGATCTAGGTAGGCGAGCAGATCAGGCTCGCAAATAGAGGGGTATATATAGTGCCCTGTCAGCAAGTAAGTACAGTGGAGGATTTTTGTATTTGCCCTAGTTAGCTGAGGGTATTTTTGGGGAAGAGATATATATATATTTTGGAAAACATGTAGTACTCTGGTATTGTATGGTATTGGTTTTATTGTATTGTGTATATATTTTCATATGGTTGTGTCCATGTGATTTATGCTTCTCGCTGCTTAGGTTTATGGTTGGGTTTACTCCCAGCATGGTATCAGAGCATGTAGGATATTAGTGTAAAAAAAAAAAAAACATCAGTTTATTAAGCAGGTCGTTACAGTTTGGTATTAGAGTCTAGGTTACTAGGTTCTATAGACTTTAGAGTGCAGCAGAAGCAATACTAGAGTATAAGAAAAGTATTCGAGGTTTGTTCTGCGTTTGGGTACAGGATTTTTGTGGTGGTTTTTGGGTTTTTCCCGGGGTGACGATTTCAAGAAAATCATAGTAAACTATTGTCCAGTTGTGTGTCTAGGTGACAGAACTGGATATATTGGGTAGAGACAGGGAAGGTAGTTAATTGTGAGTTGGTATAGGATACATCCGTATAGGAGATAAAGTACTTAAAGGTGTTTCTTGTTTTCATGATGGACCTAAGAAGTAGTGGTATGAATGCTAGGGAGGACAGTCCAGGACCTTCCAGCGTAGGTGGAGGAGATACAGATGTTGTACTACGCAGTGTCACTTAGCAGGTGATGGCTGAGATGGCCAGAAGTTCTGGGGGGCGTGGCTGTATGATTGAGCAGTTTACGCGTATAAAGCCCCCATCCTTCGCTAGAGGAGATGACCCGAATGTAGCTGAGAATTGGGTCTAGGATATCGAGGAGACGATGGCAGTGCTTCCATGTACGAACGAGCAGAAGGTAGCATTTGCCACATTTAAGTTGATAGTGGAGGCGAAGCGCTAGTGGAGAGCAGCGCATCTGATAGAGGAGTAGAAGCCGGTTCTAGTTCCAATGACGTGGGACCGATTCAAGGATATGTTCTTCGAGCGATATTTCCCTGCTATCGTTCGGAGTGCGAAGGCAGCAGAGTTCTTACATTTGGTATAGGGGCAGATGACTATATCTCAATACGAGCCTCGGTTTGTCGAGTTGTCGCGTTTTGCTCCACATTTAGCACCCGATGAAGAGAAGAAGGCGAGGAAGTTTGAAAAGGGGCTGAGGTAGAATCTGTTTGAGCAGGTGATTGGTTTTAGGGCTCAGACATTCACATAGGTTGTAGATAGAGCTGCGATCATTGAGAGTGGTATTCAGAGGGGTGTGGCAGCTCAAAGTCAGAGGAAGAGGCCTGCGCCTCAGGGTTTTCAGGCTGGCTCCAGTAGGGGCCCATGGAGAGGAGGTCGAGATAGGGGAGATCAGAGGCAGATGGCAGGACCTCGTGGGAACCAAGGTGCGTAGACATACCCGGTTTGTTAGACATGTGGGAGACATCATTTGGGAGAGTGCCGGGTAGGCAGGGGTGTATGTTATCGTTGTGGGAGACCCGATCACATGATGCATGAGTGCCCAGGTCAGCAGGATCAGGTCCTAGCACCCAGGCCTTATCGGGGAGGACATCAGGTAGCTCGGGGAGGATACCAGGAGCCCTGAGGTGGCCAACAGAGGAATGTAGCTCCAGCGCGAGTTTATGCCCTGACGCCAGGTGATGCAAAGGCTGCTATGGATGTGATGACAGGTACATTTACTGTTTCATCATATCCAGTTATTGTTCTCTTTGACTCGAGTGCTACTCATTCTTTTATTTCTGCGTCTTATGTTAAATTATCTGAGAATGAGACTCAGTCATTAGATATAGCACTGTCAGTAGCTACGCCATCGAGATCAGTGATCAGATGTCAGAGCGTACTTAAAGGCTATTTGATAGAAATTCAGGGGAAAGTACTACCGGTAAATCTTATTGTGTTTGATATGTGCGGGTTCGAGATAATACTGGGCATGGACTGGTTGGATGCCAATCACACCAGCATTGATTGTTTCTAGAAAGAAGTAATTTTTAGACCTCCTAGAGAACAGGAATTCAGATTCGTTGGTTCAGAAGTACGTGCTCCAACACAGCTAGTATCCGCCATGCAGCCAGGAAGATTACTCTTGGATGGAGGCCAGGGGTTTATAGCATTTGTAAAAGAAGCATCTGAAAATGAATTGAAGATTAATAGCACTCCAGTGGTACGAGAATTTCTAGATGTTTTTCCAGAGGAGCTACCAGGGCTGCCTCCTGTGCGTGAGGTAGATTTTCCTATAGATTTACCTCCAAGGACTACTCCGATCTCTAAGGTCCCGTATCGTATGGCTCCAGCTAAATTGGGAGAATTGAAGGAGTAGTTGCAGGATTTGTTGAACAAGGGGTTTATACGACCCAGTGTATCTCTATGGGGAGCTCCAATGTTGTTCGTAAAGAAGAAAGACAGGTCCATGAGGATGTGCATTGACTACAGGGAGATAAACAAAGTTATTATTAAGAATAAATATCCTTTACCCCGTATAGACGATTTGTTTGATTAGCTCCAGGGTACACAGGTATATTCCAAGATTGACCTCAGATCCGGGTATCATCAAGTGAGAGTAAAAGCGGAGGACGTCACGAAGACAGCCTTCAGGACCAGGTACGGGCACTATGAATTTCTCATTATGCCGTTTGGTTGGACGAATGCCCCTGCTGTGTTTGTGGATTTGATGAATAGGGTGTTTCACCAGTATCTAGATTAGTTTGCAGTAGTTTTCATTGATGATATATTGGTGTACTCGAGGAGTTTTGAGGATCATGAGATGCATTTGAGGCAGGTGCTGTAAACTCTCACGGAGGAGAAGCTTTATGCTAAGTTTAGCAAGTGTGAATCTGGCTTGAGAAGGTGGCAGTTTTAGGCCACGTGATCTCAGGGGACAGTATTGCAGTGGATCCTAGCAAGATTGATGCAGTGGTAAATTGGCCTAGGCCAAGGAATGTGCAAGAAGTCAAAAGTTTCTTAGGACTGGCAGGTTATTACCATCATTTTGTTGAGGGCTTTTCAACCTTGTCAAGTCGTCTTACACAGTTGACTAGGAAAAATGCCAGATTTGTGTGGGATGAGGAATGTGAGCAGAGCTTCTAGGAATTAAAGTAGTGGCTCGTCACAGCACCAGTCCTGACGATTCCATCGGGAGGCGATGATTATGTTATCTACAGTGACGCGTCCTTGAAAGGGCTCGGTTGTGTGTTGATGCAACAGGGTAGGGTGGTGGCATATGCGTCTAGACAGCTGAAAGAATATGAGAAGAACTACCCTACTCACGATCTAGAATTGGCTGCGGTGGTACATGGACTGAAGATCTGGAGGCATTACCTTTATGGTGAGAGGTGTGAGATATTCTCTGATCATAAGAGCCTAAAATACATCTTTACACAGAAAGAGCTGAATATGTGGCAGAGGAGGTGGTTGGAACTTATCAAGGATTACGACTGCACCATCAATTACCACCCAGGTAAAGCAAATGTGGTAGCTGATGCACTGAGTCATAAATCAGGAGACACAGCACAGTTTGCAGCAATAGTTCAGCATCCGATTCAGATGGACTTAGAGAGACTTGGTGTGAAGTTAGTGGAGAATGATTCTCAGGGGCTTATGGAGAGTTTGGTTGTACAGCCCACGTTGTATGAGAAGATTAAAGCTGCTTAAAAAGATGATCCAGAGTTAGTGGAGGTGATAGTCAGAGTATAGGATGGTCAGGGGGAGGAGTTTAGTATTTCTGACGATGGGGATCTGAGATTTCGCACCAGATTGTGTGTGCCTGCAGATGATAGCATTAGGAGGACAATTCTAAAGAAGGCACACAGATCTCTATATACTGTTCATCCTGGTAGTACGAAAATGTATAGGGATCTACGAGATTATTTCTGGTGGAGTGGCATGAAAAGGGAGATAGCAAAGTTTGTGCAGCAGTGTCTGACGTGCTAGCAGGTTAAGGTTGAGCACCAGAGGCCGGCTGGACAGCTGCAACCACTTTTCATTCCCGAGTGGAAGTGAGACCATATATCCATGGATTTTGTTACTGGGCTGCCACCAGCGTTGCATGGTCAGAATGTCATCTGAGTGATAGTTGATAGATTGACGAAGACAGCACATTTTCTGCCTATTAGGGTCAGCTACCCTATGAACAGGTTAACAGAGATGTATGTACAAGAGATTGTTCGATCCCATGGAGTGCCGGTATCCATAGTCTCGGATCGTGATCCACGTTTTACATCGCGGTTCTGGAGGAGTTTGCAGGAGGCACTAGGGACTCAGTTAGCATTCGGCACAGCTTTCCACCCTCAGACCGATGGTCAGACTGCGAGAACCATCAAGGTATTGAAAGATATGCTTCGTGCTTGTGTGCTAGACTTTGGAGGTAGCTGGATTCAGTTTTTACCGCTCTTATAATAACAGTTATCAGACTAGCATCGGCATGGCACCCTATGAGGCATATATATGGTAGGAGGTGTAGATCTCCTCTTTTCTGGGATGAAGTAGGTGAAAGTCGAGTTTTGGGTTTAGAGATAATTCAGCAAGTATGTGATAAAGTCCGACTTATTCGAGATAGAATCAGTGCAACACAGAGTCGGCAGAAAAGTTATGCAGATACTCGCCACCGGGAACTAGAATTTGGAGTAGGTAATCATGTTTTTCTGAGAATAGCACCACTGAAGGGGATTTTGAGATTTGGGAAGAAGGGTAAGTTGAGCCCTAAGTTTATTGGCCCTTTGAGATACTTGAGAAGATTGTGTCAGTAGCTTATCGGCTAGTTTTACCGCCATCCCTATTCCGAGTTCATGACATATTTCATGTTTCTATGTTAAGGAAATACGTCCCAGATCCTTCCCATATTATCAGCCATGCAGAATTGGAAGTCAGTGAGGTTTTAACATATGAAGAAGTGCTAGTACAGATTTTGGACAGAAAGGTCCAGACTTTACGCACTAAAGAAATACAGTTAGTTAAAGTTTTGTGGAGGAATCACGCCATAAAAGAAGCTTCTTGGGAACTCGAGGAGCAAATTAGATAGAGATATCTGCAGTTGTTCTAAAAGGAATAGAGATACCTAGGTAAAGTATAATAATTAGATAAGTTTCTTTTGCAGGTACATGTATTGATCTTGGATAGTAGATAGTTTTTACTTTTATACGTGTAATTTCCTAGAACCACTCATGTAACCACGGTATTCCTCCGCCATAAGTGAGGGTAGGTAATAAAATAAGTAGACCCTTTTCTTTACAGAATGATGGAAGTATAGATAGAGATTTAGATAGTAAATTTCGAGGACGAAATTTTATAAGGACGGGAGAATGTAGTGACTCGAAGAATAATAACATTTTAATAATAAGAGGGAGAGAAAATAGATACAGAAACAAAAGGAAGCCGTAGACTTCGTCGACGACATTGCATTTTGAGGGAAATAAAAATTTCAGAAAATTTCCAAGGCTTCATCGACGAACACAGGGTTTCGTCGACGAACGTTTAAAGAATTTCGAGGATGAATACAGGGTTTGGTCGACGAGAAAATACCAAAAGACAGTTCAGGCTTCTCTGAATTTCGTCGACGAATACAAGGTTTTGTCGACGAATTTACTGAAGGATTCGTCGACGAAGTGACATGTCTTGTCGACGAACCTGGCCCTATAAATAGTGGAAACTCGGGATTTTCATCATTTTTCACCGAGCTCCCTCTCTCCTCTCTCTCTCTCTCTCTACGTCACTCTCTCCCTTCTCTCTTCATTTTTGGCCCTGCCAGTTGCCGGATTGACGATCCAAAGCCACCACGACGCTCCTAGTGGAGTTCTCTGCAAATCTGCCGGAGCAGATTGTCGGGAAAACAGAGTTGGATTTCATCCCAAATTCAGGGTAAGACCTTTTAGTCCCTTTTTGGCCTCATGGCAATTATAGGAAATAATGTAGGCAGAAAAATACTGATATTATGTTATGAAATTTGTTGGTTTCAGGGTGTTTTGTAGGAAGCCTTGTGGGTGTTAGGCTGTCATTTTATAGGGGTTTTTCAAAGTTAAGGTAAGGGAAATATGCTATGCTAGGTATTTCTTAAAATACTATACAACTTATTTAATTATGAAAACTATGTATTTATATATGGTGTGACTTGTGAATATGAATATGGTACGGGAATATGTTTACGAATGCTAGTTTCATGATTTTACGAATTTCAGTATTATGTTTATGTGAATTTCAGTACCATGATTTTATGGATTTTAATACCATGATTATACGGATCTCAGTACCATGATTACACGAATATCAGAATTATAATTATGCAGTTTTAGTGTTATGATTATTCAGTTCTCAGTATTCAATACAGTTATACAGCATCATGGTTATTACGATTACTTTAGAATCATGGTAAATCAAATAGATATGTATAGAAATATATTATATGATATTAGATCCTGTTGGACTTGCAGCTACAGAGCACGTTACCATTGCTAGAGATACTATGTTACTTTATTAGTGCAACCACCTATTCAGATAATACGTGGTAAGGTCGACCACCTAGGCCCTTGAAGAGGTTAGGCTCCCCATCCAAATATGAGTTGAGGTGGGCAGGTCGAATGACGGAGTTCAGTGATTTATTCCTGATTGGCCAGCCAGGGTAAATCTAGCCTACGGGCCGCACAACCCTGTCATGAGGGGGGCAAGTCATGATACACAGATAGCTACAGGGAATAGTTTTAGTTACTATTATTTACGTATGGATTTACAAAAACAGGGACCTTACTTATATACACTAGAAGTACTTTGATTTATAACTTATAAAACTGCTATGTTAAGCAACATGGAAAGGGGTGGTGTAGTTTATTAATTGTAATGTACTTTTGTAATCAGTTATTTATGTTTATATGAAAACAGATTTCATGATATATAGTAGCTCATTTTCCACACACTAGTAATAGCATATTTCTTTTTACTAAGCGTTGGCTCATTCCAGTGTTGAAACATTTTTTAGGTGATTCAGGTAGGCGAGTAGATCAGGCTCGCAAATAGAGGGGCGTCTGTAGTGCCCTATCAGCAAGTGAGTACAGTGGAAGATTTTTGTATTTGCCCTAGTTAGCTGAGGGTATTTTTGGGGAAGAGATATATATATATATATATTTTGGAAAACATGTAGTACTCTGGTATTATATGGTATTGGTTTTATTGTATTGTGTATATATTTTCATATGGTTGTGTCCATGTGATTTATGCTTCTCACTGCTTAAGTTTATGGTTGGGTTTACTCCCAGCATGGTATCAGAGCATGTAGGATATTAGTGTAAAAAAAAAAAAAAAACCATCAGTTTATTAAGCAGGTCGTTACAACATTGACTGCCATCTCCCACACTCTATATAAGATGTGTAGTAGCACTATCATGAACTTGTACTTGAACTTGAACTTGAACTTGAACTTGAACTTGTAGCTACAGTAATGTGTATAGTGAAAACTAAACTAAGTCATCTAGATTCTGATAACATATAGTACGTTTCATATACTGGTATATAATTATTTCATAATCATAATAATATCTGTGAAATTAGGATAGCTTCCCAAGAGGGGGGTGAATTGGGAATTTAAAAACTTTCTTTTTAATTCCTTTTAAGAATACTTAACTTCTTTTATTGTTTATCTAATTCTTTTACTTGTTTGTTTAATTTTTCAAACAATAACTTGATTTCTTTTATAGAATCAACAACACAAGCACTTAAACAACTAAATCACCAATCAACCTTTCAATTAACCACACTATCCAAACTAACCAAACACAATTTGAAGGCAAACAACCAAACCAAAATTAAGATATACAGTAGTAAGAAATTAGGATGGTTGTTTGTTTATGTATGCCTTATAAATATGAATCAAGCCTTGTAGTTGAATGATATGCTTGTTAAAATAAATTTGCTTCTTTTATATGATTTACAACCACACATCCACACTCTTCCCAAAATTCAGAATTCAAATAAACTCTTAGTTAATTTTCTTTAGGTGTTTTAACCAAGTAACGTACTCCCGTATGATTTCCGCAAAGTATGGTTTAACCAACGTACTCCCTTTCGGTTTCCGCAACCCAAAACAAAATTAAACTTTAAGTTTGTTTGATTTCCAAATAAATGTAGTGTATATGATTTCAAATTTAAACCATCCACGCAATATAAATATGCTGAAAATAAAGAGTAAGGGAAAGAAAGAGTAAGACAGGATTTTATGAGGTTCGGCTTCAACACAGCCTACGTCCTTGCCTTTGGCAAAACCACCAAAGGATTCACTAAACTTGTTCCTTTACCGGGTGGAACAATACCTTTATACACTTCTTCAGAAGGCTAGAGCAGCACCTCTCTAAGCGATAATCCTTCGCCTAGCCAACGATCCAGCAAACCTGGAATCGTCACAATCTACAAGAATATAATATAAATTCCGCGTACAAAAAATACTCCCAAAATTTAGAGCAGGTTGTACAAATTGAAATGTAAATTGTACTTCAAAAAATCAAAGCAAAATAGAATATATGAAACTCTAAAGTTTTTAGAAGTCACCAATGGTTCGTTTAAAAGAGAAATGGAATTGCAACCCGGAACCGAACTTTGATATTTTTAATCTACTAGAATTGTAGAATTCCTCCCCAGCAAAAGATGTGAGCAAAGAATAACTTCAGAAGAATTTCAGCACAAGATGAATTTCAAATTTTGTCTGATTTCTCTCTTTTCTTGTGTTTTCAAGTATTGTGTTTTTTCATTACCCAAAGAGGTATTTATAGGCAACTTAAAAGATCAACTTCCACATCAAATTAGGTAAACTTTGAAAAAACATTTAATTTGTTGACTAAATTTTGAAAGATCAACATTCACATCAAATTAGGTAAACTTTGAAAAAACATTAAAATTGTTGACTAAATTTTGAAATTCAAAATTTTGAAAGATGTTGTCCATATCAAATTAGGTAAACTTTGAAAAAACATTAAATTGTTGATTAAATTTTAAAATTCAAAATTTTGAAAGATGTTGTCCATATCAAATTAGGTAAACTTTGAAAAAACATTAAATTGTTGATTAAATTTTGAAATTCAAAATTTTAACAAGAAGCTTCCCTTTGAAATCTAAAATTTGCTCCACGTGGCAGTCATCTGCCATGACATGGCAGTCATCTGTCATAATTAAAATTTAAACTCAGAATACTTTTATTAAACCCTTTAACTTGCCAGTCATCTGTCCATAGATAGACAGTCATCTGTCAGGTGCATTGCTTATCAGAAACTCACTTTTTATTTTGAACACTTTCCTTCCGTTAAGGCCTTTGTTACTTTAATTTCAAAAACATGTTTTAAGCTCTTTAAAACAAAGTGTTTCTTAGTTTCTTTTGATTTTATAAGAGCTTCACATATCTAAATGACATTTGGTTTTGAAGTACTTACAACACTTCTTCTAATTATGGTCTTCTTAAATCCTTCAGCCTCCTTCAACCTTTTGAGGTTTACTTTTGACTTTGGGTTTGCTTGCCCTTAAGCTTCTTCATTTGTTATTCATTGCCTTCAATATTCTGAGGTGTTTTGACTAGATTAACATTGAGCTTCAACTTATCAACCTTGAGAGTTCTTTTACCTAAAACACATCACTTAACATCATATGTTAAAGCATCCTTCATTTTGTTATCATCAAAATAGGATTGAAAACTCCAGTTAAGTCAACAATCTGACATGTTAATATTTCATGAAATCTTACATATCATACATAATAATGGCATCTGAGCTAACATGAATCACGACATCTGCGCTGACATATCATAACATGAAAATCACGGCATCTGTACCGGCGTATCATAACATGAAAGTCACGACATCTGTTCCGGCATTTCATAACATACTGAACATGAAATTCTTGTACTGTTTAACATGATATTCATAAAATCATAGTTCTTGTACTGTTTTCATGGTTTCCCTGAAAACTGAGAAAAACATGATTATTCTAGGAAAATCTTAATATTTTGATATAATATAATTTCATGAAAATTATACTCATGCCACACAAATATGAATAATATTTTTTTTAAGCATAAAACTTGATTTGAAATCATATTTCTTGATAAATAACATTAAATCCATTTTCCTGTTCAACTGCAATATTCCTAAACAGTGTGCTAATACATACATAATTTCAGAAAATAAATACTGTAATATGGTAAATAAATTCATGAAAAATACTGACTTAGTTTATCCCCTTACCTGCCTTTTTGAGAAACCCACAAAACAACCAACCCTACACCTGCAGTGTTCTCAGCACAACACCCTGAAATTATTTTTTCCCCCAGCAAAACTTCAGTATTATCTTACCTTATATATTCTCCTTAGTTTAGAAACACCAAATACCTTATAAAACTAAAAATAACTAACTTATCCAAATTTTGGAATGATTCCCAAACTTCCTAAATCAAATTTCTGCTTTGACTATGTTGTAGAGAATCTCCCCAAGATCACTGTGCTAGCTTCTGATCGTTGAATCGAGGAGAATCGCAGCCGAAAATCTATAGAGAAGTGAGGGGAACCGTGTGGAGAGAGAAAGAAATTGATAAAATGAAATTTTCTTCCGCTGAAATCGGTTTTGGGGCTATATATAGAGTGCTGTCCATATGGCCTCGTCGACGAGACACGTCGCCTCATTAACGAGTCAATGAAGGGAGTTTGTCGACGAACACCTTCTCCTCGTCGATGAGTTTCAGACTTTGGAAACAATCCTCTCGGTAATTTCTCGTCGACGAAACACGCGTCCCCGTCGACAAGCTCAAAAGCCCTACACATCAACAAACACTTCTATACTCATCGACGAGACCCTATTGAAACCACTTTTTAAAATTCCTTTTCTCTCCTTTCTTTTATTATTTAATTATTATAATTCTTCGGGTCTCTACAACAACGACTTTAGATTTGAATGACATCCCTAATACATCATTTCAGCCAAGATTCTTGTCAACATATTTTCGACACGAGGAGGCTACTTTTCAAGGATTCAATATGGGAAGCAGTTATCATGAACCACAACCATCAATAGAGTATAGACCTGACCAAAGTTCAGCTAGATCTGTGTCTATACTAGACTTCGAAACGGTTCCATCTATTGTCATAAATGAGAGGGGGGGCATATGCAGTCCAGCCAATGCAACCTGATATGGACTGTGACATGAATTAGAGGAAGAAGAGGATTTACAAGATGGTTTTAAAGAGGCAGACATAGGGGTAGAAGAAGTTGGTGGACCGAATGATTATGGGGTTCAACATGAAGAACTTGTCATGCCTCCTCAGAACACACTTATGAGTCAGAAAAGGGTACAGTACGTGCTACCATTAGCATACATGGTCGATGTCGAAGCTGGTAATATCATAACTGAGTTTGAAAGTTCCCTCGAGGGCACTCAATGGGATGGTGTCTCAAAATTTGGAAAGGATATGATTTTTGAATTGAAGGATGATTTGACCCACTCTGTGCGCGTCCGCCATGCGCAAACACACCACCACTTCAAGGTGGTGCAATCCACCCCAACAACATGGGTGGTTAGGTGCAATGCAGATGAGAGTTGTGCTTGGAGGTTGCGTGCAACTCAATGTAGAAAGCATGGGCTCTTTGAAATTACACAATATAGAGGGCCACATACATGCATAAATGAGACTCTCTCGCAAGACCACCCGCAACAAAAGTCCAAATTAGTTGCAAATGAAATCATTGAAATTATCAAGAGTGATGTTGGTGCTTCCATTGCAGCTTTGCAATCACACTTGAGGTCAAAGTACCAATACCATGTCTCGTATAGAAAGATATGGCTCGAGAAGCAAATGGCAGTTGCAAGGGTGTTTGAAGACTGGGAATTTTCATATCATAGCTTCCAAGGTGGATGCATGCTATGTGTGAAACAAATCCCATAATAAAGGTGAAGTGGGCATGGATAGAAATCCCTGATGCTAACAACGCTGCCATTTTGACATGTGTATTTTGGTCATTTGCAGCATCAATAGAGGGATTTTGTCATTGTCCTTCAATTCTTTATGTGGACCAAATGCAGTTGTACAGGAAATATAAAGGTAAATGATTAATTGCAATGACCTCTGATGCAAATCAACAAATATTTCCTGCAGGGTTTGCAATTGTTGAGGAGGAGAGTTTGCGAACAAAGGAATCCCTATTCCATCTTTTCAAGACCAACTTTTAAGATGTCAACCTCTTTATAAACCTAAAGCTCCCCCACCCCTCACACAAACAATTATTCCAAGATCCGTACATAAATGACAAAAAAAGAAAGACAAGAAACACAAATATCCTAAGGAAGTCATGTAAACCATGAACATCACATTCTATTTTTTTTATAGAACTATATTCTGATATATATATATTGTTTGTGGAATGTATGAACACATTACATTATTTAATGCTTATTATATGAAGCTCTCGTGTACTCATAAAATTCATTACTAGTTGGATTATTGTGAACTATTTATTGTAAACACTTAGGTTTGGAGCATATCTTTATGGAAAATGTCTTATTTATAGACGAAATGCTGTCAAAATTTTTCTAAACAGATAAAACTTAGTTATTTAAAATTTTATCATTTTTTTAACTATGTCCGAATGTCCGATTATTTTGCTATCAAATCATTGATACTTATAGTACGTATATATATATATGTTCAAAAATCGTAGACTAATTTTTTAAAAAAAAAATAATTTGTAGGGTTTGCTGCTGTCACAACATTTAACATGATGTCATGCATTACAGTCAGACGTAGCTTTTCATTTTTTTTTTTTTGTATTTTTTTGTTATTTGAACAGATGAAATTTCTATATTTTAATTTGAATTTGTATAATGTATTCGCATTTGAATTTGAATTTTGAATTTTTTTTTTGTTATCTGAACAGATGGAATTTCTGTATTTTAATTGAATTTCTATAATGTATTTGTATTTGTATTTTGAATTTGAATTATAATTTTCAATAATTTAT
Organism: Malania oleifera; assembly: GCF_029873635.1. NCBI lineage: Eukaryota > Viridiplantae > Streptophyta > Magnoliopsida > Santalales > Ximeniaceae > Malania > Malania oleifera. The sequence continues at coordinate 24,700,134 of NC_080424.1, read as the reverse complement.
GATTTTTTTTTGTAATTATGGTTTAATGTTATGTATGCGAAAATGTAATTACAGATTTTTACAGGAATTAATAATTAAAAAATAATAATAATTTTAAATTATTAGTGACAGTTTTAAAACCGTCACTAATACTAGAGTAGTAGTGATGAATTTCAAAACCGTCACTAATAGCAGACTATTAGTAACAAATATCAAAAGCGTCACTAATGACTAAGTATTAGTGACGATTTTAAAATCGTTACTAATAGCCTATTATTAGTGTCGGTTTTCATGTTTGTCACTACTACTCTACTATTAGTGACGCGTTTGAAATTCATCACTAATACTCTACTATCAATGATGATTTTGAGCAGAGCCAATGTAGAATTTAGAGTGACGGTGTTAGGGTTTTAGTGACGGTTATAATCCGTCACTAATACTCTATTATTAGTGACGCTTTTAAAATTCGTCACTAATAAGTATTAGTAACCGCAGTTATGGGGACTATTTGAAAACCGTCACTAATACTTGTAATTATTAGTGACGATTTTGATCCTTCACTAATAACCTTATTTTTTGTAGTGGGTTATCAACTTCAATATTGAAAGGGAATTGTTCAGTATTTAAACTGCACTGCTCCAACCAAATAAGGAGCAAAATATTGAAACAGTTGACATATAGGGACGTCGGTGTATATGTGGGAAGTGGCAGAATCTACACTATTCGTGCTCACACTTGTTAGTTGTCTGTGGCTAAAGGTGATTGGGGTACAGTCACTATGTTGACTCTTGTTTCACAGTGCATGAGCATTATGTGACATATGCAATGGACTTTATTCTCATTCTCCATGAAGAATATTGGACAGATCCAGTGATGCCAACATTATACGAAAATCAACAATTATTAAGCAGAAATAGTGACCCAAGAGTTCCAGATTACGTAACGAAATAGAAGTACGAGAGGGCAGTCAGAAGATGCGATGCAGGTTTCGCCACGAGAAAGGTCACAACAGCAATCGGTGTCCAAGGAAGCACTAGAGGTCATGACGGAACTGGACCATGACATTAATCTGTACTTAATGTGTGTGTGTCTATATATATATATATATAAATTTGTGCGTTATACTTGAATTAGAAATGAAATAAGAATGATCTATATTTCTTTTATTTTTTGAATCATTTTTTTTGTTGAAATTGCGTTTGACCTTTGTTTATTTCTTTTTAAAGCAGAATGACAACAATAATTATTACTATAAAATAATAATTACAATGGCAGTAATTATTGTAAATAGTGGGGGTGGGGGCGAAGGGTCAAGAGGCATGATGAGACACCATGCACAATGAAGTTTTGTGCGTGCAAAATTTTTCCAAGTAGTCATAATTCTAGAAACGTGTTTTCTTTAGTTATTCTGTCCTTAAATTATCCTTCTTTAAAAACAAATATATATGTAAGCCTTCTGAAACACATCTCCACAAAATTAATGAAGCAAATTAAACCTAGCCAACACTCTCAACAATTATCAACTCTTCAGTTGAATATTGAGAACAAGGTGAACATTTTTTATAATTTTTTAAAAAATATATAAAATAAAATTTTTATAATTAGATACACGATTAAAGTATCTTTCTCCTATATATATATATATATATATATATATATATATATATATATATATATATTACTCTTCCCCGATTACTATCTCGATAATTTATATAAATATTTATTTTGTCTGTGAATGATTAGCATATTCATAACTATTTGTATTTTGAACAATAAACACAACAAATTAACATGTTTGTACCTAAGAATATTTTGATTATTCAAAAATTTATAAAAAAAAATAATCCTTAAATTGACTTTAATAAACGTAAATAGTTAATGCATATTTCATTTTGATAATAATATTGTTCTATTTTGCATATCTCTTCCGAGTTTTTTACGGAATCAATAAGGAAAAAAAAAAAAAAAAAAACACATGAGCCATGCATGCACGTTGAATGTGTGCATGCAAGTTCAATCCGGATTTGCTAGCATGAATTAACCACGCATGCATGCAAACTACATCATCCTCATAGTTAATGAATCAATTAATAAGAATTATTAATATTCAACCATGCATGCATGCACGTAATACAATTTTACGTAAGCATTTTATTGAAAATTTTTTATCTTGAAGTTTTAAAAATAATATGTAGGCACATGCTGCCCATTCAATCTGACATATATATAGTGTAATTTAATATATGAACAAACTATACGATACACAAAAACTCTATATTAATCTGGCAATAATTTTTTTTTTTAAATCGATTTATAAAATGTGAACAGATACACACTACTTATGCACTGTAAACCAGTGTTGAATTAAATCATTATATGTTATGCAAAGATTATCAATGCATAATGGAAACACAAATCGAATTGGATCGTGCAATGCAACAATCAATGGTGAATAATACGAAAAGAATCAATCACATAGATAATAAAGGAAAACAAATAATCAATGACACAAGAGATTACGTGATTTGACAATGTGCCTACGTTTACGGGAGCAAACAACTAACTTTTCACTGTCATATCAAACAAGGGTTACAATATTGTTTATATGCTAACCCTATGCATACAGAAGATATAGAAAGTTTCTAAAGTACCCCTGTAGAAATCCCCAGAGAAAAATGCTCAAAGCAATGCTTGAACTTATCCGTTGTCTTATCCGTTGTAACATGTTTTGTCAACATATCAGCTGCATTATCATATGTGTGAGTTTTCTCAAGTAGTAGTTTACCAGAAGCAACCAGTTCCCTGATCCTATGAAACCTCACATCTATTTGTTTAGTACTCGCATGATGCATTTGGTTCTTTGTCAAATAAATGACACTCTAACTATCACAGTGCAGCTGAACTCCACCCTATTGGATACCCAGCTCCTTGACCAATCCTGTACGCCACAACGCTTCCTTAGCAGCCTCATCCTCTGTCATGTATTTTGATTCAGTAGTAAACAAAGCAACAAGTGATTGCACCATGGACCTTTAACAAATAGGCCCTCCCACAAGGGTGAACACGTACCCTTGGTAGACCTCCTGTCATCCAAGTTCCGTGCATTGTCTACATGTAATGATCCCAAAAAGATATATACATGATTAATGTAACAATTCTATAAAAAAAATTAATTAATTAATAATAAGAACTATTAATTAAATAATAAAATATAATATAATATAATATAATATATACGATATGATATGATATATATAACACTAAAGATTAGGATGCATCCTGATCAAGCCAGAACCCCGCCTTCTTCCATCCATTCTCTCTCTCCACTCTCTCTCTCTCTCTCTCTCTCTCTCTCTCTCTCTCTCTCTCTCTCTCTCTCTCTCTCTCTCTCTCTCAATTTCTCTTCCATTTCTCTGCGAAATTGAAGAACAAACATCATTCTCGGGTCCCAGTTCCACTCTTCAAAGTTTTAATTGGGGAAATTTCGTTTTCTAGACGCCGTAGGAACCACTCCAGAGTTAGGGTAAGTGGGCTAGATTATGTCAAGTTTTATTTTAAAATATTTCCTATTAAATTTGAGTACGTGAATTTAATTATATCCATGTTATTTAAATACATGTCTAGGTTGAATTAAATCATAGGGATTTGATCATATCAGATTGTTTGAATATATTGGAATATATGCCTAAGTTAAATTAAACCACGAGAATTTGATCATATTTTTATTTTAGTTATATCCAATTAAATTTGAGTATATGAATTTGGTGATATTGGTTTTATATATATATATATATGTGAGTAAAATTGAAGTACATAGATTTGAGTATGTCTGTTTTTATTTAAATATATTTGAGATAAATTAAATATGTGGAATGGATCATACCCTTTGAGTTAAATTAAATATGTGGAATGGATCATACCCGCGTTTTTATTTAAATATTTTGGATATATATTTATAAAATTTTCTCAAGTAATTTATGAAATTATAATTATTATACAAATTGTGTAGTATGAGTTTATTTTATTTTATCGCATAATTGAACAAGTTTGGAAATTTTTACGGTGTATGGTTAATATGTGATTTATTGCAATATTGATGAGATTGGGAATAGGGATGATATTTTTTGTATAGATTTTATATTAGGAATATTGATGAGATTATGATATTGTTTTAATTGCATAAATTGCAATTATATGTTTTAAGAACCTTGATGGGCCGGATGTGGTGAATGTTCGGTATCGTAACTACAAAGGAATATTGGTGCAGCCACACTATTGTGGAAATGTTGGCGATGGATAGTCGATTTGGCCTGAGTAGGGTTGTACCCACCTGTTTCCGGATCAGGATGTGGTAGGAAAATCGATCTTACTGACATAATATTTTGATTTAACTTTGGTCGGCCAACCAAGTTAAGTCCAATCTTCGAACCGCACAACACAGTCATGGGGGTTAAACATGACATGCATTGGCCAAAAAGGAGTTCTTTTGTACATGTTTGTGTATTTATGTGATTATGACCATTTAATAGACCTAAATGGTGTTTTGGAGAAAAGTACAAATATTTATTTATATGTGACTTACATTTTACAAATGCAATTTTTATTAAAGTAAAGTTATTAAATATATTTTTATATTGTGAAACTTAATTTAGTCACACACTAATAATAATCTAGTCCTTACTTACTGAGAGGTGTCTCACCCAATTATTATTATACATTTCAAATACCTTTTAGAGCATAACCGAAATTAGAGTAGCGTAGCGGAAATGTGTGTGGGATTAGAAAGAGCAGTTTAGATTAAATATTAAATTTATTATTTTTGTATATTTTAGAATTTCTAAGGATGAATTAAATTTGTGCATATTAGAGATATTGTTATAATAAGGTTATTTAGTATTCTAGTATAATCAATTTGAGGTCTTCCACTATATAAAATTGTTTGCAAGTTCGGGTTACTACAGTTGGTATCAGAGCCTAGGATATAGATTTTGTAGACTTTAGGAAAGATTTTTACCAGAGTATAGGTATGAATTAGGATAAGGGTAGGAATGGGTAGGTTAGGATATTTTCTAGTGTTATGCATTAACAATAGATTTTATTTAGAGTCATAGTGTATTACCTTCTAATCTCCTGCTCTATTTTAAACCATCTAGATTCACAAGTACTTTTATTCCTCTGCTAAATAGCAAAGTCTCTTTAGAGAAATTCTTCGCTCCTAGTTATTTAGCAAATTTCGAGGACAAAATTTTTATAAGGAGCGGAGAATATAACGACCCCAAAAAGATATATACATGATTAATTTAACAATTCAAAAAAAATTAAATTAATTAATTAACTAATCATAAGAATTATTAATTAAATAATATAATATAATATAATAATATAATATATATGATATATATATATATAACTAGACATCAAGATGCTGGAAGCATTCTCATCAAGCCAAAACCCCCCCTTCTTCCATTCGTTCTCTCTCCCCACTCTCTCTCTCTCTCTCTTTCTCTCTCTCTCTCTCTCTCTCTCTCTCTCTCTCTCTCTCTTAATTTCTCTTCCATTTCTCTACGAAATTGAAGAACGAACATCATTCTCGAGTCCCAGTTCCGCTCTTCAAAGTTTTAATCAGGGAAATTTCGTCTTCTGCACGCCATAGGTACCACTCTAGAGTTAGGGTAAGTGGGATAGATTATGTCAGGTTTTATTTTAAAATATCCCCGATTAAATTTGAGTACATGAATTTAATTATATCCATGTTATTTAAATACATGCTTGGGTTGAATTAAACTGCGGGGATTTGATCATATCGAATTGTTTAAATATATTGGAATATATGCTTGAGTTAAATTAAACCGCGGAGATTTGATCATATTTTTGTTTTAGTTATATCCAATTAAATTTGAGTATATGAATTTGGTGATATTGGTTTTATTTAAATATATATATGTGAGTAAAATTAAAGTGCATAGATTTGATCCTGTCCGTTTTTATTTAAATATATTTGAGTTAAATTAAATATGTGGAATGGATCATACATGTGTTTTTATTTAAATCTACCGGATATATATTTATAAAAATTTTTCAGGTAATTTATGAAATTATAATTATTATACAAATCGTGTGGCATGAGTTTATTTTATTTTATCACATAATTGAGCAAGTTTGAGGATTTTTGTGGTCTATATTTAATATGTGATTTATTACAAATATTGATGAGATTGGGAATAGGGATGATATTTTTGTATAGATTTTATATTGGGAATATTGATGAGATTATGATATTGTTTTAATTGCATAAATTGCAATTATATGTATTAAGAACCCTGATGAGCCGGATGTGGTGAATGTTTGGCACTGTAGTTACAGAGGAATATTGGGGCAGCCACACTGTTATGGAAGTGTTGGTGGTAGATAGTCGATTTGGCCTGAGTAGGGTTATACCCACCTGTTTTCGAACCAGGATGTGGTATACAAATCTATCTTACAAACATAATATTTTGATTTATCTTTGGTTAACCAACCAAGCTAAGTTCAGTCTTTAGACAGTAAAATCTGGTCATGGGGGTTAAACATGACATGCATCGACCAAAAAAGAGTTCTTTTATACATGTTCATATATTTATGTGATTATGACCATTTAATAGGCCTAAATAGTATTTTGGGTAAAAGTACAGATATTTATTTATATATGTGACTTACATTTTACAAAATGCAATTTTATTAAAGTAAAGTTATTAAATATATTTTTATATTGTGAAACTCATTTTAGCCACACACTGATAATAATTTAGTCCTTACTTACTGAGAGGTGTCTCACCAAATTATTATTATACATTTCAAATACCTTAAGGAGCATAACCGAAATCAGAGTAGCGTAACGGAAGCATGGGTGGAATTAGAAAGAGCAGCTTAGATTAAATATTAAATTTGTTATTTTTGTATATTTTAGAATTTCTAAGGATGAATTAAATTTGTGCATATTGAAGATATTGTTATAATAAGGTTATTTAGTACTCTGATATAATCAATTTGAGGTCTTCCACTGTATAAAATTGTTTGCAGGTTTGGGTTACTACACTCCGTCCTCCGTCCTCATAACCTACCGTTGAAGGATCACCCTATTGTCTACTGAACATAATGTCATAGCCTGTTGTACCTCTCATGTATTTGAGAATCCATTTGACTGCATCTATAGAGAGCCGAAATAATAATAATAATAATAATAATAATAATAAAAAGGGAAAATTGGTTTGGTGCAAGACAAAACTGTCGACGGTTTGGTAAGCTCAGGAAAAATTGACAACGGTTTTGATTTATCGAGAGTCGTTAAAGTAAAATTGCGGTAAAAACGGTTTGGTTAAAGACCAAACTGTCGACGGTTTTAGAGAAACTATCGACAATTTTGTCTGAGGCAGCAACCTATAAAAGGGAAGGAAGTTCTTTTTTTAAGAAAATTTCTCTCTCTCTCTCTCTCTCTCTCTCTCTCCATTTCTAGGCCAGATTGATCCGATCGTCAACATTTTAACTAAAGAGGATTCGTTGTTTGGGCATCCTAGGCACTACTCTAGGGGTAAGGTAAGGGGAATAGATTATGTCAGTTAATTTTTGAAAATTTAACCGATTAAAATGAAATATGTGAATATAAGAATATTATATAAGATTTTTTGAATATTCAGGCATATGGAAATGAAGATTTTGAATTATTATATCTTGTTTTTGGGAAAACTTAAGTGAGTAGGGTAACCATCTCACTTTTCTTATAAAACATGTAATTTGAGTTATATAAAATTATGGAGATGGTCATACCCTTATTTTCAGCAAAAATATATTTTTTCCTGGGCAATTAATTATATTATGATTTATCACTCAAATTGTGTGGCATGAGAATAACTATGTTACTCTATAAATAAGTATGTTAGAATATTTTATGATGATATACAACAAAGTATGATTTTAAACTAATATCAGGAAATGTTATGAATAATGTGAAATTATGATATGACAGTGTTATACCGAGATATGATATGAAAGTTTATACTGAGATATGTTATTTATAAATGGTATTATATGGCATAAGAACCCTAATGGACCAATTATGTTAAGAGCATGGTACCTTAACTAGTATGATATGCCAATGCAACCACACTATTCTAAGAGTGTTGGTAGATGGATAGTCGATTGGGCCTAAGAAGAGTAGAGTACCCTCCCGGTATATGGGTTAACATGGGGTAGGCCAATCGTACTTACAGACGAATATGTTTAACTTAACCTGGTGGTGGGTCAGCCATGGCTAAGTCCAGTCTTCGAATCGCACAACCCGATCATGTGGGGTTAATACATGATGTTATATGATTGTCCATTCAGGGAGGTTATTTATATATGATGTTGATTTATGTACACAAAAAAACGTATTGAGTCAAAACTTGTTTTTGAGAAAAAGGTATGTATTTTCAAATATATAGGTGTGAGTACAGTTTTACATGATTTATCAATTATAGTTAATTAATTAAGGAATGTGTTTTTGTTGCACTAAAACTCATGTTGCCACACTGATAATAATCTATTCCGTCTTATTGAGACGTGTCTCACTCTAATAATTTTAACATTTCAGGAAATACAAGGAATCAAGCTTAGAAAGCTTCAGGATGGGACCTAGATAGTTGTGGTTTAAAGTGAGTGCTGGTGAGACACTGATATGTATATAGATATAACTTTTGGTTTACTTGGGATGTAATATGAATGCTTAGGGATACATGTATAATTATGATGATATTAGAACTTTGGTATAGTTTTTTTTAGGTTTATAATATGTTTCCGCTGCATGTTTTAAATGAGTTATGAACAGGTGTACCACCCCACCTTGGGTTCGAGTCATTATAGTTATGGTATCATAGCTATATGTATGGAGAATAGCACTCCGGGCCCACCAGGGTCAGGGCGCTACAGTGGTGGTATCAAAGCCTAGGTTGCTAGGCTCTGTAGACTTTAGCGGATAACAATACCAGAGTATAGTTATGAATTTTGATGAGGGTAGGAAATGGGTAGATTAGGATTTTAGTAAATCATTATTGGATGTTAAATTTGGAATTTTAGGTTTTGTCTCCCAGCCTGGAAGCAGAAATTCCATGATAGTTTTCTCTGGTTTTCCTAAAACGATGGTTTCAGGAAAGCCATAGCAAACCATCGATGGGTCTATTTCTGAGCAAGGAGACTGAAACTTGAAAATGGGAGATTTGGATGCTAGATTGATATATTTGTGTGGGGGAAAGTTCATAAAGGAAAGGCTAAGTATTTTAGTATGAGGATATAGTATATTTTATAATTTCTTAGTTAAAAGATTTTACCAGTTGTGTTATGATATATGATTCTAAGATTGTTTTCTATCCTATTTTCAGGATGGACCCTGGGGGTAACAACATAAATCCTAGAGGTAGTAGCAATGTAGTGACCCAGAGGAATTATAATGTTTTGATAATAAAAGGAAGGGAGAGAAGGAAATTAAAAAGGGGGTAAATAGGATTTCGTCGACAAGAAAATACCTTTTGGGTGATTCTGAATTTCGTCGACGAGGGGAGAGTTCATCGACAAGTTGTCTTCATGACCTCGTTGATGAGATGACATGGCTCGTCTACGAAGGCCAGTGTATAAATTGTGATTAACACGAATTTTCAGCTTAATTTGGCCACAGAAACTCTCTCTCTCACTACCTTCGGTTTCCCTCTCTTCTCTTTCAATTTCTGGGCCAGATTTCTGTCGGTTCAACGATCTAAAGCCACCATGACACTCTTGGGAGAGTTCTCTACATATCTTCTGGAGTGGATTGTCGATGGAGCTAAGTTGGAAACCATCCCAAATCTAGGGTAAGGCTTTTTACTCAATATTTGACTTCTTGACTATTGTAGAAAGCGTAGTATATGTAGAAATATTGAAGTTTAGTTCTGGAGAACATCATTTTCAAGGTGTTGATCGAGAAACCCTGCGGGTGCGAGATTGCTTATTTTAGGGGCAGTTCAAGAATCAGGTAAGGGGATAAATTAAGGTAGATGTTTTTAAGAAAATTATAAGTATGATTTTATAGCATTTTATTTCAGAGAAGTATATATATATATATACTTCTCTGAAATAAAATGCTATAAAATCATACTCATTATGTTGGGAAATACTACTGAAAACGATAATATGTTCTGATTATACAAAATACCCATTTTGTGTGGCATGAGTAGATTTTATGATGAAATATTGTTTTCTGGGAATATGATAATGATATAGATATGATTTGCCGGCGTACAGACCATGCTACGGATATAATTTGTCAGCATACGGGCCGACCTATGGAAAAATATGAAATATTGGCGTACGGGTCGATGATTTTTATGATATGTATGTAAATATGCAAATTGATGTGATGATATTGATTTGGTAATTAATAGTATGAAATATCCATATATCATAGTTTGGTTATATGCTATATATTATTAGAACCTGGTTGGCTTGGTCTAGGCTAGCACTTGCATGGTACCGATGATATATGTTCATGATTCATCATGATATTTGTGTTAATGCTGCAGTATGGAGTGGTGTGAGGTTGGATGGTCGATGTGGTTTTAAGAAGTGTGAGCGCCCCTGGTATACGGACCAGGTCTGGCAGACCCATCGGACTTACAGACTATACTTTTGACTTGGCAATGGTCTGCCAACCATTGTCAAGTCCTGCCTTCAGGCCACACAATCTAGTCATATGGGGGTAATACATGACAACAACCAGCTAACCTACCAGGGTTGTTTTCGTACTATATTATATGAGATGAATTATGTTTATGAAAATCTTATATGTTTTGCCATGATATGAGAATATATGTTTCCCAGATATGATACAAACAGTTATACTGATATATTTACGTATGATTTTATATGGAACACAGAAATACTCATGTTGGCACACATTAGTATTAGTTTATTTCCCTTACTGAGAGGTGTCTCACCCCTAAATTTCATAAACATTTTAGGAGCACCTGATAGGAGAGCGGATAAAGCTCCGCTGAGATAGATACAACTAAGTTGCTCTTTCTCAAAGGGTAAGCATTTTGGTAGGGTTAGACGTATTTTCTGGGAATCTACCCTAGATCTCTTTTGGGCTATGTATTGTGTATAAATGAATACAATGGATGTAGTACTCTGGTATTATGATGACTGGTGTAATGTAAATGGCTTTATGAGTTATTGATGATTTTATGTTTCCTGCTGCTTAGGCTTCCGTTATGTATTTCAGTTATATCCCTAGTACCCACAAGTTCGGGTTGATTATGATCTGTTGGATTTATTATACTAATTTGTATTATTTAAAGAAAAAAAATGTGTGAAAATTAAGCAGGTCATTACAAGCAATGTGGATGGAAGTGATTCTAATTCAGTGCTACGTAGTATAGCCTAACAAATCATGGCAGAGATTGCGAGAAATTTAGGAGAATAGAACTACCCACTAGGGTTGCACTATATATCAAATTGCCCATATGAATCCCCTAACTTTCTCAGGAGGAACCGAACCATTTGGTGCAAAAAATTGGGTCCAAGAGATCGAGGAAATACTAGCAGTCCTTCCCTGTACCAATGAACAGAAGGTCTTGTTTGCCATTTTCAAGATGACTGGGGAAGTTAAGCACTGGTGGAGATCAGTGAAGATACTAGAAGATCAAAGGCCAGAACCCGTAACTCTGACCTCGAATCGTTTTAATGAAATTTTCTTCGATTGATATTTCCCTACTACCACTAGAGATGCTAAGGAAAAGGGATTCTTGAACTTGACTCAGGGGCACTTGACAGTACAGCAGTATGCAACTAAATTTGTTGAGTTGTCCCGCTTCGTCCCGTATATGGTTCCAGATGAGGCAAAGAAAGCGAGGAGGTTTAAGAGAGGCCCGAGACAGGGGATTTACGAGCAAGTGGCGGCTTTTCAGGTTCAGAATTTTCCAGAATTGGTGGATAAAGTCACTTTAATAGAGACAAGTCTACAGAGAAGTGCAGGGTTACGGAGTCAGAAGAAGAGGCCCACGCCTCCTAGATTTCAAGCAGGTACAAGTCAGGGCTCATGGAGGAAAAATAGTAACAATGGGGGGTAGAGACAAGAGATGGGGAATCGAGTGTATCAGGGTAATCAATTATAACCTACTTGTCCTAGATGTAACAAGAGGCATGTGTGGGAATGTCAAGTTGGAACAAATGCCTGTTATCAGTGTAGACCCTACCACATTGCATGAGACTATCGTGCACCACTAGGCAATGCACCCGCTCTTAATCGTTACTGGGGAAACGACCAGGCACCCCGAGGCAACTAGCAAAGGAACACCGCCCAGGCGCGGGTTTATGCATTTACATTAGGAGAAGCAAAGAATGCTGGTGACGTGGTGACAAGTACTATTTTTATATTTTCAATTAAAGTTGTTGTTTTGTTTGATTCAAGGGCAACACATTCATTCATATCTCGGGAATATATCAAAATGTGTGGGATAGAAACTTAGCTATTAGACGCCAAATTATCTGTGGTCACACCAACAGGAATGGTAGTGGTATGTAGAAAAGTACTTTAAAAATATACAATCTGTATTCGGGGGAAAATTCTACCCGCCAATCTAATGGTTTTTGACATGCATGGATTTGATGCAATTTTGGGAATGGACTGGCTAGCTTCCAATTATGCCAGTATTGACTATTATAAGAAAGAGATAGTGTTTAGACCCCCTGGGGAGTAGGAGTATAGGTTTGTTAGGACGTGTGTGAGTTCCTCACCCTAGATTCTATCAACTATACAAGCAAAAAGGTTACTCTTGGATGGATGTCAGGGGTACTTAACTTGTGTGAAGGAAGCACCCGAGGGAGAATTAAAGTTTGAAGATATCCCAATAGTGAGGGAATTCTCTAATGTATTCCTAGAAGATTTACCTGGGTTGGCTCCCGACCGTGAAATCGAGTTTGTCGTTTATCTACTTCTAGGGATGGCACCGATCTCTATGACTCCCTACAAAATGGCTCCAGCAGAGTTAAAAGAGTTAAATGAACCGTTACAAGAGTTATTAAATAAGGGATTTATCAGACCTAGTGTGTCACCTTTGAGAGCACCTGTAACGACTCCAAAAATAATTATACAAGATTAGTGAAATGATCCAAAAAAAAAATATTATTAATTAATTAATTATTATTATTAAATTGAATTAATTAAATGAATAATATGATAGATATATAAATATATATACATATATATAAGGATAAAGTAATATATGTGTATATATATATATATATATATATATATATATATATATATAACTTAACCAAGCCAAGGAAGTTCCTAAAAATTCCAAAGAACCCCTCCCCCCAAATTTGTCATACTCTCTCTCTCTCTCTCTCTCTCTCTCTCTCTTCAATTTCTACTCTGAAACTAAGCTGAATCAACGATCGGACACCACCACGAGGTCTCGGTTTCGATTCTAAGCTAGTTAATCGAAGCAGATTTTTGATTTGGGAATCCTAAATACCACTCCAAGGCTAAGGTGAGGAGTACAAATTATGTCTATTGTTTTAAAAAATTTAACTGATTAAATTGTAGTATTTAATTATTAAATTGTAGTGTTTGATTATATTAGATTTTTGGAAATATTCCCGAGATTAAATTAAACTGCAAGATTGGATTATATTAGATTTTTGGAAATATTCCTAAGATTAAATTGAACTGTAGGATTGGATTATATTAGATTTCTGGAAGTATTCTTGGGATTAAATTAAACTACATGATTGGATTATATTAGATATTTTGGAAATATTCCTAGGATTAAGTTAAACTATAGGGATTTGATTAAATAGAAATTTTGGGGAATATTTTGGAATTAAGTTAAATTGTAGGGATTTGATTAAATTAGATTTCTGGGAATATTTTGAAATTAGATTAAATTGCGGGGATTTGATCAAATTGGTGTTTTAAATATGTTAGGAATTAAATTTAAATATGGAAAGTGGATCATAAGCACGTTTTATTTAGAATTTAATCGGTTAATGGGAGCGTGTGAGCCTAAGGATGTTAGGATAGTAATTTATTCCGAGGTTTAGCTAATTAAGTTAAAATATATGAATACAGGGATTTGTGCGAATGTTGCAGGCACTACTTTAGGATCCCTGTAGGTATTTCTCCAGGGTTCAGGTAAGAGGAATAAATTACGTAAAGACTTTTTAGAAATTAATTGATTAATTTAAAGTAGGATATGAATATATATATATATATATATATATATATATATATATATATATAATATGTAATTTTCTAACTTATCAGGCATATGAAAATAATGGCTTTGAATTATTATATTTTTTTTCTGGACAAGTATTATGGTATGAAATATTTCTAAAAATCTGTGTGGCATGAGGAATGGTTTTGATTACTGAAAATAAATATGTGAAAATATTATATGATGAAATGTGATTCATTTTGGGATATGTTTTATACATATATGATTTATATAGAAATGATAATATGACATATATATATATACAGACATGTTTTACATGGATATGATGTTATGAGTATATACAGATATGTTTTGTACAGATATGATGAAACGAGATTTACAAAGACATGTTTTTTATCAGATAAGATGATATGTGATATATACAAGTGCAATGGTTATATACTAACTGATATGATGAACAACCATAAGTTACAGACGAGATGTGTTACATACACGTGGATACTCATGAGCTTAAACATGTTTATGAGGAATGAAAGCTTTTAGAAATATATTATTATGTATATTGAGTGGTGGAAATGAGAACCCGGTTGGTTAATGATATGAAAGCATAGTACCGTTGTTAGAGATTGAGTTAATGCAACCACATAGCTCGGGGAGCGTGTTGGTAATGGAAGTCGATTGAGCCTACGGAGAGATGTTAACCGTCCCTGGGTCCAGACTAGGTTGTGGTGGGCCAATCGTACTATAGACGAGGTATTTTAACTTAACTTGGTAGGCCAACCATGGTTAAGTCTCACCTTCGGGCTGCACATCCCGGTCATGTGGGGTTATTATATGACAATGATACGAATGGGCTTCTCATTACAAACGCGATACACTCATATGATTGTACTTTGACAGATATTTTTTTGTACATAGAAATATTTACTGAGCATGATCATACTTTTAAAATAAGTATATGGTTGCAAATATATATATATATATATATATATATATATATATATATATATATGGATATGAGTACAGTTACCATGATTTCTCAATTAAATTAATATTTATATGAACATGTTATGATACACTAAATCTCATTAGACACACATTGATAATAATTTATCCCCACTTACTGAGAGGTGTCTCACCCCAAAGATCTTAAACATTTCAGGAAATTTAGATAGTCAGGCGGAGCGAGCTCTGAGATAGAAGAGACATACTTCCTATAGTTCAAGGTATGTGTTTTTATTTTTGGGAGTGGGGATATGTTGTATAAGCCTTGGGATATCAGTTGAATTTTTGGGAGTTATATGTATTTCTGTGAAGACTCTAGAACTCTGGTATTGTACATAAAGATTAAAAGTATTATGTTTCTCCACTGCATTGACTTTGACAATGACATTATGATAAAAGAGATGTATGATTATATATATATATAATTGTTGAAAAATTAGGGCGTCACAGCACCGGTTCTATTTGTGAAAAAGAAAGACGAGTCATTGAGGATGTGTATCGATTACCAAAAGATAAACAAAGTGATAGTTTAGAACAAGTATCAACTTCCCTGTATTAATGATTTGTTTGACCAACTCCAGGAAACACAGGTCTATTCTAAGATTGATCTTTGATTAGGGTATCATTAGGTGAAAATCAAGTCAGAGGATGTTCCAAAGACTGATTTCCAAACTAGGTATGGTCATTATGAGTTCTTGGTTATGCCTTTTGGACTGACTAATTCCCTTGCAACATTTATGGACCTGATGAATAGGGTTTTCCATGAATATCAGTTTATGGTAGTGTTCATTAATGATATTCTAGTTTATTCAAATAGTCCTAAAGAGCATGAAAATCATTTGAAGATGGTACTCCAGGTGCTACGGGAAAAGAAGCTTTATGTTTAATTCAAGAAATGTGAATTTTGGTTGGAGAAAGTTTCATTCCCTGGACATGTGATATCCAAGTATGGTGTTTCTATAGACCCGAGTAAGATTGAGGCAGTAGTGGATTGAGTGAGACCGAAGAATGCTCATGAAGTTATAAGTTTCTTGGGCTTGGCAGGGTATTATCGTCGATTCGTGGAAGAATTTTCTAAATTGTCGGGCCCTCTAACACAGTTGACAAGGAAAAATATGAAGTATGAGTGGACTGATGATTGTGAGCAGGGTTTTCAAGAATTGAAGCAGCGACTCATCACTGCGCCAGTGCTAAGCATTCCATCAGGTGTGTTTTGTTGCAATAGGGAAAGGTTATGGCATATGCTTCTCGGTAACTCAAGGAGTACGAGAAAAATTATCCGACGCATGATTTGGAGTTAGCAGTAGTGGTGTATGCATTGAAAATCTGGAGGCACTACCTATACGACGGAAGGTATGAGATCTTTACAAACCACAAAAGCCATAAGTATTTCTTTATGTTGAAGGAACTGAATATGAGACTGAGGAGGTGGCTGGAACTAATAAAGGATTATGATTGTACCATCAATTACCATCCAGGGAAAGCTCATGTGGTAGCCGATGCGTTGAGTCAGAAGTCAGTGAGTGCATCAGTATCAACAATGGTAGCTCAACACCAGATCAGAATGGATCTAGAAAGATTCGGTGTGGAATTAATGGAGGGAAATTATCAAGCATTCATTGCTAATCTGGTAATTTAACTAACTTTGCTGGAGAGGATTAAGACTGCTCAGACAAAGGATACAGAACTGGTGAGGATTATGGATAAAGTGCATAGTGAACTGAGGGCAGATTTTAATATTTCAAATGATGGGGTTTTGAGATTTTGCACTAGATTATGTGTACCCGATGATGCTGAGATTAAAATAATAATTATGGAAGAGGCACATTACTCTCTCTATATAGTGCATCCAGGAAGCACAAAGATGTATAGGGATTTGTGGGAATCTTTCTGGTGGAATAATATGAAGAGAGAAATTGCCCGATTTGTCGAGTAGTGCCTTATATGCCAGCAAGTGAAAGATGGGCATCAGAGACCAGCAAGGCCACTGTAACCACTCCACATTCCTGAGTGGAAGTGGGAGCACATCTCCATGGACTTTGTAATAGGATTGCCACTAGCACTGCATGGGAAAAACACCATTTGGGTAGTAGTAGATCATCTGACAAAGACTGCCCATTTCATTCCGATCAAGGTTAACTACTCCATGAATTGGTTGACAGAGTTGTATATTCAGGAGATAGTTAGACTTCATGGCGTGCTAGTGTCCATCATATCAAATCAGTACCCACGGTTCACATCCCAATTCTAGAAGAGTCTACAAAAAGTCTTAGGATCTTAGCTGACTTTTAGTATATCGTTTCACCCCCAGACTGATGGACAATCAGTGAGGACAATTCAAATATTGGAGGATATGTTGCAGGCTTGCGTACTAGATTTCGGAGGTAGTTGGATTCAGTATTTGCCACTAATGGAATTTGCTTACAATAATTGTAACGACTTCTTTATTTATTTTTATTTATTATTATTATTATTATTTTATATATATATATATATATATTAACTGTTCTGATACCCCCTGTTATGGAACTCGAGCCTCGGAAGGTACCGGGGTGAATCTGAATATAAAATTATACCTATGCAACAAAAACGTAATCCATACATCCATACACATCATACAATACCAAAAATCCATATTTCTATACCATAACTATATAATACATCTCTCTCCAAAATACATGTCCCAAAATACAAAACCCTACACAAACTTACCCTCTAAACCGGGGTAATCAATATACTCTCTATCCGCGAGCCTAATCTGCTCGTCCAGCTGGCTCACCTGAAAAATGTTAAAGTCATAGGGTGAGTCGACACTCAGTAAGTGGAAATATGCTATTACTGTGTGGCAACTAAGTTAAGAATACTTTTAAAATAACAACCGAACTGTAATACAATAATAAATCTGTAAAGCATATCTTTCTTTTCACAATTTAAAATATAACTGTATCATCTATGTTTTCTACTTTTCATACTGTTAATATCATACTATACTCATCATATATTGTAAAGTTGTATACATATACAAAACTGTGTTTTATCCCTGGAACTCTATATGTCATGATTTGACCCCTCATGACAGGGTTGTGCGGCTCGTAGGCGGGACTTAATCTAGTCGGCCCTCCAAATAAGTCAATATACTCTACACTACCTCAGTCTGTCCAAACTGCATCCATTCCTAGGCTCGGGACTGGCTGCTACTCTCTGAGCACGGTCGACAGTACCTACATACTATCTGAGATATGTGGTTGCACTCTATCTGTATATAGCAACGGTACCGTGCTCTGTATTCTTTATCTGTATCTGTCTGTATTCTTTCCTCAGGGATCTGATACTATATATATATATATATATATATATATATATATATATATATATATATGTACTCTTTTACTGTTTTCATCATGTTTCCAAAATTACCATAACTCTATCTTTCTGTACTGTAAATATTATAATCTCTGTATACTATATTTGTAGCATCTTGATGCTATCTTTGTATATCTGTCTGTATGCTTTGTCTATATACTCTGTCTGTATACTTTGTATGTTATGGTAATAGGAAACATGGCATACTATAAACATTGTATATACTGTTACTGATCTGAGTAAAGTTGTAATATACTAATTTGGATAAATATCTGTGATATACTAATCTGTATAAAACTATAACAAACTGATCTGAGTAAAACTGTAGTATACTGTTCTGAATAAAATATTTGTAATATACTGTCTATATCTTGTGTAATCGGTATAGTATGATATACTGTAAAAACTATATAAGTTTTTCATCACATAAATATCTACTCAGGCCACACAAGTATTTAAAACTCATATTCTGTAAAAATGGGTAATAAACTAATATGCACATATGTGTAAAATATTTGATAACATTATAAAAATTCCTAGCATACCATATTTCCCTTACCTTAGTTCTGAAAAGCCCCTACGAAATTCTGACCCTATACCCGCAGAGTTCTCCACTCAACACCCTGAAAATCAAATACCCCAGAACAAAACATCAGTATTTCTTTATGTATTGTATTTCTTATAACTGAGGGAAAGACAAATACTAAATAAAATGTCTTACCCCGAGATTGGGACGAAATCCAAACCAACTCCACTAACGATCAGTTCCAGCAGACTTGCAGAAAACTTCGCCAGGAGCATCGTGGTGGCTTCAAATCATCGATTCGGTGTAAAACGGGCCCGAAATCGAAGAGAGAAGGGGTGGAAGGAATTTCTTGCCCTGATTTTTCATAAAAAAATTCGAGTTTTCACTATTTATAGAGCCGGATTCGTCGACGAGTCACGTCACCTTGTTAATGAGTTCTTCAATAATTTCATCGACGAACTTCCTCTCTCATCGATGAATTTCAGTTTGTCCCAAAAACCCTTCTCGGTATCTTCTCGTCATAACTTCGTCGACGAGGTCCCTGTGTGCACTCATCGACGAATTCCCTGTGTTCATCGACGAGGCCCTATATAAGAATTCCGGGTTATTATCTCCAAAGTGTAATGTCGTCAACGAATGCGAAGCATTCGTCGAAAAAGCCTACTGCCTCCTTCTGTTTGTGTTTCCATTTCCCTCTCTCTTATTTCTTAAAATACCATTATTTTTTGGGTCATTACAATAATAGTTATCAAGCTAGTATCAATATAGCACCGTATGAAGCGTTATATAGCCGGAGGTGCCGATCTCCATTGTATTGGGACGAAGTGGATGAACGGTGAATTTTGGGGCCAGAGATTATACAATAGACTTCTGAGAAAATCAGACTCATTTAGGAAATATTTAAAACAACTTAGAGTTGACAAAAGAGTTATGTTGATACCCGCAAACAAGAGCTAGATTTTGGTATAGGGGAAAATGTATTTTTGAGAATTACACCAATGAAGGGAGTTATGAAATTTGGTAAAAATGATAAGCTAAGCTCTAGGTATATTGGGCCATTTGAGATGCTGGAATGAATTGGTCTAGTTGCCTACAGAATAGCGTTACCCCCAATATTGTCCAGAATCTATGACGTGTTTCATGTGTCCATGCTGAAAAAGTATGTCTCAGATCCATTGCATATGATAAGTTATAAGTCACTAGAGCTTAGAGATACCTTATTCTATGATGAAGTGCCAGTTCAGATCCTAGACCAGAAAGAATAGGAACTATGTACCAAGAAAATTCCATTGGTGAAAGTAATATGGCATAATCACACGGTTGAGGAAGTTTCATGGGAATTAGAGGAGGAAATGCATTAGAGGTACCCATACTTATTCAAATAGGCTCAACTTGAGGCAGGTAAGTATATCGTTATTTGATTATAGACTTGTTTAAAATAGGTTTTCTTAGTTTAAATCTATCTGCTTATGGTCATTGAGTTTTAACAGGTTTTGGGAGAATTTTTATTTAACTACTTGTAATCTCCCAGAAACCCTTAATGTAATCACGATATTCCTCCACCATAAGTGAGGGTCATTAATAAATTTGGGACGGGGCCACTATGTGGGTGGCTTTCGGCTCTTTCTAGAATCAGGTTAATATTTTGGTGATTTCGAGGATGAAATTTTATAAGGAGGGGAGGATGTAGAGACCCATAATAATAATAATAATAATAATAAGGAAAAATTGGTTTGGTGCAGGACAAAACCGTTAATGGTTTGGTAAGTTCAAGAAAAACCGTCGATGATTTTGATTTACCAAGAATCGTTAAAGTAAAAATGCGGTAAAAACGGTTTGATTAAAGACCAAACCGTCAACGGTTTCAGGGAAACCGTCGATTGTTTTGTCTGGGGCAGCAGCCTATAAAAGAGAAGGAAGCTCATTTTTTTTAAGAAAAATTTCTCTCTCTCTCTCTCTCTCTCTCTCTCTCTCTCTCTCTCTCTCAAGTTCGGTTTCTCTTACTCTCTCTCTCTCTCCTCAATTTCTCTCCATTTCTTTGCCAGATTGAAAAACAAACACCATTTTAGGATCTAACTCTGATCCTCACCATTTTAACCAGAGCGGATTCATCGTTTGGACATCCTAGGCACTACTCTAGGGATAAGGTAAGGGGATTAGATTATGTCAGTTAATTTTTGAAAATTTAACCGATTAAAATGAAGTATATGAATACAGGAATATTATATAAGATTTTCTAAATATTTAGGCACATGGAAATAGTGATTTTGAATTATTATGTGTATGTTTTTGGGAAACCTTAAGTGAGTAGGGTAACCATCTCACTTTTCTTATAAAACATGTAATTTGAGTTATATAAAATTATGGAGATGGTTATACCCCTATTTTCAGCAAAAATATATTTTTCCTAGGCAGTTAATTATATTATGATTTATCACTTAAATTGTGTGGCATGAGAATAACTATGTTACTGCATAAATAAGCATGTTAGAATATTTTATGATGATTTACAACAAAGTATTATTTTATATTGATCTCGTGAAATGTTATGAATAATGTGGAATTATGATATGATGGTGTTATACCGAGATATGATATGATAGTTTATACTAAGATATGTTTTGATGATTTTATATTGAGATATGTTATGACTGTTTTATATAGAATTGGGAAATGAGATCATGTTACTGTTTTATTTATAAATGGTATTATATGGTATAAGAATTCTGATGGACCAATTATGTTAAGAGCACGGTACCGTAGCTAGTATGATATGTCAGTGCAACCACACTATTCTAAGAGTGTTGGTGGATGGATAGTCCATTGGACCTGAGAAGAGTAGAGTACCCTCCCTGTATATGAGCCAGCATGGGGTAGGCCACTCATACCTACACACGAATATGTTTGACTTAGCCTGGTGGTGGGCCAGCTATGGCTAAGTCCAGTATTCAAACCGCATAACCCGATCATATGGGGATACATAATGTTATATGATTATCCATTCAGGGAGGTTCTTTTATATATATGTGACGACCCGAAAATTCTACTATATATATATATATATATATATATATATATATTTACATAAAACACTGATACCATATATATACCACCTGACCCCGACATGGGTAACCGGATACAATAGTCCATAAGTTATACTACAACACAGCAGAAGCATAATATACATACATCCCATATACAATACTAGAGTACTACCATCTCTGAAATACATACTCAAATCCCAAAACATAATGCATCCATAATCCATTCCCAAAAACACAGAATACATCCTTACACACCCCGGTGTCACACTAGAACTCACCCTGGGCAACACAGTCTATCCGTTCCCTAGAGCGCTCAAGTCTGGTTTCCTAGATTCCTTGAAATGTTAAAATTTATAGAGGTGAGACACCTCTCAGTAAGGGAATAAATTATTATCAGTGTGTGGCAAATAAGTTTTAAGGTTTTAGAAACACATTCATTAAATAATTAAATTTAACTGAGAAATCATAATAACTGTGCTCATATCCATATACATATATATATATATATATATATATACATTTGCAACCATATATTTTTCTAAAAAATACGTACTTGCTCAATACATTTTCCTGGGTCCAAAACCCAACATGTCTGTAAATGTAGATTTATCATGTCTGTAATGAGAAACCATCTTGAGGACAAACATACATCACCGTCATGTAATCACCCCACATGACCGGGTTGTGCGGCCCGAATGCAGGACTTAAACCATGGTAGGCCTACTAGGCTAAGTCAAAACAATTCTCGTCTGTAGTACGATTGGCCCACCGCAGCCTAGTCTGGACCCAGGGGTGATCAACATCTCTCCACAGGCCCAATCAACGGCCAATACCAACACTCTCCTCGAGAAGTGTGGTTTCACTGACTCATATCCTAGCAACGGTACCGTGCTCTCATATACATCACTGGTCCATTAGGGTTCTCATTTCCACAATTCCATAGTAA